>NC_083223.1:39375027-39675027 GCF_032191835.1 Heteronotia binoei
GATGCTGTCGCCCCAGTCTTTTTCCATACCTCTCTTGTTTTCATGTGAACATTCCCCATATTGTTTGTGTAACTGCATAAAATCCTTTTTGTAGACAAAAGACTAGTAGCAACTTCCTTCAGTTTGCATTCTCCAATAGATCTTAGTTGTTGTCTGGTATTCACTTGTTGTCAGAACAAGGAGGGAAATGTACTTACTTGAGCAATCTTTCTGTTTTCTGTGTAACATTCCAGTACTATGTGCAGGCCTCAGATTCAGTGGGAGCTCACAGGAGCACAGCTCTTGAACCTTTCTGAGAGTTCCACCTCCTCCTTCTGAGAATTCCACTTCCTTGTCCATTGAATAGTATTGCAGCTGCATAACAATCCCTGGATGAGCTCCACCACCTATTTTTCTACAAAACGACCCCTGACTGTGTATTCGGGTCACCCCACAAAGTGGGAAATGCAGAACAGTCTGCATGAGAACAGACCTTGGATCAAACTAGATATTATGCTAAATGTGTGGCTGCTCCCAAAATGGCAGTCATATGTTTGGCTCCCCCCTTTCCTTCTGTAACATCTAGTAGAACATTTATGGGGTCATCAAGTCATCTCACATCTTCAGCTGGTTCCAAGTTTTTTTAAAAAAATCCAAACAACAAATTTCCCCAAGGTGTAGTAAAAACTACCATTACTCTTAATGAGTGCTTAATATTTAGAAGTTAATATTTTTTTCTAGCTGCCCTTAAGATGTTTATGATTTCTTGCAGAAATACAACAGAATGGTATAAATGTGACATGGAGTCTTAGCTTGTAAATTGCTTTTCTGCTCAAAACATATGTTGTGGAAGAAAGGAAGGGCAATTTTGTCCATTCCCCTTTTCATTACAACCCCCCCCTTCAACCCCACCCCCAACATTTATTGTTTTAGAGAACACCTCATTAGTTCAACTTTTAATGTATCTGAATGTTGTAGGTTCTAGAATCCCTCCATTTAATAGAAGAAAACTTAGCAATGTGTAACTCACCTGCCCTCAGACTTTGAAGCAACTAAGCTCAAAGACAGATCTTGAAGTAAGCCAGTCATAGACATGCTAACAAGAGGTTTTCTGTTCTCTATGCAAATGCGAAAACACTCTTAAAATATTGAGTGATTAGACAGATTATTGAGTGATTAGACAGAAACAGACAGTATAACAGCCCAGAGAGAAAAGCCCAATGACATAGGGGCTTCTGAACTCAATAGTAGTAATTAATAATGGCATCTTTCTTTTAGAAAATGGATATAGTGCAGGTACTGGTTGACCAGGCATACTAAGAGGGATCTACAAGTCAAAACTTATGGCATATAAACTTGGACCAAACTGTTTGCAAGCATACTTTTTTTGTTTAACATGAGATGTTCTTCATGAGTTCTGGTTGGAGAGATTTTTTCTTTGTCATGTGACATTTTAGACTGCATTACATATACTGTTTTGAAAAGACATTTTAATAAAATCTTTATTTCATGCAGGTGGTTCTGTGAATCTGTTCTCTGATAAAATTTAGTGTATTTTTTTTTTAAAAAATGAGTAATTAGTTAAGTTAAAATAATATTATAATACATTTTATAAATTATTAGTCTTCAATTAGATTTGCATAATCATATAATCATATATCAAAAACTGTCTATGAATTGTATAAGAAGGTCATTCTTATCACCGCAAATATTGTGTGGGTCCACAGATGTCAGAATCGTAAAATGGGAAGGACAGAATATTCTGTTTTCTAATTTGACTTATATTGACTCCAGAACACAAGAGACTTGCAAATGTCTTCAGATGATACTTTAGGCATTTTTTCCCCCTTTGCCAGTACATTTCAAAAATGTCAGATTATTTATCACCATTCTAAATCAAGACAGATGAATCCACCTATTAACTCAACACTCATTTCCAGTCCCAAAGCAGAACAATTCTAGCTGCCAGCAACAGATTTCTCACTAGCATCTGATCCTTAAACTCGAACTGTACATGATGATGGTAGTTCCATTCGTTCAGACTTGGGTCCATTCCAGTCACACAGAAGGCAGGGAGTGGGATTTCTATTATTAGGGCAAATGGGGTGAAAAAGGGATGAGAGATAAATGAGGAAATGATGCTTCCCGAAGCAAATTCCCGTTTTGAGATCAAAATGGGACAGTGGTTTCTCTCTGCAGTATCTTGCACAAACTCTTCCCCCTCCCCTCAGTTGATATTGGCAGTTAGCAGGGCTTTATTTTTGTAGCAGGAACTCCTTTGCATATTAGGCCACACACCCCTGATGTAGCTAATCTTCCAAGAGCTTACGAGGCTCTTAGTACTGGTCCTACTGTAAGGTCCAGGAGGATTGGCTACATCGGGGTGTGTGGCCTAATATGCAAAGGAGTTCCTGCTAACAAAAGCAAAACAAAACACTGGTACAGCCTGCTTCTCTTGTTCTTTAGGCTGAGCTTCCACTCCAATTTTATATGTCTGAGGGGCATGCATACTTTTAAAAAGAGTAAGCTGTGGTCATTTGTAATTGGAGCCTTAGTTTGCAATCTTTTAGATAATAATAGTACTGAAGGGTAAACATAATTTATACCCCGATATTGCATTGGTAACTGTGAGGTAGGTGGGGCTGAGAGAGCTCTTACTGCAGCTGCACTTTCAAGGACAACTCCTATGAGAGCTATGGCTGAGCCAAGGCCATTCCAGCAGCTGCAAGTGGAGGAGTGAAATCAAAGCAAAAAGAATTTGAAGGGAAACAAGACAAGTTTGAAGTAGTACAACAGCATCCATTATATCTATAGACTTGTGAACTTCATTCCAGTTTTGTCTGGGGAAGTGTGCCTGCATATGAAAGCTCACACCCTGAATAAATGTGTTGGTCTTAAAGGTGCCACTGGACTCAGACTTGGTTCTGTTGCTTCAGACCAACATGACTACCCACCTGTTTTATCTATAACAGACATACATTACATGTGCAAATGCAGTATAAATTGTGCATAAAACTTGCATATGCTCTATACATAGAACCAAACCCAGCAGCAAGAAAGTGGGCAAACAATGACCAAAAAAGAAAACAAAAGAAAAGAAATGGGGAACATTAATTCCTTTCAGAAATGTTGGGCACATTATGCTAGTGAATAAAATAATTGCATGAGCAAAATAGCCTACATTAATAGCCTCCTATTGTGCCAGTGGCCTGCTAATGTAGGCATATCAACACACGGTGATTATTTTTTAACATATCTTTGGGATCTGCTGGCATGGGACTTGATTGGCATCCTTTAACTCTCCAGCTGGGATGAGTAGATTGTAAGACTGCACTTTTAAATAAGCTTGGGGAAAATAATCAGTGCTTGTAGCTTCCTTGTTATGGGAATGATGGCAAACATGAAGGGTTTACTATTAACAAAATGAAGACCTCTGAGATGGTAATATGTGAATTATTCTCAAAATTGGCAGATGCATTTTCAAAACTGCAATCAATAATCTGTACATTTCCAACATGGCATGCAATCCAATAGAGAAGGAGAATTAGAAAACTATGGCCGTTTTCCCACTAGCGTTTGCTCCGTCGTAGCGCCCCATTTACCTCCGGATCTTCTCTTGGATTTCCCACATGCTGCTCCGGCGCTGCGGTTTGCTCCGGCGCTACAGGGATTTTACGCCGGAGTATGTTTTCCAGCATGTTGCCGGAGTTTCCGAAAAGCTCCGGATCCACTCCGGATCCACTCAGCGGAGTTTGCTGTGGGAAATCCATCCACGCCGGATCGACTGCTTTGTGGGCGTCACCCTCCCCCTTTTCCGTCCTCCCACCCCATCCACCCTCTTGGCCAATCATCACCCTTTCGCGGCGCTTCCCCGAAGTGCCGGCGCGTCCATTTTTTTTTTAAAAAAAGCATCTCAGTTTTGCGTAATAGCGATATTACGAAATAACAACCCCTCCCGGAATAGCCTCGTTTGCAGTTTTTTTTTGCAATGTTGCGCTGTCTCTCCGCTGTTACACCATTTCAACAGTGGATGCATTAATGTTTTTTTATTTTTTTCTTACTTCACTAAACCGGTCATTACGAGTGATGTTTCGTTACTTCGTAGTTGCGTTACAAATAACACATTTCGGCGGATACGTGATTATTGATAATATGCATTATTATTGGTAGGGTGTTAGGTTTGCGAGACTCTGATGGGTGCTATGGCGAGGGTCTCGCGAGAATTGCGGACGATACATTATAGTTGAGGGTGTTGGGTCTCGCGAGAATTGCAGCTGCGGAGCTAGAATCAGGGAATCGCCCACATCATGCTGCCGATGCTAGTGGCCAATCATGAGGCGAGAAGCAGCTGTCGTCACAATTTGCAGGAGCCGAACAGAACACTGGGAGGAAGAAGGGACAGATATTGCTGGCCGCCATTGAGCATCTTACTCCCGCCACCGCACAGCAGGTCCGTTTAAGAGAAGCTTGACTTTTATCTTTTATCGCAATAGCGATACTTCGTACCAACGAAACTACAAAACGTAAGTGGTTGGCCGGTGATAGGGAGCCATGGGGAAAACCTTAATGAAACCGCCCCTAGATGAAGGGAGACGTTGGTGTTTGGCACTTATTATACCCGCGACACTCCTCCGCCTTCTGCCTCCCTCCCCCCCCCCCCCCCCGCTTGCGTGGTACTGTTGATTTCTCTGCATTGCTATAGGTTCAAGCGGCGTGAACCCAAGCAGTGCGTTGCAGGAACAGGAACACAGCCAGGTTTTTACTGATGGACATCCAGGCGAGGAGTCATTTCGGGGTAAGTGCGGCCTGCAGTGCTTCTGATAAGTCTTATGTGGAATGTGAAAGCTTTCAGTGGAACTTAGATGCATTGCCCAGCTTACAATTGCTGAGCCATTGACCCTGCGTTTCCTGCTTCATGTATGAGCAGAACTGCCCCTGAAGACATGTTATAGCACAGATTTTTAAGGTAAGCATGGGCTTTGCGGCACTAGCCATGGAGAGGGATGAGTGTGGTGTCAATTTCAATTCCAGGTGACTTTGAGGAGGAAGAAGGGTGCTTTATCCAGAGGGGAGGACCTGGAAAGCCGTCTGGATCATGAAGATGCGATGGAGTGCTTTGACCGAATGCTAGCTTCTGAAGAACGCTGGTTCACTTTGCGGGGAGAGCGTGACACAGGCTTGGTAAAGAATTTCGAGCAGGCCTCAAGGTAGACTGTGGATGTTATGAGGGCAGCTGTTGATATGCTAGGCAGCATTGCCCAAATTTTTAGGGAAGGTCGGGCACAGGGAAGGGTGGGTGAGGCACCAGCCACTGCAACATCTCCTCCATATGCAGCATCTCCAACTCAGGTCGTGATCAGAGAGCTTGGACTGCAGTACTACAGCTTTACCACTTTGTGCCACGGGGCTCCTCTAGTATCTCTGGTATTTTATGGCACAATGGCCTGGCCTGACGAAGTGATATTTGTGTCAGATCCAGCCCTCATTCCAAATGACTTTGTCACCTCTGGCCTAAGATAAGTGTTTGTCAGGTGCTAAAGACTGCTAGTGTGAGGGAGTTCACCACCTAGGCAGCTGATTCGACTGCTGAAATGGTGACCCATTAGGGTTTTCAAGGGAAGAGCCATTCATAGGTAGTTTCCCCTTGCCTGCCTGTGTCACCACCCTGGTATTCCTTGCTGGTCTCCCATCCAAACACTAACTAGGGCTGAGCCCTGCTTAGCTTCTGAGATGGAACATCAGGCTAGCCTGAGCTGCCCAGATCAGGGTGGAAACCTAAAAAGTGTGTGTGTGGCGGAAATCCTCAGAATGTGTCAGAAGTCCTGATTTTTTGAACTGCACGGATGTCCTTTAGAAATTAAATATCGTGTTTTTTAAAAGTCTATTAGCTTGGAACCATAGGGCTCAGTACGAAATAAGGCATAGTGGGTTTTGGATAAGGCTTTTTCTTCCTCCCTTCCCCCGAATTCTTTTTCTGCACTTGCTATAGTTGCTTCACTTGCCAAGTCCTTTTTCCACACATAAGTGACTTTTGCTTTAATCAGGGAGGCCACCTGTCTTTCAAGAAGATCCCTAATAAAGTCTGAATGTAAACCATTTGAACCCTTCACAAGCCAAGATATCAGCTTCTCCTTGAACCCACCCAAAATACATTGGGAAACCAATTTATAAATAAATTGGCAGCTTCACCTAAAATGTGACTGCAGCGAAACTCATGGGCCACTGCCTTCAGATATAGCTTGCCCGGTTTTGGCAGAGCCTGCTGTCTCCTGCACCCTGCTCAAGTGGCAGTGTTGCGGCTTCCCGTAGGGGCAAGATGATGTTATTTCATTGATTACATGTTGTGCATGTTGTTATTGATGATGTTATAATAAAGTTATGTTTTGCAAAGGTCCCAGCTCGGTGTTTAGGTAAAGAAAAACGATATCTTCAGGTTTCAAGATTAACAATGATTTATTACAAATGACAAACTTATATACAACTTTAAACATATATACAACTTCATTCCTCCAACCCCCCACCCCTGGGCCGCTCCTGCCTCCGGACATGCCGCTCCAGGGCGTCGATCCGGCGTGTGAAGGCGCTCACTGGAATTTAGAAAAGAAGCAAGTAAGTGCAACGCCCTCAGTAATGTACGCACAGCAGTCCATCACTCACAAGAACCACCCATCATGCAAAATAGTGAGCACTCACACGCTGAGCGGCAGAGGGCCTCCAGCCGGGCGATGGCCTCCAGCGGTGCCTCCGGTGCTGGGCGCCGCTCGAGGGCCTCGATTCTTTGGGTCAGGGACTCAATCTCCGCCGCTGCTGGCCGCCGTTCGAGGGCCTCGACCCGTTGGGTGAGGGCCTCCATTTCTGGCGCTGATGTGCGCCGCTCGATGGCCTCGATCCAGCTAATCAGGGCCTCGAGACGGGCAACGGTAACCTGTGCTTGCTGCACCGGCTCCTCCACCACTGAAATGCAAGCACACCATGCATGCACGTTAGAAAATTATAGGCATGTGTGCATTGTATAGCACATACAATGCACACATAGCATGTGTGCATTGTATAGGCATGTGTCCATTGTATAGCAACATTAGTTCGCAGTGCCCTGAGAGGCAGCTCAGCAAACCCACCTGCCTCTCTGGCCGGATCACCGCCCTCCTCCCGCGGGACTTCTGGGCTCACACCGCCTAAGATTTGCAAAAGTAATCATTAATTTTTTTTTCTGAACGCCCTGCGCACATCGCTTTTTAATGCCTCTAATGTGCAGTAACCCAGAGGTGGCTGCTTTGTCAGGTAATGTACCTTCTTGCTCCTCAGTACCCTGCTGCTCATCCTCCTCTCCCCCCAAGGCTGAGCCTGGCCGCTCTGCCTCGCCTCGTGGCCCTAGAGACAGGTAGTTAGTGCACTCCTGTACTCATCTGACAGGGCGGCTAACAAGGGCTGCAACATCATATTTATTAGAAACTTGCATGCCATGCCTATTGATTTCTATCTGCGGCTCAGCTCAGCGAACTCACCGGCCTCCTCAGCGCCTCCCGCCTCCTCAGCGCCTCCCGCCTCCTCAGCGCCTCCGGCCTGCTGGGCTGCTGGGCTCACACCGCCTAAGATTTGCAAAAGTAATCATTATGTTATTATCTTGAACCCCCTGCGCACATGGCTTATTGATGCGTTTACTGCGCAGTAACCAAGAGGCGGCCGCTTTGTCAGGTAATGTACCTTCTTGCTCCTCCGCACCCTGGTCCTCCTCTCCCTCCGATGGTGGGCCTGGCCGCTCAGCCGCGCCTCGTGGACAGGTGTCAACTAGAAAAAAACCAAACAATGAAACTCATACATGCAAGTGGTGTGAATGAAAGCACACATCATATGTGAAAAATGCACTGTAACCTGCAGGTAATATGTACTGGATCAGGACGGCACATCAGGAAATAGAATGGGGTGGGGGCGGGGTGTTGGATCCACTTAAGGAGGTTTCTGTGATCACCCATGCCCCCACCCCCCTATTCCACAAGGAATGCTCAGCAGAGCATAGGAAGGTTTGGGTGTTTGATCCACTTAAGGAGGTTTCTGTGATCACCGAAGCCCCCACCCCCCTATTCCACCAGGAATGCTCAGCAGAGCATAGGAAGGTTTGGGTGTTTGATCCACTTAAGGAGGTTTCTGTGATCACCGAAGCCCCCACCCCCCTATTCCACCAGGAATGCTCAGCAGAGCATAGGAAGGTTTGGGTGTTTGATCCACTTAAGGAGGTTTCTGTGATCACCGAAGCCCCCACCCCCCTATTCCACCAGGAATGCTCAGCAGAGCATAGGAAGGTTTGGGTGTTTGATCCACTTAAGGAGGTTTCTGTGATCACCAATGCCCCCCCCCCCATTCCACCAGGAATGCTCAGCAGAGCATAGGAAGGTTTGGGTGTTTGATCCACTTAAGGAGGTTTCTGTGATCACCGAAGCCCCCACCCCCCTATTCCACCAGGAATGCTCAGCAGAGCATAGGAAGGTTTGGGTGTTTGATCCACTTAAGGAGGTTTCTGTGATCACCAATGCCCCCCCCCCCCATTCCACCAGGAATGCTCAGCAGAGCATAGGAAGGTTTGGGTGTTTGATCCACTTAAGGAGGTTTCTGTGATCACCAATGCCCCCCACCCCCCTATTCCACCAGGAATGCTCAGCAGAGCATAGGAAGGTTTGGGTGTTTGATCCACTTAAGGAGGTTTCTGTGATCACCAATGCCCCCCCCCCCCCCATTCCACCAGGAATGCTCAGCAGAGCATAGGAAGGTTTGGGTGTTTGATCCACTTAAGGAGGTTTCTGTGATCACCAATGCCCCCCACCCCCCTATTCCACCAGGAATGCTCAGCAGAGCATAGGAAGGTTTGGGTGTTTGATCCACTTAAGGAGGTTTCTGTGATCACCGAAGCCCCCACCCCCCTATTCCACCAGGAATGCTCAGCAGAGCATAGGAAGGTTTGGGTGTTTGATCCACTTAAGGAGGTTTCTGTGATCACCAATGCCCCCCCCCCCCCATTCCACCAGGAATGCTCAGCAGAGCATAGGAAGGTTTGGGTGTTTGATCCACTTAAGGAGGTTTCTGTGATCACCAATGCCCCCCCCCCCCCATTCCACCAGGAATGCTCAGCAGAGCATAGGAAGGTTTGGGTGTTTGATCCACTTAAGGAGGTTTCTGTGACCACCCATGGCCACCCCACATTACAGTAATAAGGCAGTAATAAAGAAGGGAGGGGTGTGTGTGGCGTTTTTGTGTTGTGTGTGTGTGTGGTGTTACTCACAATCATGATGACGGTCCTCCCAACGGGGCCGCCCCGCCAACTCCCAAAGACGCACCATGGCGTCATGGTAAGGCGTCCTGCCTGACGCCCTGGGGATACCGCCCCAAGCTTCAAGGCTAGCCATGAAGCTGCAGCGGAGGCGTTTGATTTTTGACCGGCACTGCGCGGCAGTCCGGTCAAACCCCCTCCGCTGCAGCCTCCGGGCTATCGCCGCATAGATGTGGCTTGTGTTGAGGTGGGTGCTGGACATTACATCGGCCGCGTGCCCGCTCCTCTCAACAATATCGAGCATAGCCAGCACCTCCTCCCGCTGCCAGAACGTCCCTCTCCTTCCCCTGGCTGCCATTTCGAACTAACGCTCTTTCGATGTTGCGAAATAGCAGCCTTCCCTTTCTGATTTGATTTATCCAATCATGTGGAAGGCATATCCTGATTGACAAGGCAAAAACAGACCCAGGCCAGAAACACGTGTCAGAAACCCATGGTGCACCAAAAAACTACCCCCCCCCACAACCACCACCAAAGTAAATGAACGCGGTGCAGTTTATAATGCTCAAAACTTTATTCGCTGTAACGGGAAGCAGCCTAAGTAAACGCAGGCATAATGATAAGAAATATGTAGTATTACTGGGTGGAAGTATCTACTCCGGAACCACTAAGCGGAGTTTGCTGTTGGAAATCCATCCACGCCGGATCGAATGCTTTGTGGGCGTCACCCTCTCCCTTTCCGTCCTTCCACCACATCCACCCGCTTGGCCAATCATCACCCTTCCGCGGCGCTTCCCCGGAGTGCCGGCGCGACCTTTCTTTTTTTTTTAAAACTTAACAGTTTTGCGTAGTAGCGATATTTCGAAATTAACAAGGGGGAAAAAAAAAACCCCTCCTGGAATAGTTCCCCCCCCCTTCTCCAGTATACATTATACATTATGGTCGATACATTATGGTTGATAGCATGTTTGGTCTCGCGAGAAATTCATGGGTGTTGTGGCGAGGGTCTCGCGAGAATTGCGACCGCTGAATGAGGATCAGGGAATCGCCCACATCACTGTCAATTAGCCAATGCTTGGAGGCTGCAAATGCTAGTGGCCAATCATGAGGCGAGTGGCAGCTATCGTCACAGCTTGTATGAGCCGAACAGGACACTGGGAGGAAGAAGGGACAGATTTGGCTGGCCGGCATTGATCAGCTTACTGCCTCCACCGCACAGCAGCTCCGTGCAATGGTGTCCAGCGGCAGGGCAATGGGGGCTCGTGGAGTTTCTTGGCGGGAGGCAGAAACAGAAGCCTTGTTGTCCATTTGGGTTGAGGATAAGATCCAGAATGCGCTGGCCTCTAACCGCAAAAACACCTATGTCTACGAGGCTATATCTAAGGCCATGCATGCCATGGGACACAAGAGGTCGGCGCTTGAGTGCCGAACGAAGACCAAGGGCTTGCGCGCGGACTACAGGAGATGCGTTAGCCACAATGCAAAGACTGGAGTATCCCCAGTTTACTGCGCTCACTTTGACGTGCTGCACCGCATCCTTAAGGATGATAAGTCCGCGCGTCCCCCCGACATGAGGAGAAGCTGGACGGCGAAGTATTACAAGGCAAACAAGGAAAACTTGCCGCTTCTGGGATCAGATAACATCGTTTCCGCTGACCTCCAAACAATCAACGCCGATGATCTCCGCACGCACACCACTGTGTCACCTCCAGGTGAGTATCAGGGCGATGCAGTGCCCCTGAGCCCTGTACTTTTCTGTGTATGGGGTTCCGTTCTCGCCCCTAAGGAAACCCACGCAGAGGATTCCTCAGTATATATGTGGGTCGCTGTGGGTTCGCCGGTGATTGGGAGGCATGGGGGAAACCTTAATGGAACTTCCCCTAGATGAAGGGAGACGTGGATGCTTGCCTCACTGTACTGTGCACTTATTAGACTCGCAATACTTCTGTGCCTTCTGCGTTAACACTGCTGATTTTCCTGCATTCCTATAGGCTCAATCATCCTGACCACAAGCGATGCGTCGCAGGAGCAGGAACAGAGCCAGGAATTTAGTGCTCAACAACCAGCAGAGGAGTCCTTGCCGGGGGGTAAGTGCCTCTGATTAGTCTTCTGTTGAATGTGAAAGCTTTCAGTGGGACTCGGAATTACTGCCCAGCTTACAATTGCTGACACTGATGCTGCTCCTGAACACATGTTATAGTGAAGAACTTTACGGTAGGCAGGGCTTTTCAGCACTTTGCACGTTAAGGAATGAGTGTTGTATCAATTTCAGGTTGCTTTGAGGAGGGAGAAGGGTGCAGTATTCAAACCGGAGAATCTGGGGATGCTGTCCTCTCGGAGCAGGAAACAGAGGAAGGAGGTATGTTTCGGGGATTTCTGCGTAAACTGCAGCAGCGGTGCCAATGCCTGCAGCACAGTAGTGCAGCTTGTAACATAGCTGAAACAATGGGTGCACTGCCAGAGTTCTCCAGGTAATGTACTCCTTCCATCCTTCTTCTTTCAGATGCTTCAGGAGATCATCTGCCGGTGTCATCAGCACAGCAAAGAAAGGAAGAGAGTGCGCAGAACGAAGCTCAACGTCAGCGAAGGGTTGCCTTGCTTAATAATGTGGCTAAGGAGATGATGATTCAAACCCGTCGGGATCACGAAGACACAATGGAGCGGTTGGACCGTATGCTTGAAGCTGAAGAACGCAGGTTCTCAGTGCAGGGGGAGCGTGATACACAGAACAGGGAGGCTTTTGAAAAGGCAACAAGGGAGACTGTGGATGTTATGAAGGCAGCGGTTGATATGCTAGGCAGCATTGCCCAAATTTTTAGGGAAGGTCGGGGACAGGGAAGGGTGGGTGAGATACCAGCCACTGCAACATCGCCACCATATGCAGCATCTACACCATCCGTCACACGTAGGCAGCTGCACCTGGATTGTGACTGCAGCTATAATCGGGGCACTCTGCCGTCAGATATGGAGTACCCAGTTTTGGCAGAGGAATCTATGCCTGAAAGTCAGCCACTCCTCTCTGTGCCTGAGAGTCACAACCCCACGTCTGTGCCTGATACTCAGACCCTACCGTCTGTCCCTGAAAGTCAGAGCGTCCTGGCTCCTGCACCCTGCTCCAGTGGCAGTGTTGCGGCCTCACGTAGGGGCAAGAAACGATCCTGCACAGGGAAGCAGAGGATGTATTTTGAGCCCTGAAAGCACTCCCTTTGGAACATCTGATGATAACTCCATTGGATTATTGTTAGGCTGCCCCTAAGGTGCACTGCTGTCTATGACAGATGCTTCTTATGTTGCTGTTTTCCAGCAATGTCCCATTCATGGGTACCAGAACCAATGCCCATCAAGGGAAGGTGTGAGTTGCAGGCATTGTTTACATGTTGTGCATGTTGTTATTCATGATGTTTTTTCATTGGTTATACCTGTTTATATGATGTTATTTCATTGTTCACATGCTGTGCATGATGTCATTTATGATGTTATTTCAGTGTTTATGCCTGCACAGGCAGTGTGCTCCTAGCTATTGCTTTGTTCCTCTGATGTTTACGCACTTTTATTAAAGTTATGTTTGCACTTCTCCCTGTTCAGTGTCTAGGTAAAGGAAAACGACACCTTAAGGTTTCAAAAGTAACAATAATTTATTTGAACAAACAACACATTTAAGAGAATGAAACTTTATTCCCCAACACCCCCACCCCTCCCAGCACCCCCACCCCTGCTTTGTCAGGCAATGCACCTTATTCCCTCAGGCCAACCAGCTGAGGACCCTCATCATCCTCTTCCACCAGGGGTGGGCCTGGCTGCTCTACCGCGCCTCCTGGACGGTTGTCGACTGCGGTTGGATATAGAAAAGAAAAAAGTAATTAGACTCATGTGAATGAAAGCACACAGCAGCTGTGAGAAATGCACTGGAATCTGCAGTGCCACTTATTGGACCAGTAATATCATAACAGGGGAGGGTGGCTGGTGGGGGGATCCGCAGAAACACCATGCATTACAGCTCTTTTCTTAGCAATAGCATAAGAAAATGTAAATTTCTTGAGCCTTCTCCTTTATGGTTGTAGGATTGCATATTACATCTAATAGGGGAGGGCTGCAACCACACCTGGATCAATAGCGCTTTTATAACAAACTGCCCATGATCTGTGCGTGTGAGAAAGAAGATATTATATGAACTGCCTGAAGTAGCGCCATTGTTGTGCATCTGATTGTTCAACTCTTTTAATATTGCCTCTTTACTGCCTATGTTATGCTGTTAGCTGCCTCGAGTCTGTATGGAATGGGCAGGATATAAGTATAATGTAAATAAATACATACAACTTCAAATTTTATTTGATTTAACATATTTATAAAAAAATTTCCCAGTAGCTAGAATGTTCAACAGCAAATTAAAATACAAACAATAATAATGAAAATATAAACAAAGCACAAAAAAGCCATAGAACATTTTAAGTGATTTATTTATTTAGTATCCAAATAGTTCCTGATAAGAATGGTTTTACACCAGCAGGGCTTATCAGAACTGGGATGGGTGGGTGTGGGTGGTAGTCTGTGCACAGACCTGGTGCCTCCCCCTGGCACACATCCCACCAGTAAGGCATATCAGAAACTAGAAGGGTGAGGGTGGGTGAATGAAAATATAAACAAAGCACAAAAAAGGCATAGAACATTTTAAGTGATTTATTTATTTAGTATCCAAGTAGTTCCTGATAAGAATGGTTTTACACCAGCAGGGCTTATCAGAACTGGGATGGGTGGGTGTGGGTGGTAGTCTGTGCACAGACCTGGTGCCTCCCCCTGGCACACATCCCACCAGTAAGGCATATCAGAAACTAGAAGGGTGAGGGTGGGTGGGGAAATTGTACTGTACTGCCATAAAGCAGTAATAAAGAAGGAAGGGGTCGCTGCCAGAAAGTGCAAAATCAAAATTCATCCATCCAATCATGGGGAAGGCATTTTATGATCGGCAAGGCAAAAACAGAGCCAGCCCAGGAGCACGTGTAGGACCACCGGTGCACCGAAATATTGCCCCCCCCCCCAACCGCAACCAAAGTAAATGAACACTATGCAGTTTATAATGCCCAAAGCTTTATTCGCTGAAACGGGAAGCAGTATAAACAAACGCAGGTATAACGTTAAGGCGATTATACATATAACGGTTGAAACAGCGTAACTTCGCAGCACCGGAAAAGCAGTCTTTCATTCAAGGGCAGCGGCAGCGAGAGCCATGGGGGACGGAAAGCCGAAGAATCATCTCCTTTGATAAATATATTCTGCGACAGCATCCCGCACAGCCCTCCCACTCTCTAACTGCCTCCTGTTTATAACCCTGAAGTCTGGTTCTTCTTGGTCTGGGAGGAGTGTTATCTCCTTATCTGGAATGTCCAGGTTGACCGCATGTCCCTTTCCCTCACAAATATTGTGCAGAGTCACAGATGCGGTCACGATGGAGAAAATACTCCGGTACTGCGCGTTCATTCGCGTTAGCAGGACACGCCAGCGAGCCTTAAGCCTCCCGAAAGCACGCTCCACCACGTTCCTGGCCCTGGCGTGTTTCTTGTTAAAGTGCTTCTGCACGGGCCCGACGGGTGTCCTGTACGGGGTCATCAGCCACGGTCTAAGGGGGTATGCTCCGTCGCCCAATACAAGCGCAGGTATGGTTACATTTCCCAAAGTCACCGTGGGGTTCCCCGGAACCCAGAGCCCTGCATCATTGCCAGAGCAGAGATGGCTGTTCGCGAGAACAAAGGCATCGTTGGTCTTTCCGCTGTGGCCGAACTCTGCATCCACGAAGCGTCCTGTGTGATCAACCGTGCCTTGGAGGATCATGGAGCAGAACATCTTCCGGTTGCAGAACTCCTCCGATTTGCCCCCAGGCGCCCGTATCGGGATGTGCGATCCATCCAGAGCAGCCACCGTATGCGGCATACCGAGCTTACCGAAACCGTCCATAATCTGTAGAGAAATGGAGCACAATGGATCAGGGATATTTCAACTTCCACTGTATTAGCAATAGAGAATCACATCAGGGTCAGATATATCGATGTTACGTTATAACGCAAAACTAGGGAAAAGAAAAAAAAATACACACCGTTCCGATGTCGTCACCGAGGCACACGACCTTTGAGAACAAACGTTTCTCGATGGCTTCGCAGATCTCCATCACAATCCCATGGACGGTGGTAACGCCGATCCCGAACTGCGCACCGACTTCCCGATAGGCGCTTCCGGTAGCGAGGTACCACAGCGCTACCGCGAGCCGCTTCTCAGGGTGGACCGGAGACCTCATCCTTGTGGTTTGCCTTTCCAGCTTGTCCTTCAAAGCGGCATAAATCTCCATAAAGGTCCCTCTGGTCATCCGGAAGTTATCCAGCCATTGCTCGTCGCCCCAGTACACAAGCACAAAGTTCTCCCACCAGCCGAGTTCACGGGGGAACACCCAATACCTGGGCGCGAACCGGATACCGGCAAGGTAGTGCCATCTACGTTGCTGGCGGCGACTGCCACCTCTAATCAGCCGAAGCCGGTCAGACTTCCTAGAGGCGGCCAGAGGTTTCGGTGATCCAAGTCCATGAGCGAGGAGTCTTTCTCCGGCGCGGAGCACTTGGCGCGCGGCGTAGATACACAAAATCAGAATATCCACTGCTGAATAAAGCAGCGCCATAGTCTCGTCATCAGGATTCTCCATTGTGAATGCTTCTGACGATACGAGGCAGTGTGGAGGACGCCGCTGCGGCCAGTATTAAAACAGAACCATCACGTGATTGTTTGCCCGCGAAAAAGGGGATTCTCTATCACGTTGTCGCGTTGTTACGTTGTTACGTTGTTGCGTTGTTACGTAATTACGCAACTAGAATGACGTCTAAAAAAAAATGATTGACAGGGCATCGACTCCAGTCGATGCCACTGGGAAAACGCCGGTGGGAAAACGATTTGAGCCGGCGCTTCAGGGAGGGCGACTCCGCAAAGAGTCACTAGTGGGAAAACGAAAAAAGTGATCCGGAGATAATTGCGCCGGGGAATAAGGGGAGCAAACGCTAAGTGGGAAAACGGCCTATGTATACTCAGTTCTGGCCTCCATGTCTTGTTATGCTGATATGTAGGGAGTGTTTGTTTTTGTCTCACTCTGTGACCTTTTTGGACCTGATGGTTCTTGTGTACTTTATGTATTGTGTTACACTGATTGCCTTTATATTGACTGTGTCATTGTATTTCTCTTTTACTTCTCTACTTTGAATTATTTTGTATTTTTGTAATTTATTGTTGTGACTTGCCCTGAGCCTGCTTTGCAGGAAGGGTGGGATATAAATCAAAGAAAAAAAATACCAATGGGTGATGGGTGATGGCTCAGTGGTAAAGCATTCACATCGCATGCAGAAGGTTCCAGGTTCAAACCCCAGCATCTCCAATTAAAAGGATGAACTAGTGGATGATGCATGAAGACCTGAGAACCTGGAGATCCTCTTCCAGGACAGTGTGACAGACCAACTTTCTGACTCATTGAAAGGCATTTTCATGTGTTCTTTTATTCTCTCAGCTGAATTCCAGTGACGGAGATTGGAGCTGAGAGAAAGATCTCCAGAAGGTTTGCATCTCTATGGAGTATTTCAATAACATGTTTCTTATGGACAAACTAGAGAAGGCGCTGGATGACTGGTTTCGCCTGTGCATGATTGTTTGCTTTTTAGAATGTGTATAATGATTTATTTGAATGTTGAGAGCAACAGGCTGGAGAAATCACATCTGTAAATAGTTTTGATTTGTGTGTCATCTTATGTCAGTAAGAAGTCCAAAGGAAGCCTGATTTTATAGTTGTTGCCTTTTTGAGTTGTTATTTAATGCATCCTCTTGGAGTTGTCACTCTAGTGGGGAGCAGCACAAATTAAGTATTTACAAATCCGAATATTCCACAGACTCATAGCTTATGAGGATATTTACAGTGTAATGTTTCTTCCTTCAAGGACATTTGCAGAACTTTTCTCTCTTGCAAAGGATGGAAGAACTTCACCAAACTGGATTGCAAAATGCTTGTAAAACCAGTTTGTGTTTACATACATCTTTACCAGAATAAATGGGGGTCATCAGAGAGCTATCATTGGGAAACCAGTTGTGTAATGGGCTTTGGGAATGGGGATAAAGTGACCAACAGCAACATTTGTACAATCAGAACCAAGGATAATCTTCCCCAATGTAAAATGAAAGCTGTCTGTATCGCATGTGGACTTCTAATAAACTTTTTCTTTTCATATCCAGTTTTGTGCAACATGTATTTGGTACCACAGTGTCCTTTCCCCTTTTTCTCTCTCTTTTTCAGTGTCTTTAAAACATACTTTAGGCTAAGTTGGTTCCCTTCTCTCTCCTTCCCAGGACAATAAAGTATGTTTTCTTCACCAAGGATTTCTGACTTTTGCAAACAGACTCATGTGAAAATGTCTGCAAATGAGCAGTTAAGGGATCCAGCCAATTCCCCACTGCTGTATAATCCTTCATCGCTTGCTTTCCCCTGCCCAGCTTGCACTCAAACGCCGTAATTAACTATGGGATTGCCGAAGCCACTGTTGTAGCTTCAATCGTTTTTCTTCCTCTTTCATGGGCAACTCCCATGAAACCTGGTTGCGAACAAATAAACAGGCAAGAGCCCCACCTAGGTTATGACCCGTGACGTGTAAACCTAAGTTGTGCTAACTCTAGGGAGAAAATGGTTTTCTACGAGGCAGTAAAGAGGGGGGGACGGGACTCCAGAAGGCCAAAATAGCCTTGAGTTCCTTTCCTTAAAATGAGTTGTTTTCATTTCATTAAAATGCCTTTTTCTTCTTAAAAGAACTTGTTCAATACATTTTTGTGGATATGATTGATGTCCTCATGGAAATGCCATTGTAAGTCACTTGATCAACTCTAGAAATATATCTATTTAATTCCAGTATTCATATGAATGTATATTACTCTCTTCCTATGAAAAGGCACAGAGATAGTAGTGGCTCTATCTTGTGCTGCTTGGGTAATACCAAAATTTATCTGTCACATTTTTATCCTGTCCTTTCCCCAGGAAATCTTATAGGAGGCCAAACTGAAAGTTACAAGAGAAAGGGCCTTTTCAATCACAGCTCCCCACTGGTGGAACCAATTACCAGAAGAGGTGCGGGCCCTGCAGAGCTTTAACCAGTTCCGCAGGGCCTGCAAGACTACCCTCTTTCAGCTGGCTTTTTCTTAATGTGGAATTTGTTGTACCATTGTCATGTAAAATTGTGTCAAGATGAGTAACATCGAGATTGTAGCACCGAATTAATTTGTTGGTTTTAAATTTGACAGTTTTAATTAGATGGTTTTAATGCAATAGTACATTTTAATTGAGTAATATAATTGCTATGTAACTAGTGTATTTTTATTATTGTATTATTATAATGTCTGCATTTTATGCCATGTAAGCCGCCCTGAGCCTGCTTCGGCAGGGAGGGCGGGATATAAATTAAAAAAATTATCATTATTATATAGCATTCTGCTGCACCTTTTTATCCCCACAAAACACTTCTGTGGTTGGTTAAACAGAGATGATTACTTGGGAGGTTCATGGCTGAAGGAAAGTTTCACCCACTTCTAGTCTTCCCACTTCTAGTCTCATTATTAATCCATCCCACTATAGGGAGACTTTCACTTCCCTGCTGGCTTTGCCCACTGTTGTTCAGCTAAGCACTAGAGAGGGAACTAGTGTTGGGGAAAATGTTGAGGCACCATGATTTTGTTTCTAACATAACCTGGAATTGATCATGTCAGGGAATCATGTCAGGGGATCATGTCTAGCAATTATAGAAAACTCTATGGTTAACTTATAGAGTTTGAGACAAATACTAGAATAATGCCCCTATGTAATGACTTTTGCTGGCAAGGGCCCCCTCAATTGTAAGTATCCTGCTGGTTGTCAAAGGCTGGTAACCCTTTCACAATGCGTCTGAGGGGAAACCACACAGAACACAAAATGCTGGGATATTCTAGCATGAAAAGGAAACGTAGGGAATAAGTTTTCCTTCCTTCCTTCTGAAATTTAACTCTCTATTGCCTTTTACTTCTTCTGAATTCCAGATTTTGAGCACACACATACTTTAAAATCCAATGAGTAATTTGAGTGAGAAGAACTGCAGAAGCATTCCTGTACAGATACAAATATTATTGGTAACAAGCACCCATCTCTTGGCACAGAGAAACAATTCTGTGGCCCTCTCTCATTGTGAGGATGTGACGTGCTTCTTGGACAAATTTCCAAGGGGGATTTAACAATTATAGGTTTCTTAAAATCCCTTCCTTAGTTAGCATTTGGTAGCATCAGACTTCACTGGGTTGTGCTTTTCTTCTGTTCTGGATTTGTCATTTGAAAGGCTACAGTTTAAGCAACATCTGCAATAAACTTATTTTTACTTGCTTGTTGCAAAACATTTTCAGCAAACTGGAACCCCCACCATTTATAAATTATAACCATTTGAATATCCCAAAGAGGACCTGTATGTTACTTTTCTTAAAACAAATATATTATTTTGTGGCTAAACTGTGCATAACAGCTGCAGTCACTGTGATGTCCTATAAATATGCTGGTTGGTTACACAAGATTAACTTCAAAATTTCAGTTTATGTGAGAAACAGGGCTGGGAGGGGCTCCAATTAAAAGCTTGTAGGTAACAATTTGGAAGATGGTGTTCGGCACAGAGCCCTGAACTAGACGATTACGGGGGAGGGGAGGGATAATTCCTGTATGCGACCCTTTCCAAAGAGCCCTCCTTTCCTTGAAATATCTTCTTAGAAATGGGAAACAACATGTAGTACCAGTTACCAGTGGATTCTGCTCTGTGATAGTATAATAAAAAATAAGAGAGTAAGAGCCTTGAACCAGCCTTGAGGGAATAAGCTTGCAGTTTAGGGATATTGCTTCAAGGAAGATTTTTTTCTAAAAAAGTTTTATCTTTTTATTTTATGGGAGTCAGTGCAGTGTAGCAGTAGAGTGTCAGACCAGGATCAGGGAGACAAGGGTTTGAATTCCTATTCACCTATGACACTGACGTTGGCTATCCACACTCTCAGTTTATGCTATCTCACAGTGTTGTGGTGAGATTAAAATGGAAAAAGGAACAAGAACATGACTGATTGCTCACTAGCAGTTGTTCTGCCCCCAAGCGTCTGCTTTCCCTGGGTCAAGTGATCACTTTCCCATCAATGGCTGCGCAGGCACATTTTGATCCACAGCTCCCTCCAGTATCCCTTGTGGCTTCCTGCTCGTGTTTTTTGGTGATGCAGAAGCGGCAAGTGTCAGTCAAAGGCAGTCAGTAGGATAAAACATCTGATTAGCGATGTAATAGGACTAGGATTACAGAATCTCAAACAAAGTATTAAATATTGGACATGATATGTTAAACAATGAAGACACTACTATTGCATAAGCAGAAAACAATGCAGTGAAAGGAGGGTAATACATACTAGCCAATGTTATAGTCTACAGTCCTGTTCCACTGCAGCTGCTGGAATGGCTGTGGGTCAGCCATAGCTCTCGCAGAGTTGTCCTTGCAAGGGCAGCTTCTGGGAGAGCTCTCTCAGCCGCACCCACCTCACAGCGTGTCTGTTGTGGGGGAGGAAGGTAAAGGAGATTGTGAGCCACTCTGCAAAATTTAAACCAACAAGACAACATTCTAATTTGTACTTGAAAACTAATATTGAGTTGGATCCGAAGATGCTGTTCTGTTGGCACAGCAGCTTCTCCAGGAGAATGGCTTTTCCCTCTCAGCATCATAGGAAAGCTGAGGATGTATCTTTGCCTTTAAGAGTTCTGAGACTGAAGAGAGTTGATAGCCATGACTCCTATGTCACAACTTCATTATTCTTTAAGCTGTTCTATATACCTTTAGTTCAGCTCAGTGGGGCTGAGCCACATTTACACTTATCAGAAATCAGAAGAGGCACTTGACTGCTGTATACCCTATGTGCCATCCTACTAAATGCACCATACAATAATATGAAGTGATGGAATGTACCACTGATAATTCATTTGATGTTATTTTAATCTGCTCTTCAGTTTGTTTCTGCACACAGAAAAGATAGTAGGTATACACCCACTTTCACTTAGCATAAGAGAGAGCAAAGAGAAATTCTGGCACTTCTCTTTGCATAAGAACTCTTGTGCATGCAGAGATTTTCTGTAGTATCTAACCCTGTAATTGTGTCATGTGTAAGACAAAGGAAGCCCTCTTAAATGTTTTATCAAATACATGTCTTAGCAAATAAACTTGAAGGTCATAAGGAATAAAATAATCTCATACTTGGTTGGATTTGTGAAAAACATTTCAGGTTTGTGTATTGTGCTCCTACTTTTTTTTTTTGGGGGGGGGGTTGCATCTCAACAACTTTTTATTGGATTCTAATCCTGTTTGTTCTCTAAGGTTCTCATGGTGGGGCACATTATTAGCCCCCTTTCTTCTTGCTGCCCCATCCTTTGAGATAATTGGGGACTTGAATGAAATCTTACCCTCCACCACATCCCAGGCTGTTTTTGTTAATATGGAAAAGTATGTTTCATCTTTCTTTAGGGAGCTACAGCTGATTTAAAAAACACACATCTGCTATTAAAAACAGGTTTGGGGGGTGGGGGTGGGTCACAAGTAGGGCTCCACAAACTCTAGCATCTCCCTCTCCTATCCCGAAGCTTCCTCATAAGTCTCTCCACCTGCTTGTCTGCCTCACCTGGCAACCCCTAGCACTGCTGGCAGCCAATCATGATGCAGGCATCTTTTCATTTATGCTGAAGTGATGTTCTAACTGTCTTGGTTCTCCACCACCCCAAAATTCTACCATTATTTGTGCTGTTCCTTGGATGCCTTCAATTTTTGGTCTCTATTTAAACTTTCCTGTGGATACAATATTTCTCACCTGGAAGATACTCTTTGGACTGACCTGCATAGCTGTTGTCTTCAGCACAATCCTACATTAGAACATATAACACAAAGCCCAATGTTTTCTGTCATGGAGTGGGAAAGATAGAAAGTGTGTGACTGAAGGGTCTTTTGCAATCCAGATTCTGTGGGTTGATTGGATGTCAGTTTGACTCCTGCTGCGGTGGAAAGTAAAAATCTGTTTGCAACGGGAATGCAGAAAATGTGGTTCTTAACACTAAGCAAAATGGTGACTCCCCAAGTGGTACACTGCAATTTATTTCTCTGCACGACTAGCTGAAAGCAGACCTGCCTGTGCCCCATTCCCACTTTTTCAGAGCCTGCTGGTGCATTGTGGCTAGGAGATCCAATATGCAAAACAGGTCCCACTGACATTCAGGCAATTACTCTGAACAGTAAGTGAAATATTACACTGTACACTGGGATGGCTGTTGAAAGGACAGAGTGCAGGATCCTGGAGGAAAGTCTCTTGAAGAGACAGGCAGGCTGGAGTGAAGGCACACACTCCTGCACGGAGATCTGTATCTGAAACTGGAACAAGCTAGCACCACAGTGCTCCTCCCAAAGGGGGAAGAGACTGACAGAATAAATATACTGCAAAACTGTAGATCAGTTTGAATGCATAATAACCAACTTTATAAATAATTGCTGTCCGTAAAGGTTCCAGGGCTCTCCTTTCAGCAAGGCCGCCTCCCGGGTTTACTCTCGGGGGCCATCTCTTCCGCTGCTGCCTAGTCCGCTCGCCTGGGTCACATCTGCTGCTGTGCTGCTGGCTGCCGTTGCCTCATCTTTCCAATGGTCATGTGTGCTGTATGCAGCAAGACGGGCTTTGGCAAAGGTTGAGATGACATGACTTCATAGGTCTCGTAACATCCCTAACCTTCTTGTTTGCTCCTCATGGCAGTGTTTCTGTGACTCTCCCTGATGAGTGGACCCCAAAACATGTCATAACAATAGTTATGACTAACAATGAAAAAATGTAACTTTGTACTTTTATGGAACGAACTCTGAAGGGATGACTTAAGGCCTATTAAAACAAAGATGGGAAAGGAATGTCTGTTAAGGCCAATGTAACTGTAACATTTAGACCATGATATGTATGGTGAATTTTTCATATGGCCTTCTCTTCAGAAAGAAGTCTATCTGGTATGTTTTTTTTTATCCCACCCTCCCTCCAAGGAGCTTGGGGGATGGTGTGCAGAGTTCTCTCTTCCCTATTTTATGTTTACAAAATACTGTGAGGGAGGTTAGCCTGACAGAGTGTGACTGGCCCAAAGCTTGATAGTGGAGGGTGGTTTTCAACCCTCAGTCTCCCAGATCCTAGTCTGACATTCTAACCACAACCCTATGCTGGTTCTCAGGAACTAGTTTCCTGAGAGAATCATTTTAAGAAGTGAGCAAAATGGGTAATGACCATCTAGGGTTGCCAAGTCCAATTCAAGAAATATCTGGGGACTTTGGGGGTGGAGCCAGGAGACTTTGAGGATGGAGCCAGGAGACATGGGGCAGAGCCAGGAACAAGGGTGTGGCAAGCATAATTGAACTCTAAGGGAGTTCTGGCCATCACATTTAAAGGGACAGCACACCTTTTAAAATGTCTTTCTTCCATAGGAAATAATGGATAGAGGCACCTTCTTTGGGGGCTCATAGAATTGGACCCCCTGGTCCAATCGTTTTGAAACTTGGGGGGGTACTTTGGGGAGAGGCACTAGATACTATACTGAAAATCTGGTGCCTCTACTCAAAAAACAGCTCTCCCAGAGCCTCCAAAACCTCCAGATCAATTCCCCATAATACTGTAGCAGGTAAATAACAAAGCCCACACATTGCTTGGTTTGAAGCAAGGTATTTTACTTTGACATCAAAGTAGAACTTGTCAGCATAAGCTCAAAATGACTAAGTTAAAATCATCAGCCTTCTGACCATTTTTATTCATCCCCAAAACAAGCAGACAAGCCCCCTCTTATCTAATTCAAATGCTCCACCTCCTGCTTTCCTTCCAGTAATTTCTTGTAGTTTTCCCCTGCTCTGTCCCTTTGTGTTATCAGCAAGAAGCTCCTTCTCTGCGGGGCCCCTGTTATCTTGGAGTCACACCCTTAGCCTGTCTGGTTTTAGCAGTTTAGCAGAAGCTCGAGGGGCCTCTTAACAGTCACTCTAAATGTTGCATCAGACATTCTCTTTTGAAGGCACAACCGTATTTTCCATTATTATTGAGGTATTCATTAATTATTCAGGGGTCCCTCTTCAAAACCCTATGAGAATCGATCTCCACATAGGAAATAATGAAGTGCTCAGCAGACGTTTCCCTCCCTCACCCCACCCATTTCTGGCAACTCTGAAGTGAGGGATTGGCCTCTCTACTCACGAGTTGCTGCCAACTTCTTCAAAGTAACACAGACACACCATCCCAAGAGGAAGTCTTTCAATTGGAAACTGAAGCCTCTGGAGGTGGAAAGGCACATGGTCCACTGGGGGTGGGGCTTCCCCCCACTGGCCAGCTGACTGGGGGCGGGAAGGAGCCTGGGAAAGCAGAAGAACCCCCGCTGGGACCTGGGGATTGGCAAGCCTATGACCATCACCTCTTTTATTATCGCCTAAAATCACCTGCTGGCCTGTTCTGTTGCTTGCTATGGATTCCATTTTTGCCCCCATGCCATGTTGCCTTTAGGCTCGTTACTAGCGAGACAGCTGGTAACCTTCAGGAGCAAGAGTTTACTCGGGAATGTCTGATTGTTGGCTGTAGTGTTAACTGTGTTTAAAATGGTCTTTCTTTTAAAGTTTTCTGTGGCGGGGGAGAGAGAAAAGTTTAGCAGTTTTGGTGAATAAAGCAAAGCCCACCATGTTCCTTCAGCTATACCTAGTAGGGAAATGGGGCAGGTTTAAAAGAACATAGGTCCTCAAATCCTAAAGGCATGGTCCAGCATCTTAATAAGGTCATGTATGGTCACTGGGATATCACATACACTAAATAGCATTTGGATGGAGATGGTCAGATGGACTTTCATGAACAGAACTGAATACAAAGTGATGTTAATATCTGTTGACTTAACCTGTTTTCCAGTGGCATGAATCCAGATGCGATGTCCTCCCATTATGGGCACCTTGCTGTGAAGGAAGTTATTGGGGGAATTGGCTGGACCAGAAAAGCTAGTTTGCCGTATTATTAAGTTCCTTCACGGGGCGGAAAGGGGACAGAATGGTAGTGGTAGGGAGTACAAACAGAACTTGGCAACCCAAACGTGCTAATAAATGCACATCTTGATTTGTTGATATTATTAACACAAAGCATGCTGCAACAACACAGATCTATCAGGTTACAAATCTAGGGAAGTGATATAATGTGAATCAAGGAGAAGGTCTGCAAGAGGACCAAATGTAAAATGCTGAGATTGCCAAATTGTTTGAAAAGAAAAACCTTGTTGATGCAAAATGAATATTACAAATCAACTCATTCACGTTCAGCGCTAATCTGGACACATTTCTTTCTTGAAAAAAACAAAAACAGAGAAATGGGCTGGAGAAAAAGCATAGAGGCTGCAGCTAAGGTGATATTTGGGTTGAGCCAGGACCAAACAGAAAGGGTATATGTACATGTGTGCTTGTGCATGCACCTCTTTCATTAGATATATGGTAAAAATAACACATTGTTCAGAGTTATTTTATCTGGAAATGATGTCCTTAAACATTCTCAGGAGTGTCATTTTCTGCTGGAGCTCAAGAATTGAACCAGGAGGCAGAAAAGACTGTGAATCCCATCACCAAGGTAGCAAAGGATAGTATTTCCGGTTAATAAGGTGCCCCCCTTCCCTTCACAAGGGTATGAGAAGGAAGAGGTTGCAGGGATGCTTGACTGTCAGTGGAGACTGAATGCCATTTCAAGTCAGACCACATTCCAAGGGGTTGGGGCCAAAACTCAAAAATGCAGTGAGGCTTTTCACCTCCATTACTACAGTGCAGGATACCTGCCTCCATCACTAATTCACTGTTGCTTATTGGCTATCTTGGCCTGTAATGCTAAAATATGAATGTCCTGGAATGTCATAAACTGAAGACAGGAAATACAGGAGAACTGAAGGTGATATGACAGAGGCACACTAATTTCTTTGACCAGCTTGACCAGATCCCCAGACAGGTGGCGGCGGAATGAGGATACACACTATGTGCAACTATGCCTGTATCACAGCACCTTGAATTTTCTGAAAGAAACTATCATATGTTTCCAGCCTTCATTTATCTGGGGCAAAGTCTTCATGAAGGGATCTAATGAGTAAATTGGCAGATCTGCTGGCAAACTACCTCATCACCACAGGAACAAGTGCTGTGCAGTGGAACAAGCAGTGGAACAAGCAGTGGAGTGCCGCAGTACTGGGTCCCATGCTCTTTAACTTGTTCATAAATGATTTGGAGTTGAGAGTAAGCAGTGAAGTGGCCAAGTTTGCAGATGACACTAAATTGTTCAGGGTGGTGAGAACCAGAGAGGATTGTGAGGAAATCCAAAGGGATCTGTTGAGGCTGGGTGAGTGGGTGTCAACGTGGCAGATGAGGTTCAATGTGGCCAAGTGCAAAGTAATGCACATTGGGGCCAAGAATCCCAGCTGCAAATACAAGTTGATGGGGTGTGAACTGGCAGAGACTGACCAAGAGAGAGATCTTGGGGTCATGGTAGATAACTCACTGAAAATGTCAAGACAGTGTGCGATTGCAATAAAAAAGGCCAATGCCATGCTGGGAATTATTAGGAAGGGAATTGAAAACAAATCAGCCAGTATCATAATGCCCCTGTCTAAATCGATGGTGCGGTCTCATTTGGAATACTGTGTGCAATTCTGGTCACCGCACTTCAAAAAGGATATAGCATTGAAAAAAGTGCAGAAAAGGGCAACTAGAATGATTAAAGGTTTGGAACACTTTCCCTATGAAGAAAGGTTGAAACGCTTGGGGCTCTTTAGCTTGGAGAAACGTCGACTGCGGGTGACATGATAGAGGTTTACAAGATTATGCATGGGATGGAGAAGGTAGAGAAAGAAGTACATAGTGCTTTCCAACTGATTGCAATGCTCCTGATATGTAAATTGTTTGTGAAAGCAAAGTCTGTGTATAGTAATAAATGATTTAGAGCAGTGATCCTGAGGTGGCACCCTTGGGCAACATGGCATGATACCTGTTGAGATATTTCCTGGACTCTGCTTGCTACTTGATTCTCTATTAAATCTAAGAGGTGTTGAATGGAAAAGAAAAATGTGAAAGGTTGGGTCTAATCCTGCCAGTTTAATGAGTGGCAAAGCTTGGCCTATGGCCTATGAGCAGCTATGCTGAAAATATGATGCTTTTACCTAAAAAAAAAAAATACCCCCCCCCCCAGAACCCCAGATGTCCACTGATTGATTATCCATTATACCCTATGGAGACCGGTCTCCATAGGATATAATGGAGCACCCAGCAGCCTCCCCCTGACTTACCTAGGATGGGGGGAGGACTTACCAGGAGAAAGAAGATCCATGCAATCACACAGGAAATGATATCATCACAATGTGATGCTCTAGTATTTGTGCAAAAACTCTATGGTAAAAATGACTTCTACCATAGAGTTTTTGCCCAAATAACAGTGTTATTTCAACCATGACTGGGAAAGTCAACCCTACTTTCAAAAAGTTGTAGTTCCAAAGACTATTAGAAGACATCTGGATCTTAGAAGGCATCTGGACCAAGGCAGGTCAGCGCTGCTGTTGCTTTTAGATCTTTCGGCAGGGTTTGATACAGTAGATTACGAACTAATGACCCACTGTCTTGCCGTCATTGGAGTTCAGGGGGTAGCCTTACACTGGTTATCCTCCTTTCTCTGTGATCAGGGATAAAGGGTGGCAATTGGTGAACAGACCTCCCTACGTCATCCACTAGAATGTGGTGTACTGCAGGGAGCCATTCTCTCGCCAGTGATGTTTAACATCTATATGCACCCCCTTGCCCAGATTGTCAGAGGTTTGGGGCTGGGTTGTCACCAATATGCAGATGACACCCAGCTCTAACTGTTGATGGATGGCCACTCAGACTCTGCCCCAGATCATTTGAGCAAGCATTGGAAGCAGTGGCTGGTTGGTTACAAATGAGCCAGCTGAAGCTTAATCCAACCAGGATGGAGGTCCTGCACCTGAGTCATGGAGGGCTAAGATTGGGCATATGACTCCCCACCCTAAATGGTACACCCCTTCCGCCAGCCCAGAAGGTGAGCAGTCTGGGTGTGATACTGGATGCCACCCTTTCTATGGAGGCCCAGGTCACAGCAGCCGCACAATCTGCCTTATACCACCTTCTGCAGGCCAAACAGCTTGCACCCTATCTGGCTCCTCAGGATTTAGCTACAGTGATTCATGCAATGGTCACTTCCAGGCTGGACTACTGTAACTCGCTCTATGCAGGCTTGCCCTTGGGGCTGATCCGGAAACTCTGGCTGGCGCAAAATGCAGCAGCGCGATTGCTGACTGAATTGCCCTTATGGGCAAGCAGTCAGCCAATGCTGTACAGTTTGCACTGGCTACCAACTGAGTACTGGATATGTTTCAAGGTTCTAGTACTGACATTTAAAGCCTTGCGCTGCCTGGGACCGACATGCCTGTGGGACTGTCTCTCCCCATATGAGCCCCAGAGATTATTATGATCAGCCAATCAACATCTTGTAACTATCCCTGGCCCAAAGGATGTCCGGCTTGTTTCAACCAGGGCCAGGGCCTATTTGGTCCTGGCCCCAACCTGGTGGGATCAGCTCCCCATGGAGATTCGGGCTCTTCTGGATTTATTACCAATCCATACAGCCTGTAAAATGGAGCTATTTTGCCAGGCTTTTGGCTGAGGCAAGCGGGCGTCCTCATTTCATTTTATTGATTATACCATCTAATTGGCCTCCCTGCACTGATCTACCATCCTGACTGCTAGAGATCGGGCCAACATTTCTGACAGCTAGGACACTTATGACATCTATGTTCTAATCTGTGATATATGCTAACACCATCCATGCTATCTTATCTGCTTGTTTTAACTGTTTTAATTGTCTTATTGTTGGATCTTTAATTGTTTTATTATGTTGTAATCCACCCTGAGCCCATTATGGGAAAGGGCAGACTATATATCCGCAAAACAAACAAACAAACAAATATTAATAATTCTTATATTATTGTATATGTATGTTTGGCAGGGCAGTACACGAGGCATAAAATCGTTATGTGATTTTTCTAGTTACTGGTAACTGCAAGTATGGCTCTCTGTGAGGCATAGACAGATTTTGCACTCAATTTACCCTGCTCTCCCATTCGTCTTCTCTGAGCTGCGTCTGTGGGATTTTCCACTATCTGTGCTGGAATTACAGGAAGTGTCTTGGCTTTCATGCAGCAAACAGAAACTGGTTTTTAGTGGTTTTCGTTTGCTGTGCAAAAGCCGCAAGGCTTCCTGTAGCTCCGGTGCAGATAGTGGGAAATCCTACAGATGCTGCACAGAGAAGAGGAATGAGAGAGTGGGCTAAGCTGAGTGCGAAATTGGTCACAGAGTGAGTACTAGTGATCTGTATGAAACCACCTGGAGAGATCATCTAGAGATTTGGGCTGGGTTGTCAATAATATGCAGGTGATATTCAATTCAGTTTCTTGCTTCCAACAGATACCAGGGAGACTGTATAAACAATGTGTATGTTTTTGTACTTTTAAAGTTTGTTTTCATGTTTGATCTTTCACTGCTTTGGGAACCCTAAGCCATGTGTGGCATTAAAATGTCTTAAATAAATAAAATAATAAACAATAAAGCATTGAACTCATCTCAGGCAGGCAGATCATAGCCCTGTGACCTAAATTTGGTCATAGACACTGACTTGTTTAAATCTTTGGGCTTGGCAGCCTCTCCCTGCAATGGTACAAACCCTCCCCTTGCTTTGGAAATTGAATTTAGATGGAATGATTTCTAATCTTGCCCCTTGGCACAGGCATTTTATGATTGGTGTCATCCCATCTCACAAGAACTACGTATGTTGTGATGCTGTTGACAACACCCAAAATTCAAAATGTGCCTGGAAGCTCAACAAAGTTGGAGACTGCTGACTAAACAACAGAAAATCCCATGCTGCCTGCAAAGTTCTTTCCTTTAATCAAACGTGTCCATGTTTCTCAAATCCTGAAGCCTGGAACTCTTCTCACCTATTTTACAACCACTGGGAAGACAGTGCATTATTTTAGAGATAACAAAAGAGTTATTGGAAATAGAGGTCAGGTTGGGATGGGGAGCCAAAGTCACCTAAGGAAACTTCTTAATCATGGGATAAGAGTCAGGTGAAACAGTGATGCAATAAAGTTTGCAGATTATAACAAATATTAAGAGAATAGAAAATCCAAACCTGACTACAAAGTGCTTAGTTTAAACATTTTCCAAAAGCTGAATCTATTTCCCCTTGAAGTCTTTAAATGATTATAAATCGACTGTAAAACATTACCTCAACAATCAAGGGAATATATCTCCTAACAATTTGCATCCACTGAGAAACATCAGTGGATGTTTGTGAGTAGCCAACCTAACAAAAGAGTGATCTGCAGGTTAGGGAAAACAAGCCCTGTTTGATCCCCAAACCCTGAACGAGTGTCAGTTCCTGCATCTATGTCTCCTGTCGATGTTCATCTGTATATTGAACTTGTTTGGCAGCTACGATTTCATCTCTTGGTTTAAAAGATCACACTTGAACAATCAGTGTTTGAGGATTATTTTAAATGGGAAAGAAAACTTCTGCTTGTGCCTCAGTGCTGTCTTTATTTGTTGACAGTAGTATCTTATGACTGACTAACCCTGATGAAATCTGGCTCCTAGAAAAATATGGCTGTTTTTGCCTCCTGTAGTCAAAGCCATGAGACTAAATTCAGAGTGTTATAATAGTAGAGACCTTTGCACTTTATATTCCCATATGCAGTTAGACATCATAAACCCGTTTCCTAAGCTTGCCTATTAAACTGCTGGTCTTAGTATCTCACAACAAAGGGGGTGATTTCTTGGTGTAATGAAAGCCTTGCCTTTGATTAATGTTAAGTGCTTTGCCTTTGGGGCGGTCTCATATTATTTCTATATATTGGGAAAGGGTAAATATATGCTATATACCTTCTTTAAATTATTGTCCTCTTGGGGTTACATTGTTTCCCTAGGCCAACTGGCAATCAATCAGGTTTGTAGGTCCCACACCGCTTCTTTTGTGTGTTTTCCAGCTGACTCTGATGCTGTGTGGTTTTGGTTTAGTCTCCTCTTCCTACCTATAAATACAAAACAGCTTTATCTGGAAATCGTCCAAGGAGCAATGACCTTGTGTTCCTGGAGTTCGACGAATTGCATATTCCATGTGTGCTGATGGATCATAGGTTCAAGAGTTACCCTAAGGTGGTAACTCTTGTGCCTAAAACATCCCGGATCTGCTCTGTTTCTCTTCCTTTAAAAATACAAAAGATAGAACATTCTGTAGCTTCCAAGGCTTTCCAAATCAGACCATAATAGCAGCTTAAACACAACAAGTTGTGTCTACATTAGTGGTCATGGTGACATTCCTTTTCCCCCAAAAGCTTATTTTGATTTCAGTGGTGCCACCACTAAAAAAGTCTCATTTCATTTATCTGTCTAACTTCTAATATCTATGGCAGCCTAATTTACTTACCGAAGACACATATGACATAGATTAATCTGGAACAATCCTTGGCATAACCTTTGAATATATATTTTCCAACCAACAGCATGTCTTTCCTCCAGCTCTTCCTTGTCAATGTCTCACTAGTATTCTTAGAAGAAAGTCATATGGGATTAAGTTTTGTTTTGTTTTTAATCATGCCAAAGTCCTTGTTTTCTGGTCTGATATAGTTTATTCTTAGTAAAGTCATACCGGCTTCCAGGAATCACTTCATTTTGCTCTAGGACTTAATGAGCTGTTCTATGTATTATTAGGTCTGTTATCTCTCCTGATACAGAGGTCAAGTGAACCAGCGTATAAATCCCTGGCTTCTCCTTCCATTTTGTTTTACATTACCAATAAGAGTGTGCGCCAACTCAAACATTACTCACCCCACATGTTGTCTGTTTAAAAGTACTTATGCATTTGTATTGGATCCTCCCAATCACATGGGAACATCTCCATGCCAATACTGACTACCACCTGGGACGTGTGGATGTGGAGTCAACATGGAGGTTTCCCACAGAATTGGATTGACTTGTGGGAAAAGTGCACAGGCTGCCACATGGAAGTGTTTGTGGCAGCTTTTGCACAGAGCATGTAACGTTTTGAATCAACTCAGTGTGCTCTTTGGTTACGGCTGCTGACTTTTGATTTTAAAAGAAGTGGATGAAGCCATCACAGAACTCAACCATTCAGATGCAACATCTGGTCAGACTGGTTGGCCAGAGGGTGTAGCTTGTGGGTGAATCTGACAAATGAACAGGGTGACCTAGGATAAGCTTTGGACATCATCTGGAAGTTTTACCACAATTCCTAGAGCGTCACGCTGGAAACGCTCTAAGATTCACGGTAAAGCTCTATGGTATCATAGAGTTTTTAGTGTGTGCTGATGGAGGCGGGGATTCCCCCAGTGGCCTGCTCCCTGCCGGCGGGTTGGGGCCCTCCAGGGCAAGGGATCCCCAGCCCCCGGCAGAAGCTTGGCAGCCCAACCAGCAGGTCATAGTTAGAAAGTAGCAGAATCACTACTTTTAGGTTCAGACTCCAGTCCTGGTTCCCTGGTAAAGTGTGGTTGTACAGCTGGACCAATAAAATACTTGCTGGTAAGCAACTATTACCAGAATTGGAACACGGCCTGTCACTAGTGAAGTAGCTCCTAAACCCATCCACTAGGTACTCTGCCACTTTCAATGTTGCTTCTTCCTTTTGCCTCTGCCACTTGCTTTTCAGTGTAATGCAGTCCTTGTCCTGCTTCTACTTCCTTGGGAATACTTCTGCGTTTATGCAGGTAGAGTGGGTTTCTGGGTCAATGTATGCACTCCACTGTCCATAATCTTTGGTGCTCTCTGAACAGTATGGTTTCCCATCCTTCAAGTGGTTTCTAGTTTGTCAATTATGCTGCCTTATTTTGTTGTCAAGTTCAGATTTATATTTGGGTGGTGAGAACAAGCTCTGACCTTATTTGGAAACTGAAGTAAGTTGGACACTAAATGGCTTCCAGAATCTCTTAGCAACACTTGTCACTTCTAATCAAAGACTGGTATGAAACAATACAGTGAGAAACATTCATGATTCAGAGCTGAAAACAAAATTCCACATTCTGTACTTTCCAGAATCAGGCTCGGAAACACTGACAGAAAAGTGTGAAAATTTACATGGAAATCATATCACCTCGCTTGAGACCGCACATGAGTGCTTTGGTTAATGCCACACAGCAATGGGTAAAATCCGTAAGCAGAACTCCATTTTCAGTTGTTTTTCCAAGCAATGGGTTTCCATGGCATTATCCATCTCTCCAGTCAACTTTTGGATGGTCCCACTGGCGCTGGTATTCCTTCGGTATTGTCAGTTGCTCATTCTAATAAGTCTTATATATTGTTTATACAAGTGTGTTTTCCCCCTTGTGGTCACAGTAAGCATTTCCTTTGTCAATACTGAAAACCACCACGCAAGATCAGGCATGGTTCCCTCACAGCCAATCAAAAGCACAAATGTTATTTCCTCAACCCCTGCTGCCACCCACTCCCACAGAAAGCTGCATTCAACCATAGCTATGGCCCAGGCTTGTACACAGGAAACTGCCTCATACTGAATCAGACTGTTTGTCCATCAAGCTCAACATTGTCTACTCTAACTGGCAGCAGCTCTTCTGGGTCACAAGAAGAGTTCTTTAACATCAAGCACTATGTGACCTTTTAACAGGAGGTGAACCTGGGACCGTTTATATACAAAACATGTGCACTGCTGCTGAGCCACAACCCCTCCTATAGCTGTAATTTTATAGAACCAATCACTCGCATAATCTAAGAGCACTTATATATGAGCAGCCCACTGCAAGTTCAGGGAAAGGAGCCTGCATTCTAATTTTCTAGTGTATCATCTACAAAGCATTTAAAGTCCCACGTATGACTATATCACGGTTTGGAACAATTATGTGACAGGAATGTATATGAAAACCATTAAAAATATAATAGCTTTTAAAGATAATTTCTGCTAAACAGCCCACTAACGCTTCAGAGCTATCAAACAGTGTGGGAACCTTTCCAAGAAGGTCCATAAACTTTGTATTGTTTCCCCTGGGAACCACATATTCTTATTCTCTAGTCCTAGTCTAGTCTTTCTGCACTCCTTTAGCGGCTCTAATGATAAAAGCATGTTCAAATGCAGCTAGTTTCTTTCACCCTAAAATCATTAGATTACTTGGATGTGTATGGTTATGCTCATGTGCTCTGTACCTATAAGCTTAATGATGGTATATAACAGGGGTGGCCAACTGTGGCTCAGGAGCCACATATGGCTCTTTTACACATATTGTGTGACTCTTGAAACCCCCACCATCCTGTTGGCCAGCTGGGAGAAAACATTTGTCTCTTTAAATGCATTCTCCAAGTCAAGCTTCGTTAAAGTTGCTTTCTTTCTACCTCTCCCTCCCCATCTATTTTCCTTCCTTCCTTTCTTCTCTCAAACATCTGATGTTTATGTCTCGAGGCTCTCAAACATCTGCTTTTTTATTCTATGTGGCTCTTACATTAAGCAAGTTTGGCTGCCCCTAGTATATAACTTAGAAGTGTGTCAACTTTGTTAACCATGAAGGTTGTCCCGTAGTCTTACCATAAGGCAATGATAAAGCATTTCTCTTTTTTTGTATTATTATCCCATGAAAATTCTACATCATCTGGCACTTGCTACCATATAAAAATTAATAAGCCCAAAATCTGTTTAGCCCACATATATATTATTATCAGCTCTAAATCCAGACATACAGTTGTGCCTGAAGATTTATTTGACCACATCTAGTCTGGCTACGAGGTATAAGGAGTTACAGTGATTCAAGATGGCAGCACCATTACTAGAGCAGGAGGGTGAGGATTCAAGTGATCTGGGACTTCAGCCTTTATATATAATTCATAAGGGTTCTTATGAGATCTTTTCAGGCATCCTCTTATCTAAAATCAGTGTTATGCAATAGGGCATATGTAATACATGAAATCAGGCCAAGCTGTCTAATCATGAAGGCCGACATGGTTAATTATTCTCAAATACTCTCATCAATTGCCCTAGAGAGGGTGAACTAAGGCTTGTGCATTCTGCTATTGATTTAATTGTCAAAATCAGGAGAGATCCTACAATGATTAAAGAGCAATTTCCTGGCTTTGTATTGAGGTATAAACTGTTTGCATAGGTCAAGTGTGATGGCCAGCCAGACATGCCATGAATGTGAATGACAGCTAGTGAAAAAAATGAAGCATCTTCTGTTTCTTATACAATAGTCTAGGGGACTCCTGTATTTAGTATATGCATCTCCCGTGTAATTGTCCTTACATATTGTACTGAATTCATTAAGATCGATATTAAATTGTCAGCTTTCACAAACATAGCTGGAAATCTGAACCAAAAATGTTGGTGTTGTATAAATACCCAGTCATTTCAGAAAACTGGTCACTGGACAATAAGCTTTGTTTTTAGAAAAGTAGCCAATGTCAATCAATTTTTGAAGTACCGTTTCAGCATTAAAAGCATATCTCTTGGACCACATTGGGATAAATACATCAAAAGTCTCTCCACAGAACACATAAATCACATATCATGTCTTGCAGTTAGATTTTACAGTGCTACCCTTCTAAGTCCATTGAAGTCCAGTGAGAAACATTTCAGCAGCAAGTCGCGAAAGACAAAGGCTAGACAGAGTACTTGTGCTGTTTCCACAGGGTTCTGTTATTTCTATCACATGCTCATTTTTCACAGTCATAACCAGGGCTTTTTTTGTGGTAGTACTCACCAGAACTGAGTACTGGCACTTTTGTTGGGGCGCAATACTCCCTCTAAGCTGTGGAGTCTTATGAGCAAAATTTTACTTTGTGAGCTACTGACATTAAAGTTGTAAGCTGCTGCATGAATTAGTTTGCTCTGGGGCCATTTTTCCTGAGCTAAGAGAAAAATGTGTGAACCAGAAGCTAAAAAACTGTGAGCTGGCTCACACTAACTCAGCTTAAAGGGAACACTGGTTGGGGGCTGTCCCCAGTCCTGAGGAGGAAATTGGTAGATATCAGTGCTACTTTATGTGAGTTCCAGCACCTTTTTAAACAACCCCTCCCCCCCCACACACACACACCTTGTCACAACTAATCCTTTTCAGATGTATTGAAACAAATCCATAGAATAAGTGGGAAACAGAGAATCCTGATTGGCTGTGTCACCATAAATTCCTAGTGGTGGAGCAATTTTGAGGGCCAAAACAGATATGATAAAGACCATGCATCACTGACCATTTGTAAGAGGTAAATTGGACACATATGCAGCCAGTCCCAGTTCAGGTCAGATTTTTATTAGCAATACTAAATAGGAAACTTGGCCCTGATCCAAACCAGGTCTACACGCATGAACCATTTGCCTTTTACAGATGGATAGCAATCTGTGATCTTTATCATGTCCATTCTGGCCCTGAACTGTTGTTGTTTTAAAGGACTATAATACCTATTATAGGACCAACTAAAATGTCACATTTCAGTTTCCTGGAGATCCTTGTCTGCCTGAATGTTAAGCCAAAAAAAAAAAAATGTGGGAGAGGTTGAGGAGCGAATATCTTGTGGATACATTGAAAGTTCCTGGTTAGTTTTCAAATTAACCACAATATGTATTTAACAGACTTAATTAATTTAAGGTATGCCACATCCAAACAAGATCTCAGCTTGTAACGCAACCACAAGTACATGGATGCATTGGTAACCTTCCCTTTAAAAATATGAAAGTGAATGGGATTTGTATTTAAAGATGTTGTCTGTATCTCTTATGAGCAGGGCCGGCAATGCCACTAGGCAAACTAGGCAATTCCTTAGGATGCTGGCTTTCTAGGGGTGCCAAATTGGGTGCCCCCATATGACTCGGTGACATTATCAATGCAGGGTGGGGGTGCCAGAAGTTAGCCTTGCCTAGAGTGCCAGACAGTCTAGGGTCATGAGAACATGCAAGCCATTGAAAAGTTGGAGAACAGTTTTTTTAAAAAGTGTCAGGTGGGTAGGTGTGTCAGTCTGCAGTAGAAACACCAGAGTTGAGTTATGTAGCACTCAGGGGTGGAAATCTAGCAGAAGCTCCTTTGCATATTAGGCCACACACCTCTGATGTAGCCAGTCCTCCAAGACCTTACAAGGCTCTTTTTTGTAAGCTCTTGGAGGACTGGCTACATTAGGAGTGTGTGGCTTAATATGCAAAGGAGCTCCTGCTAGAATTCCACCCCTGGTAGCACTTAAAAGACCAGCAAGATTTCCAGAGTAGAAGCTTTCAGGAGCCAAAGTTCCTCTCCTCAGATACAAAACTGCTGAAGAAAGTTTTGACTCCTGAAAGCTTCAACTTGGAAGTTGTTAAGGTGCTTGTGGAATCAGCCTGAAGTAGAAAAGAACAATTTGAGTTCTGTAGCATTTTAAGAAAGAACGAAGAAGACTGTAGACATCTTAAACTATAAATGGCATTTATCTTACCACCCCTCTGAGCAAAATGTGAAGCCTTCCTACAACCTAAGGGGCTGTGTTCCTACAACCTAAGGGGCTGTGGCTCTTACTCCAAGGGAAGAGGATGTAGAAATATTAAGGCAGCTACTAACTTGTGGTTTGGGTTAGGTGGGAGAGGTGAAAGACAGGCAAAAGTCCTGTCCATATCTGTCAGCCATCAGTCCCCAGCATGACTGTATAGGGTTGCCAAGTTCCCCACTGCCTCCAGTCGGGGACTGTTTTTGTGCGTGATGTCGCTGGCATGATGACATCACTCACAAGCTCTAGGAGCTTCTGGGAAAACTCTATCCTTTGAAGTTCAATTGTGCTTGTCACAACCTGGCTCCACCCCAATGTTTCCTGACTCCACCCCAAAGTCCCCAGATATTTCTTGAATTGGATCTGGCAACCCTAGTCTATGGGTGCTGTCACATGGCAAGTGTTTGCAAGTAGACTTTGCTGTTCTTAAACAGTAAAAATCTAGTTGAAAAGTGTGTTATTTAGTGTGTGTGAATACACCCTTTGTATCAAAGTGAAGTTTCTGGGGGAAACTGGCTAAGGTTTTATAGTTTCTGGGAGAAGCTTCAGTCTACTGGTGACATTCCGGAGGCAAAGGGAAGGCCAATATTCATCTCAAGAATAAAAGCTTGGCTGATAATTGTTCTAAAACTATCTATTCTGTTTCATGGTCCCTTGCACCATTCCAAAAACATATACCTTTAATCCCATGGGTGTTTACACAAAAGGAAGTTGACAATTGAAACTTTGTAGTTTAATAAGCCCAGCAGAAGCTGCATGTAGCCAGTAAATAAACCTCTTTACTGTACATCCTGTTTTACCCTTTCCTTGGTAGTGAATAAGAGTTACTAGGGTTTATTTTCAATACTATTTTCTTGTGCCTCATATGGAATAACTGCATCTAAAAAGACATTTGGGTTCAATCTATTAGGAACAGGCTGGCGCAGAGACCACTCTAGTCAAACTACACAGGCTACCTCTATTTAAACAACATTTAAAACCCTGACCTTCACAGAGGGTTTACTGAATAGATTCTATAGGTGGTGTGGAATGAAGGTGTAATTTAGCTATGAGATAATCTCAAGAAGGAACTATCTATTCTGTTTCATGGTCCCTTGCACCATTCCAAAAACATATACATTAAATCCTATGGATGTTTACTCAAAAGTAATTCCCACGTTGTGCAGTGGGGTTTATTCCCAGATTAGTGTGCATAGGATTGAGAGTTTGGTTATTTATTTTATATCGTCAAAAGGAAGTCCAACAGCTGATATTTGCTTTGATAAATGGTTCACTCATATCAAAAAGCAGTAATCTGAACAGGAAAAGAAAGAGAGCCAATGTATTGTAAGCCCAGAAAAACAAAGGTTTGCCAAGAAGAGTTATGGGCATGTTATAAACATAGAGGGTAAGGATTCCAAAAGGAGCTTTCAGGTTCTGTTAGGTAATATAAAACGTATGAGATTCAGTTCACAATTATTTAATTGATGTTGTGAATCTGGACTGCAGAGTTAAAAAAGAGTTGGACTCCTATGCAGAATCTGCACTGGAGAGGAATAAATCTGCTGAAAATATGAATTGCACTGACTTTTATCACTTAATAATTCTTTATTTTAAAAGTGGTTCCATATATCTTTAGCTCATATTACAATGTTGTTAATAGTCAAAGCTAATTCCTCTGAAAAGAGGCTCACTTAATGACATTTGCCTCCAGAGAAACATTGCAGTCTGCTTTCTGTGGGATAGTTATGCAGAAAATGAAATTTTGAGCACTACCTTTGGCTGTCTCTCTCAACCTGTTTGCCTGGAGCTGAAATGCAGGATCAGGAGAAACGCATGGTGCAGCTTTAGTTTAGAAGGCTGGAGGTGGAGCTGCACAAGATGGAAGGCTTCCTGCATCTCATGCAGGATTGTGGGAACTATTTTCTCCTTGACGTGCCAGTGTTGTTTGTGCCAGTTCTGTATGTTCATGTGTGTGTGTGCTAAAGATGCCATCCTTCAGGTGAGACTTGGGAATCCACCCAAGTTATAGCAAACTAAAGAGATCAGTTCCCCTGAGAAAACGAATGCTTTGCAGGGTGGACTGTATGGCATTGTCCCCCACTGAGGTCCCTGTCTTCCCCAGGGTCCATCCCCAAATCTCTAGCACCAATTTCCCACTCACCTTATGCTGCTCTCACGTTCCTCTTCTCAGAGGGGCTGCCTTCCGATTCCACACTATCTGCCCTGGGGCTGCAAGTAGCATCAGCATTTTTGTGAAGCAAACAGAGGCAGATAGTGTGAAATAGGAAGGAAGCCCCGCTGAGAAGAGGAACATGAAAGTGGTGTAAGGTGAGTGGGAAATTGGTCTAGGATCTGCCAAACCTACCCCTCCATTCCCTGCCAGTGGCCAGGAGGGACCTAGCAATCCTAGTGCGAGACATAGGGACATAGGCCAGCTACTAGGAGATCACAACTGATCTCCACGAAGATCAGTTCCCTTGGAGAAAATGGCTGCTCTGGGGGGTAGATTCTATGTCATTATACCTTCTGACGCTCCACCTCCAAATTTCCAAGAGGCTCCCAGCCCAGTCTTGGCAACCCTATGGGAAACATTTATATGTGATCCCTTTTAAAGGTGAATAAGCTTTTGAAGGTGTTCGAATGCGCTTTGATCTTTTTTGAATACGATGAGACTCCATTGGTTGCTCCTTCTTCCCAGAAGGCAAGTGCTGTAATCTAACAATAGAACTGGAAGCCCATTGGCACCTAACACCAAATGCTGACAAGACCAGGTTGTAAGATCTTGACTTGAAAAATCTGTTTTCTTCTTTCTTTCTTAGAAATTATTTTGATTTTGTAACATTTGAACTTAAGAAGATCTCTGGTGAACATGAAAGCTTACACAATATTTTCGGTATCTTTTGTTTGTATCTTTTGTTTTGGACCCAGTAAAAAGGCATTGTGTGGATTTTAGTGTAGAATGCTTTTGTTTCTCCCTAAGGAGATTGAAAAATACATCAGTAACAAATAGGGTTGCCAGGTCTTACCTGGCTCCTGGTGGGGGGAATCTTCTAAGAACATAAGAGAAGCCGTGTTGGATCAGGCCAACGGCCCATCAAGTCCAACACTCTGTGTCACACAGTGGCAAAAATTTTTATATACACACATACACTGTGGCTAATAGCCACTGATGGACCTCTGCTCCATATTTTTATCTAAACCCTTCTTGAAGGTGGCTATACTTGTGGCCGCCACCACCTCCTGTGGCAGTGAATTCCACATGTTAATCACCCTTTGGGTGAAGAAGTACTTCCTTTTATCCATTTTAACCTGTCTGCTCAGCAATTTCATCGAATGCCGAGTTCTTGTATTGTGAGAAAGGGAGAAAAGTACTTCTTTCTCTACTTTCTCCATCCCATGCATTATCTTGTAAACCTCTATCATGTCACCCCGCAGTCGACATTTCTCCAAGCTAAAGAGTCCCAAGCGTTTCAACCTTTCATAGGGAAAGTGCTCCAGCCCTTTAATCATTCTAGTTGCCCTTCTCTGGACTTTCTCCAATGTTATAATATCCTTTTTGAGGTGCGGCGACCAGAACTGCACACAGTACTCCAAATGAGACCGCACCATCGATTTATACAGGGGCATTATGATACTGGCTGATTTGTTTTCAATTCCCTTCCTAATAATTCCCAGCATGGCGTTGGCCTTTTTTTATTGCAAACGCACACTGTCTTGACATTTTCAGTGAGTTATCTACCACGACCCCAAGATCTCTCTCTTGGTCAGTCTCTGCCAGTTCACACCCCATCAACTTGTATTTGTAGCTGGGATTCTTGGCCCCAATGTGCATTACTTTGCACTTGGCCACATTGAACCGCATCTGCCACGTTGACGCCCACTCACCCAGCCTCAACAGATCCCTTTGGAGTTCCTCACAATCCTCTCTGGTTCTCACCACCCTGAACAATTGTGTCATCCGCAAACTTGGCCACTTCACTGCTCACTCCCAACTCTAAATCATTTATGAAAAAGTTAAAGAGCATGGGACTCAGTACCGAGCCCTGCGGCACCCCACTGCTTACCGTCCTCCACTGCGAAGACTGCCCATTTATACTCATTCTCTGCTTCCTATTACTCAGCCAGTTTTTGATCCACAAGAGGACCTGAACTTTTACTCCATGACTCACACACTTCATGTGTGCAGTGCGATGATCTCACCCAGAAGTGATGTCATCATGCTGGGCATGTCATAGAGTTTTTACCCAAATTGCTAGAGCATCCCCTGCATGATGCACCTGGAGTGATGACATCACCCAGAAATGATGTCATTGCATTGGGCACGTTGGACGTAATGGAGCTCTTTGGGGGTAGGGATCTTCCCACTGGCCAGCTCTGTACCAGCAGGTTGGGCCCCCTAAAACTGGGAGAAACCCCTTTCTCAGTTGGAGGCTGGGACGCCTAGAAATCAGGGCTTTTTTGTAGGAAAAGCCCAGCAGGAATGCATTTGCATATTAGGCCAGGCCCCTGATGCCAAGCTAGCTGTAACTGTGTTCCTGTGCATTCCTGCTCAAAAAAAAAAAAAAAGAACCCTGCTGGAAACAAATGCAAGTTCATAGCCCTGTTGGAGGAGGTGAGAAGGCGGGTGTGTGTGTGTGTGCAGCTAGTCACCCTGATGAGACAGTTGAACAATCTATTGAGAGACCCCAAGAAGAAGAATTGGAGGGAAAGGGATGTTTCCTGGGAAATGCATTAAGATGGGAGACTTTGCCAGAGAAAAATGTAACATGCAGGAAAAAGACTTCTAGGCAGTACATTTGGCTTCTTGAATTGCAGAATTGATTTGAGAGCCTCCCCTCGGATATTGTGCCTGGAACATTGAAAGGGGGGCAGCCCCAATGTGACCAGGGAGACACTGCTGAACTAGTAGATGGTAGGAGTTTCCCCCAAATAATAATAATAAGGGATGAATAGTAGTTACTGGAGGCCCTGTACATGGAGGGATGGAGTCAGCTGTGTGCCACCCCCAAAAACTTTCTTGTGAGCTGTGTTGTCTCCCTGGGACAAGTCTTTGTGATGTAGTGGAGCAGTTGCAAAAGATAATTAAACCCACAGATAAATATCCTTGCTCGCTTATTCTTGTGAAGATGAATGACACTATATAGCCTGGAACATATTTTCAGGACTATGAGGCCATGGGTAGTCACAGAATTCAGGGCACAGTTTTGTTTTTTCATCACTTCTTCCTGTGGGAGTGGAGAGAGAATAGTAGAAGTGAATAACTGACTGTGTAGGTGGTGTCATCAGGAAGGGCTTGGTTTTCTGGATAATGGATTATACTCATGGGGGGATGGTCTTCTGGCACTTGACGGGCTGCATATTATGGCAGCTGGCAGGATTTGATGGGAGTGGGAGTCTTATATATTTGATTAAGAAGGCTTTAAACGGAGTTGGATGGGGGAGGAAGGTGATGGTCTTTCAGGGACAGGATGTGAGATGGGAGATGGATGAGGGAGCAGGACTGGTAAAGTGGGAATGGGTTGTATGGCCTGTGACTTTTGCCATATTTATGAAGTCTACAGTATGAGGTCTAAAATGCACAGAGCATGGGAAACAGACAAAAGGAACCTGGAATCTTAATAAGAGAAGGAATTCATGACCTGACCAGAAACAACTGAGACTTGCTGGGATATGACACTTGAGTGGAATAGAAGAATTGAAGAATATAATATTTTTTTTTAAAGAACAGGATTGGGATTGGTAGGAAAGAGAGTGGCATTGAATGTTAAGGGAGTTTATACTTGTGAGGAAGTTCATGATTTGGAGGTAGAGTTGTTGGTTGGAAAGTGTTTGAGCAAAAATAAAAGGAGAGTCTAGAGATGGTGATGTTGTTGTGGGTGTTTATTATAGACCACCAAGTCAGATGCAGGAATCAGATAAGGCCTTGTATTATCAATTATCATTCGTTTCTAAAAGGAGGAGGGTTGAAGTGATGAGAAATCCAGGTAACTGTTCTGGCATTTGTTGGGAGTCTTACTCTGTTAATAATAAAAGGTCTTGAGGGAGTTATAAACAGATACATTTGTTGTGCTATACTGGTGTTTAGAATTATTCACAAAAATAATTTAGAGACCTTTACTCATTTCTGATAAATAGTATCCATGACAGCTTAATTTCAGAGAGTACCTGTGTTAGTCTGCAGTAGAACCATTAGATTTGGTCCAGTCACACCAACAAGATTTTGGAGAGTCAGTTCCATAGTGAGAGCATAGTGGAGATTTGAAGGTAGCTATATTTGAAGAGAGGACACATCCCAGAGCCCATCAACCTGGTATTAGGTTTTTATTTGGAGGGATATTTTTTTAAGCATAATGACAACAAAAAATGTGATTCTGCATTTTCCATCAGTATATATGAAGCTTCCACTGAATGAGAACAATTGTCCATGATAGCCAGTGTCTACTCAGACTGTCGGTAGTTCACCAGGGTCTTGTGTAGAGGTCTTTCACATCACTTTCTAGCTGTTCCTCTTCACTAGAGATACTGTAGATTGAACCTGGGGGGCCTTCTGCATGTCAAACAGAGCCTGTACCACTGAGCCATAGCCTCTCCCCAAATCTGTGGCAATAGTTCCACTCTAACCACTTGGGACTTTGTCACTTCATTCTTATCTCATTCTACTGCATATGCAGACACCAGACACAGTTCCTACAAGTGTAATTTAGACTCAGGTCTATTTATCTAGAGACAGTCCCCCTCTGTCAATCCCTGTGCACACTATTTGCATAATTACATAAAAGGGAAGCAAATGGATGAATTGCAAGTTAGCCAATTCATAAAGTCCTTAAAACTCACTGATTGCTTAGAATCTTTTGAAACGTCTCTGTTCTGTTTGAGTAGGAATAGTATGCCCTTGCCTGTTGTATACAGCATTAGGGGAATGGGAGGGAGAGAAAATTCATTCCTGTCCCTCTACTCACCTTATTTATGTTGAATCATGTCCAATAATTTAATGCAGCAAGGGTGACTGGGCTAAGAAGGAAACAGTTAAGATGGTGCTGACTCAGATCTACTAGTCTGGCAAAGCTGCTGCACAGTATATCTGCCAGAAAGTGATATCTTGTGTAATGCCCTTATCAAATGCTTTCTGCTCGGGCAATTAAGAGGCATGAGCTCTCATACCTGGAATGTATGGCTTCATGCCTTACTTTGAATATGCTGAAGGCTCTTGTCCTGCAGATTGATGCAAAGGCCTTAACATTATGCCAAGTCCCCATGGCTCTCAGTGGCAAGCCAGCCAGAAGGGTTATCAAGCGAGGGAGCCATTCTGGCATAAAACGTGGTGGGAAGATTGATCTTCTTGGCACAACTCTGGAAAGTTTCTCCTTCTCTCTCTGAAGAATTTAGATTTTGCTGCTGAAGAAGGTGCTCCATTAAAATAAATGGATTGCAGGGACCTATGGCCAGCCAGTAGCCATTGGGGGGAAAATATGGTCCAACTGAAGACACATCTTTCTGAACACATGCACAAAAATCGACAGTGAACTAATTTCCCCCCCATGAAATTGAAATGAAGTAAATTTTTAAGAGGCGAGAGAACAAACAGCATCATTATTCCTGTTTCTAATCTAGCACTAATCCCAGCGACTGCAATTGCCATGGCCTGCCTGTGTTGAGCAAGTTCCCAGCCCTACCCTCCATTGCTCAGCCTCTCTTGACTGAGCTGTGGGAGAAAAAATGGAGGAAGGAAGAAAATATCTCGGGTGCTTTGTTGTCGCTTCCAGTGACCATCGACAGCACTCTGGGATTCCAAAAATCTCTATGATGATACAAGGCTGGCAACTATGTGAAGCATTAAACCAGGCACTAATTTAATGACTTCCCTCTCATGGATTGCTGCCTTATCGTGGTGAGGGGGTTTGTGCGGTTCAATGAGGCTGTGGGCTATGCCATGCAGGGCCACCCAAGATGGACAGGCCACAGCTGAGAACCCAGACTAAATGTGATCCACTGGAGAAGGAAATGACAAACCACTCCAGTATCCTTGCCAAGAAAACCCCATGAACAGTAACAAAAGGCTAAAAGATATGGCGCAGGTCAGAAGGTGCCCAGACTTCCATCTGCAGAACATTGGTAACATCAAGCTTTAGGTTATTGGCTATTTTCACATTTGTTTACTTGGCACAGTGGTGCTCAAGTTGTGGGAGGTATGTATGGTCATCTGTCAAATTTTGCACATTGAATAACTCAACCCTTTCTTTCTTTGCCTCAGAATATTGTGGTAATTCCCATCATCCTTGGTTCTCAGTAGCTGCTTGTTTTTGTTTGACAGTTATAACAGAAGCTGAAGTTGAGCAGCTTTGCAATTTTGGTGAAGAGAGCCATTGCTTAGTCAAAGATGAAGTGTCATTTTTCTTCCTCAGCGCCATCATGTTACATACTGTTCAGGAGGCAAGCTCAGCATGGCTGATTGAGTAGCTTTTCCTTGGATTATATTGTTCCTACAGTAAGAATGTTTCAGTGGAACATTTATCTCACCACTGCCCCATCAATGCAGCCAACCCAAAGAAAGCCTGCGAATGAAGATTGATTCTGTACCGTGGGATTTTTTCCAGAAGCCATTTGTCACCGAGACCTCTGAAACATACTATAAAACAGAGGAAAAATTACATTGGTTAAATTTCTAAGCTAATATTGAGTACACCATTAATTTTGTCCTTCTCTCTGTGTGTATGGTTTGTTTGACCTGGTCATGATCTGAATTCCCTTTGCCTTCCAATTGCTTCAATAAGTGGTAAGAGCTAGTCTGAACAGCACATTTTCACCTGGGACATACTAAGAGTGCAATCCTGAACAGTGTTACACCTGTCTAAGTCTGTTCACTTCAATGGACTTAGAAGGGTATAACTCTGTTTAGGATTGCACTGTAACTATTTATTGTAATGGCACGTCTTTTTGCAAAGAAAACTCATATTTTTAATGACTTGAGGCCCCAGTTGTAGGGATATTTTCCTAGGAGTAGCCCTATTGGATAACATGGGACTTATTTCCAGGAAGGCTTGCTTAGGACAAGTGTTCCCTCTAAGCTGAGTTAGTGTGAGCTAACTACAATTTTTTAGCTTGGCTCACACATTTTTGTCTTAGCTCAGGAGGAATGGCCCCAGAGCAAGCTAATTCATGCAGTAGCTCACAACTTTAATGCCAGTAGCTCGTGAAGCAGAATTTTTGCTCACAAGACTCCACAGCTTAGAGGAAGTATTGCTTAGGACTGTGTCTGAATGCTAAGCATCTGCCAGGAAACAATCTCCACAGCAGTTCTGCGTTTTTTGTCTGCTTTTTGCCAGTTTGTGACAACTGACATTTCTGGAACCAGTTTGATATGTTTAAAGCTACCCCTTGCTTTCATTTAAAAAAACCCAAACTGTTCTAGAAGCTAAGCACTCCTTGTTATACTACTATCAAAGGGCCATCCTGAGCAGAAATTGAGTCCAGTAACACCTTGAAAGACCAACAAAATTGTCTAGGGCATAGCATTTCATGAATCAAACCTCACTCTGTCAAATAAAAATGAAGATGAAGAACTATCACTCCTTATATCCAGCTCAGAAGGCGGGAGGGGTGTTACAAAGAAGGGCTACTTGCAGTCAGGATACAGAGATATGATGCAATATATAATCAGTTTGAGCTAGAAGATACGCCCAGAGGTAGGAAGTACAGAAAATGTGCATCTGCACTGAGAAAAGAGTTCTTTGTCTCTGCTGAGCCCTGGGGGAGGGGGGGAAGTGATCCATTATGTTGAACTCAGTAATGAATTCTAGTTCAGAAGTTTCATACAGTAATCTCCCTTCAAAGTTACTGTGTAGGAGAACTGCCACTCTTATGTCAGCAATGGAATGTCTTAGAAGTCTGAAATGTTCTTCCACTTGTTTCTGAGTATTGTGATTTTTATTATCAGATTAGTGTCTGTTTATTCTTTTTTGTGTAGGGATTGGTTTATTCATCTGATGTAGAGTATAGAAGGGTATTGTTAACACTTGATGGTCAATGAACCTGAGATTGTATGACTGATGTTGTCAGGTCCCATGAATGTATTGTTAGCATGTATATGGGACCAAAGTTGGGCATAGCTACCCACCTGAAACCATCCTAAGCAGAGTTACATTCATCAAAGCCCATTAACTTCAATTGACTTAGATGGGTAGAATTTTGCTTAGAGTGACCCTGTTAGATTTATTTTTTCACATTTGGAGATAAAAAGAGCAACTCCCCAACACACTGCAGAAGCCACCTGTAATCTCAAGACCTTTATTTTTCTATTCCTCTTAACTGTAAATCAGTGTTGGAATATATGTCTCAACTGTGGTGGAAAAATGATAAAAATCTGCAGCAGCTGAGAATAGTTTCCCTCCCTCCCAGCCTATCCGTCAGTCTATGGTGATGAGTTCTTGGTGGTGGCATGGCCCAGTAGGATTCCTTCCTCCCTTGAAACACCATCCACGGTGACAAGGAAAGGGACTATGTTGATAGAGTCGGAATCACTTATTTAGCTGGACTACAAGAGACACATGACATAGTCATTCCTGTCAGGATCAGCTAGCCCAGATCTGAGGGTGTGGTGCACCTTCACGGCATCCTTCCCAGTGACCTTAATGGAACAGGACTGCACCCTGAGAGGAGAGTGTATTCCCTCAAAAACCATGGCTCTATGGAATCCTTTTGTTTAGACAGATAATTAATACCAAATGGAGAGACAGTTCACATTGTTGATATTCAGGATCCAGATGTAGGCCATCAACCTGTCTCCCTAAAGCCACTGAATGGCTAGATAACGCCCTGTCCAACAGTAACAACTTCTGAAATATCCAGTACTCAGGGCTTAGATTTTAGTCAATAAGTGACAGCTCAGATTACATGCCTTTGGCCACACACTAGCAGTTGTCACTTGCTCAGTTGAAAAAACACCACACCAACCGTCACAGAGGAGCCAGATCCTCTTCCCCACCCAGCTCCCTCCTTTGGCGGAGTGCTGTTTTTGCTCAGGCTGTTGGGTGTTTTGGCTGACGTTGCACAGCACACACTGTGGGAGAAGTCTGCAGGGTGAGGGTGGAGGCGAGTGAAGCCAAGACTTGCCTTACAGAGGTTAAGAAAACAGCTTTGACAATGCAACCAGCCTTCCCTCTGTCTCTGCCTTGTGCCTGCACAAGGACAGCGTGTGGCTCCCCGCCTCACATGTTTTCAGATGACACTTCTCTTACAGCCCTTTGTAGTTTAATTAAAATAACATTCGGCTTCGAAGAAACTTCACAAACAAATTAACACATTAAGGATGAGGGGCTTCTCTGAAGTCTGGATTGCTTTTTTAGTGGTGGGGGGATGACAAGTTAGCAGCACTCTTTTAAAAAATGGTTTTGGATAATGAGAAACTATCCCAATGAGTAGGATCCTAAGCACCAGGAATCCAGCACTGCTCACAAGATAGGATTTCCCTCATCCGCCCCTTTCTGCAGTGGAAGAGATTTTAAATGACAGGAACCAAGCATAAGTTGCAACCCAATACCCATGGTCAATGCATGGCTAAAAAATTAGTTGAGGGTCCTGATTCAGAGGTCTTCCAAACAATGACTGGCACAGTCAGCTCTGGCAGGAGGAATGATTTCATGTTGGGGATGGGAAAAAAGCTAACACTGCTATTGACCTATTGGTTGCTTTGCAGGATTCACCCCTCCCCCCACATGCTGTAGTCTCCTGTGCTGGGGAGAGGTGAGAATGAATTCAGAAGTGAAAAGTTTCCATGCACAATTTGTCCTAGTTGAGTCAAGATGCGGGGGGTGGGGGGGAGTCTCTTGCTATTCTATTACCTTCATGTTCTTGACCAATCAGAATCCTGCTTTGTGTTTGTGTGTATGCATGTATATTTTTTAACTTGCTAGATTTACCAGCAACAAGGTTCTGGCCACTGAAAATATTTTGCAGATGTTTCCTGAGATGCACAGCTTTTGTAGATAGGCCCACATGACCCACCATATAGTGTCATGACTCAACACTAGCAGAGTCGAAGTGATTGGATCTCTTGGGCAGCTTCACCCTTTGGACCGACACCAACTTTTACATGGGTCAGGACCTCTGTGGGGGAGGGTGATGACAGCAGGATGCGTGTGGAAGTTAAAAAAAGAGACAAGATTTCAAGTTTAGAATGGGGCTCTAGTTTGGTCTCAGAAATGAGAATGCATTGGTAAACCTTTTAAAAAGCTGAACACTGCTCTGTATAGTTTAGTCAGTTTTAATACATTGATCACATAGATCCTACTGCATAAAATATTTGGCTTCCCCATAGATCAGAACAGCTTCTTTGAAATATCCACTGCCGGTGAAGCCATTGCTTGTGTTGAAGGGAGAATGCCAGCTTTGGGCTGCATTTTAGGAGCTTTGGGAGTAGGGTAGCCAACCTCCAGGTAGTGCATGGAGATATCCTGCTATTACAGCTGATCTCCAGGTGAAATAAATCAGTTCATCTGGAGAAAACAGTCACTTTGGACAGTGGGCTCCATGGCAATATACCCTAGCGAAGTCCCTCCCTTCTCTGGACCTCACCATCCTCAGGCTCCGCCCCCAATCTCCAGGTACTTCCCAGCCCAGAGATGGCAACCCTACTTGGGACCTACTTGAAACTTGTTAAATCCAGCACCATTTAATTCTGTGCCACATCCTGCATTCTATGTTAAGGGTCTACAAGGTACAGAGTTTGGTCATGAATCATCCCTCTCTCCCCAGACATACACTTTTGGGGGTTTGCATTAAATACTGAATCTGATGAAAATTTCTGGAAGATTTGAAATGTCACATAATAGTTTTGGATTGGTTCTCATAAGCAACACCACATGACTTTAGTCCTCAGGATTTTTCTATGAACAGGGCTACTGGTGATCTACAAGCACCCTAATTCGAGTTAGTGCTAATGCCTTGCCACTTTCTGATGGGAAATAGTTGCATGGCCCAGTGTACCAGGACTGTGCAGTTTTCCACTGCAACATCATGGATGAGTTCTTCTGGAATGTTTCCACAGATAGAAGAAATTTCTGTTCACAGATGTCAAGACTCAGGGGGGTATTTCCAATTAAGGGTTCCCTTGAGAAGGCCCAGTGTTCCCTCCCAAGCCCTTCAGGCCTCCTGTAGCTTAGGCCAAATAATAGGCGTGAGGACCAAGCAGAGTGAACAGCAACAAAAAAGTTTATTTTAAGGTCAGTGCAATGTAAACAAACAAGGTGCATAAAACAGTAAAAGGGGTGAAGGGAAAAATAACCAAATGCCCTAACCCGTCTGAACTTACTGTCCTTAACTGTCTCAGTCAGACCTGGGCCTACTCACCCTCCCTCTCCTCTCCCTCAGCTCTGCCTCCTAGGAAAAGAACACCCACTTCCTGGGCTTGGCCTTTGTATATTCTCTTCCCAGGCCCTACCCCTCTCTGGGCCTGTTTCCCTCCAAAAGCCTCACTACCCAATCAGAGGGACAGAGGGGATCCTGGGAGATGTAGGCTTTTCCCAGCAACTCCTAAGCAGGCTTCCCTGGGGCCTGCAGGCCTCGCTAGGCCCAGGATCATGACAACAGAGTGTGACTTCTTTGGCTCCTCTCTCCTGCTGCAGTCTGAAAGGCTCTCTGAAGTGCTGCTCCTGGTGAACAGAGGATCCCCATGAAGAGTATGATGGGAAAGGTGGAGGTCAGCCATGAGAGGAGGGAGCCCTGGTGGAGGCTGAAGAACTCCTGGGACTGCAACTCATCTCCAGGTGACAAAGATCAGTTTACCTGCAGAAAATGGCAGCTTTGAAAAGTGGAGATCATGGCATATCCCATTGAAGTCCCTCCCCTTCCCAAACCCTCCTCAGGCTCCACCCCCCCCCCCCCAAAAAAACCATTCCAGATATTTCCTAACCCAGAGCTGACAGCCCTAAGGGAATCAGGAAAAACCAGACCCTACACCCCCACCCCTATGAAAATTCTCTTTGGCAGAGGTGGCCAATGGTAGCTCTCCAGATGTTTTTTGCCTACAACTACAGCCAAAGGCTGGGGCTGATGGGAGTTGTAGGTAAAAACATCTGGAGAGCTACCGTTGACCACCCCTGCTCTATGGGATCTAAGCCCATTTTTGCTTTTGAGCTAAAATTAATGTTTGTGGCTTGTTCCCCCAGTGTTTTAGTAGACAGAAGTTTTTGTTCAGTTGCTCCAAGCAGTCTGTTCCTGCTCACTTTCTTTCCTTAAACGTGAATGCTGTGGTGAAGTTTTGACTTAAAACGTATTCAGTAGATCATGTTTGTCTTCCATAATGTTTTCAGCTGTTCTACTGAACAGAGCTCTTTGTTACAAAGAAAAGGCAAAATACAAGATCAGCTGCAATTGTCGAGTAGCTGCTGGGCCAGTTTTTGAAGAACCAACTCTCTCTCTCTTCTTTAATGTTAAATTGGGCACCAGCTGCCATCATCCCTGATGTTTGTCTGTTTTTCAAGCCAAATGGAAGCCAGTGTTCCCTCTAAGCTGAGTCAGTGCTTTTTAGCCCCCAGCTCACACACTTTTATCTTAGCTCAGGAAAAATGGCCCCAGAGCAAACTAATTTATGCAGTAGCTCACAACTTTAATGGCAGTAGCTCGCAAAGTTGAATTTTTGCTTGCAAGACTTCAAAACAAGTATTGATAGCATCCCATCACTTCTGCTAGACTTCCTGCCCAAGGACCATAGCAGTTTCTTCTCAAATGGGTTGGTACACAAACAAGATATGTGAATGGCAAGACTGCCTGGACAAATTTCTCTGCTGCTGCCATGCATGGAAGTGCATGTACAGCAGAGTTGAAGTTAACAGATTGAAGTTTCAGGAATTACACACTGTTTTATTTATTCTTTGTGTTCTCTGGTTTTTAATACACTGTTCTCTGATTTTGTGATCCAGCAGTGTCACATTGTTTGTGGTATGTACTACACTGTTTTGGATCCATGTGGGCAACTGTGTTGGTCTGAAGTAGCTGAACAAAGCAGGAGTCAAGGTACACCTTTATGACCAACCAAGTTTTATTCAGAACATAAGCACATGAAAGCTTACGTTCTGAATAAAAGTTGGGTGGTCTTAAAGGTGCAACTTGACTCCTACACTGTTTTGGGTGCTTTGCTCTCTGCTTTTTTGTAATCAGGTTCTCTGTGAGCTATATGTATTATACTGTTTCTTGCATTGTTTCTCATGGAATAATATGCCCTGTGAAGAAGGTGGTCTATGAAGTAAATATATAAACAAATAATGAAGGTTATGGAGCCTTCACATAGCCATGAAAGTCACTCTTGACTGGAGTGCTACATGAAGGCACAGAGCTAAAAACAGATGTGATATTCCCTTTTGTATGAATGTCCCTCTGACTGGTGGAACATAGCAGTAACAGAGAAAATACGTATGTGAAGTTGCCCCCTCAAGAGATAAAACTAGAACTCCCTGCACAAATAAGTAGTATAATGAAAAGGGTGATGTAGGAGAGCAAGAATTAGAAGAATTGGAGAGCAAGAATTAAAAAATATCAGGCAAGATGAATTAGGCACTCCAGCCCTAAAATAGGCTTTTCAAGATATATAAAATTACTTGCCTTTTGCAAACAATTTAAGACTTTTTGCTTGGGGTTTTTACTAGCCAAATTGCTTTCTTTTTTCAGTTAAATATCTTCAATCGCCTCTATGGATGCAGCCATCCCCTCTTCTAATTCTTAAGTTTATACAAGTAGGAATATATTCCCCTCCTCAGTCGGAATGAAGAGGCTGACACAGTATGTTGGGTATAAAAACCGGGCCGCTTTATTGAAACAAACTTATCAAACCTATAACTGGCAGGGATAAGTCCTAGAAGGACAAGCCCTGGGGTCACCCCCTGACCCCACCTTGTCCTAGGAGGGCGAGCCACCCTGCCCCCAGCACAAGCCCCCCATATTCGGGCTGTTGCTGAGCGGCCAGGCCCAAAGCCATTCTCAACCTGAGCTAGCATCAATCCCCCATAGAAAGATCAGCCCGGGTGAGGCTTTTCCGTGCTCTGCATTCCCCGCACTGAGCCATACAGCCCATCTGCGGTTCATACAGACCACCCGCACACCTGGTGCTAAGCCATAGGTGCTCCCCTGAAAACACTGTGGCCAATACATCCTCCAGCCACCGCCAATGCCAAGCCTCTGCTTAGGCATTAGCACCCCAACGGATGGCCCAGAGCCGACCGCAACCCCTGCCAAATCTCCTCTAAAAAGGCCCGGTTGCCCAACTCTGAAAGATGGACCCCATCCGGCCGATATAGGTCCGCGTCCTCGACCCGTATGGCTGGATGTGGGAGAAAAAGCCCTAGGCCATTCTCCATGGCCTTCTGCAAGGCCCTGTTGGCCTTACGCCTAGCGTGCTCTATCCCACCAGGTGAAAGGGCAAACTTCCAAACCCTGCGTGGCAATATTGCCTACCATACCAGGACAACACCTGACCATCTTTGCTTAATTTCCCGAAGGTCAGCCAGCGCATGCAGCGAGAGGGCTTTCCCCTGCATAAATCCTAAGTCATTACCACCCAGGTGAATGACCAGGATGTGAGGAGGAGGTGCCGTCCTCTCTCTAAACAATAATGGCATGATCCCTGGCCAGCGCAGGCCCCGGCGACCCAGCCACTCCACTATTGCCCACTCGCTGAGGCCCATTTGGGTGCCCACTGGAGACCGCTGGCTTGATGGGCTGCCCAGAACACCATACTGTGCCCGCAGACGAGGATACGACGCCTCTCACTACGAACCACAGCACCTGAAAAGACCGAAAATTGTCAACATCAAGGAATAGCCAATGGGCAATAAAACAGTCACACTTCCATACAAACCCTCCTAAGTGACCAACGGGCGCACGTAGGATTTAAAAGCTGCCGACCGCCACCGGCCAATACGCTGTATAGTGGAGGGGGTGTAACCCATCATGGCTGCTGTGGAAGTGGCCCCAATCCGGAATGAATGCGTCCCGAACTTGACGCCCTTAAAACCCAGCTCTGCCAGGGCCCGGCTCGTCACGGCCCAAAACTGATACTTGGTAAGTGGAGAGCCCTCACAATGCCTAAAAAAGGGCCCTTGTCCTTACCCCTAAACCTTGTATAATGTTCCACGGCCCTAACCGGGCACAATTCAGGCAAGACACACTGACCAATTGTGATGTTTGACCCCTTCTGGCGTTGATCAGTTTTGGACCGCCGAACTGTCAAGATAATCTGCCCCTGCCCAATTTTAACATCCTTGGCCTGAAGCGCCTGCCCTGAGGTATCAGTCCTGGACTGCACTACCAACTCACTAATACGCAGAGCGCCGAAAAGGCCATCAAAGAGGCCACATGAAACAGCGCGGCCTCAAAAGTAGAAGAACATATACCCGGCCAAATCCCAAACAGCCCCTTGGGTACTGAAGGGGATATGGGTTGCCGGGTATCAACCCACGGCCCGCGCTCCCTGGCCCAGCCCTCCAACATCTTCTGAACCCTGAAATCTCCCGTATTCTCCGGGAACCCCTGTGCTTTGCTAATAAAGGCCAGCGCCGCCAGTTGACCCCTAATTGTCTTGAGTCCCAAGCCTCTCTCCTTCTGATAAACACAAAACTGCATGATATGCGCCGTAGGAACCGGCCAACTATCATGAAGTCCAGCGGCGCTCCTAAATGCCCAAAATTGGGATCCCGCCCTATCGTATGCTCTTCTGGTACTAGGTGCCAATGCTAAATGAATGGCCCTACCGGCTTCTGCTTCTCAAGCTGCCAGAGTTCCAGGGGCATTCGGGCTGGCCGCGGGTCTGCTTCTGGGGCAAGTTGACAAAAATGCTCTATCTGTTGATGAGATAGAGCGTCCGCTACCCCGTTGCACACTCCCGGTACATGCCTTGCCAGGAATAGAATATTCAACCGGAGGCAACGAAGTGTGAATGACCTAACCAGGTTCATCACTAATACAGATTTTGAGGACAAGGAGTTGATAACATGTACAACCGCCATGTTATCACACCAGAAATTCACAGAATGGTTGGCCAGCTGCTCTCCCCAAAGCCATACGGCTACTAAAATAGGGAAAAATTCCAAAAAGGTAAGGTCCCTACAGAGCCCATTGTCCAACCATTCTGCGGGCCACTGTTCCACACACCAGTGACCTCAAAAGTACACTCCAAATCCGCTGGATCCGGCAGCATCCGAAGAAATACCGTTATATGATTCCAGAAACTCCTCCCAGACCTCCAGGTCCCTACGCATACCTGCGGTCACTCGGACCTGATGGTGAGGGAGCCGCAACTGCCTCATAGCATCACAGAGACACCTCAAAAAGGCCCTGCCCGGTGCCACCACTTTGCATGCAAAGTTGAGGTGACCCACCACCTGCTGAAGCTCAAGCAGCGAAACCTTCTGCTGCTTCCTCAGCGCGGCTAACCGAACCTTGAGATCAGCCACCTTATTCTCAGGCAGCCGTGAAGCCTGCTGGTTGGTATCCAGCTCGATGCCTAAGAACGTAAGCACAGAACTGGGCCCCTCGGTCTTTTCATGCGCCAAAGGTACTCCGAGCTCAAGGGCTAGCTCCTGAAATAACTGTAATAACCTGGTGCATTGCCCCGAGCTCGCTGGACCGACAAAAAGGTAATCGTCCAGGTAATGCGCTGTGTCGCTAAGCCCAGACCTATCCCTTAGTGCCCATTCCACAAAGGAACTGAAACGCTCGAATGCGTCACAGGATACCGAACAACCCATAGGTAGGGCATGGTCCATATAAAATTTTTCTTCGAAACTAAATCCCAGAAGCTCAAAATCCTCCAAGTGAACTGGCAAGAGGCGAAATGCCGACTTAATGTCACATTTCACCATCTCAGCCCCAACGCCACATCCCCTAACTACTTTGACCACCTGGTCAAAGGAAGTATACCGTACCGAACATAATTTGTCGGGTATGGCATCGTTCACCGATGCCCCTTTTGGGTAGGACAGATGGTGTATCAGGCGATATTCCCCTGGCGCTTTCTTGGGCACTACCCCCAAAGGGGATACCCGTAACGCAGGTACAGGCAGGACATCAAAGAGTCCTAAGACCCTACCTTCCTGACACTCTTTGGCTATCTTAGCCCTAACCACGTGCTCAAGACCCGCCACAGAACGGAGATTAGAAGACAAACAAGGGATCCTAGGACCCCCATAAGGGATCCAGAACCCAACAGAAAATCCATTCCATAAATACTCGCCATCAGCTTTACGGGGATATTTGCTCAATAAACTACTGAGCATCCTCAGCCGAATGGGGCTGGGCCCCTTTTCCAGGGGGCTGCTGATTGCCTCCACCGCCGGGGCGTTTATCCCCGGCCCTTGGCTTTAACTGACTACAAGCGGAGAGGGCGTGAGACAGAGTGGGCACGCATGCTTAAATTTACAGGGTTTCCTGGAGCACACACCCATCGATACAAACTCCCAGCACAACAACCGGGGTTGAACCGGCTGGCCCGCCGAAACGTGGGCCCCTGTGGCAAGCTGCTGCTTATGAACTAAATGTCTGCTATCGGATCTGTCCCCTGAATTTGGCTTTGCCGGGGACATCAACTGCAGCCAAAGCTGCTGGTTAATCTGGTCCCATGGCAGCCCCGGGTTAACGGAGGCCCTCATGTGAAAGGCCTCGTCATACTGCAGCCAAGCTGCGCCGACGAAATCCGTGTAAGCCCGGTACATGATATCGCAATACTGAAAAAGCGCGGCCGCGTAAGCCGGCTGCGCCCTTGCATTAACGCCTGCGTAGATAAGGAAGCCGGGCAGCCAATTAGCCCAGGTTCTGTCCACTTTCCTATGTTTCAACTTCTCCTTTTCTTTATCGTCAAGTTCCTCCTTGTCCTTTTTCTCTAACTCTCTGAAAAGGAGGCTAAAAACGACTACATATTCCCCACATAGGATCCTATCCCATGTGGCCGCTGATAGATGGTCCCCCAACGGCAACGCCGTGTCACCATACGGGAGCATATGAAAAGGGATGTTCGCATAGGGATTTGGTGGGTAAAACCACATACCCCTCTGAAAACTCCGCCACGCCCCCTGCATCTGCATGTATTGCTGCCCGCCCCAGGGTAACACGCCAGGCGGAGCCTGCGTTGCAGTCACCGCCTGTGGCACAGCCGGGGCGACCGGCTGGCCAGAGGTCTGTAGACCTGGGCTGCCTACCCTGAACCCTTGGGGGGCTGTGCCTTGATGGCCCCAAGCCCAAGACGACCCCACCTCCCACTGATCGGCAGAAGGTCCACTCTGCCCAAAAACCCATGGCACTCCCACCGCTGTAGTTGGGGGAGATGGTAATTGTGTAGGGCCCCAAGGCCACACCTGCGGCTGCTGAAAGGGGGGCTTACCAACATTCCCAGAGGGGGGGAACACTACTGCAACCGCCGGAGGCTGCTGTATGACCTCTCCCAATGCACCGCTGACCGAAGGCTCCTCTGACGGACCCTCACCCGGGTCTTATTCTTGGTCCGGCTCTTGTTGTGCTTCTCCCTGTAAAGCAGACAGACGAGCCAGTACCTCCTTCTTAAAGGTCAAACGGGCTGAGCGCCCCGTCGCACGGTGACGCCCTTCCCATATGGGAGCGCCCATGGCCGCTTTCTGTTGCTCCAGAGCCTCCAATTGGCCCATAATAGCTAGTCTCACTTGGGCCTCTTGCCCCGTGTCCTCAACGGGACCAGGTTGCTGACCCCGCCCCCGGGGGGGGGGGGGTCGGGCAGGTTGCTTGCCTTTAGATTTGCCCTGCCCTTTTTTAGGTGCCATAATGACGCACCACCTAGCAACATCCAGGCACGCCCACAACCAACACCCTACAAAACAATCCTTCCCAACCGACCCTAAAATATGGCTGCCACACCCTCACCACCGACACGTGATGAGTGGGGGGGGGGCGGTTTAGGAAGGCTGAGGCAAATAAAGAGCAGCAGCCACAGAAAAACAAGGGGGGTGTAGCAGGCCAAAGCCAGGCACCCCCAGCCCCTAAACACCCAGCTGCAAACAGCACTACCCAGGTGGTGTGTGTGTGGGGGTCGTTTAGGAGGGCTGGGTGGATGATATTTCCCCTAACGCCCTTCCCTTGGCCCAATAAAGTTGTGGGGTAGCCAAACCACTCCCCAGAAAACACCCGGCCGGGTGGGGAGGGGGGGCCTAACACCCACCCAAAATGCCCCCACACAAACTCCTTCCCATGGAGGGCTATCAAGCCCCACTTGATCCCCAAAGCAGAAAAACCGTGCCGCCCAACAATAGCCGCCGCGCCAACGTTCCACGCCATTCTGAGGCCTTCGCCGGCGCTATCCCCCGCTCGCGCGCAGTTCACCCACACGTGGCTCTCCCTCAGAGAGCCAGAAACAAACTGCGTACTTCTGGGCAGGGTCGGGGCTTATATAGCCCCGACGCCGTGCCCAGAAGAAGCACCCGGATGAACCGGGGCTGTCAATCATCCGCTCCCTCCTTCCGAGCGGGCAAAAACGGCCCCCAGCCTAAATGCCAGCAATGCCGGCTTGGCTGGGAAGGGGCTGGACCTTCTGTTTCATGGGGGAACAGTCAGTTATGCAAGCCTCCACCTGCAGACTGAGAAGTGGTATAGTCCAGACACAGATCTATAGTTTTGTCTTCTCTTTCGGAGAAATTTGTCCAAGTTTTGTTCTTCTTTAGTTTGAAGCTGATTGATCATCCTTAAAAAGAAGGAAATTATTAATCTAGAACACATTTGAAAGACAAAACTTTGTAAGGATTCCCTCTCCACTAGCATGCTACACTGTCATACCAGACAGAGCTACATTTTAAACTCAGCCCCACAGCTCAAGAATTCTAGTTACAGAGAGGCAGGCTCTTTTTTTTCTCTTGGTAACCTAATGCACAGACATGCCATTGCTTACTTCTGGGATTTAGTTATTATCACCAGGCATTGATGAAGGAAAGAATTCCTGGACCACAAAAATGTCTTGAATCTGAATTTCAAAACACATTCCTTTCAGTATGAGTTTGTTCAGGGATTATTTGTGGTTTGTCTGCTATCGTTTGCCATCGCAAGAGATGCCACGGAAACAGTGGGACAAACGTTACCTGACAGATCCCTCTGTTATGAGTTAATTAGTACCAAAAAAAATGTGAAATGCAAAGGGATTTCATCCAGTTGCATTAGGCTGGGTTACCGAAACAAAGAAATTTATCATTTTGATAGTTGCTAATTATACCTGCTTTTCTGTTTGGAGAAGGGAGTCTGTAGGTCTGGACCAGCTGCCCTTGGGGACCTATCTGTTAACTTACTGTCACCTTCTCTCAAGATACCATCATCTTGTAACACTGAGCAATAAAATTGTAATTGTAGGTCTTTTGAAGCATATGGCTAAAGGACACAGCATTTGTTTACACTGAAGGAATTCACAAGAAAAGTAAAGTCAGTGGAACATGATGATACGTTAGGTACCAAGAATAAGATCTGTCAGTCTCTTGGGCTGCTTTATCAATTAATTTCCTTTATACCTTCATTCACTGGAGGGGAAAAAAAAGCATTGTTACCTGTAAACTACCTCAAGCATCAACAGATTAAGAGCACAGGGTGCACATGTTCAGAATAAATATACAACCCTCCTGAATGTATAGGGCTCTTTTCATTCATTGGCAAAGAAGGCCATTTCTGCAGCTGTAGCAGATGTTGATTAATCATGAAGCAAACAGCATTCCACAATTAATGATACATCTGTCTGTCACTGTCCAGTTTTGACATATTTATTTCTTTCACAATGTTCTCTCCCCCCCAACCCCAGTTAAACCCATACAAATAGTAACCATATAGACTAAGTTTGATCCTTGAATTTGTTAAACATCTTTATTATGCTGTATGCTAATTTGCTGCTTACCTTCTACTAATCTGTGTGGACTGGCAACTTCCATTTCAGTGTAGCTGAAGAAGTGTACACAAATAGGTACACACAAGGCTTTTTTTGAGCAGGAACTCACCAGAACACAGTTCTGGCTGGCTTGCTGTCAAGGGGTGTGGCCTAACATGCAAATGAGCTCTTGCTGGGCTTTTTCTACAAAAAAGCCCCCACCACCCAGTTGGCTAGCTTGGAAGAAAGCATTTGTCTCTTTAAATTACTTCTCCAAGCGAAGCCAGCTAGTGGCTTAGCGAATGCATTCAAAGTTAAAAGCTGCTTTCTTTCCACCTATCCCTCCCCATCTCCTTCCTTCCTTCCTTCCTTCCTTCCTTCCTTCCTTCCTTCCTTCCTTCCTTCCTTCCTTCCTTCCTTCCTTCCTTCCTTCCTTCCTTCCTTCCTTCCTTGCAGCTCTCAGACATCTAATGTTTATTCTATACAGCTCTTACGTTAAGCAAGCTTGGCCACCCCTTATATATATATTCAGTTACCAACATATGACAAAATGCCTAACTTTTACTGTCTACATTGTGTACTTCAGTGGTCTTCAGCTCATGGCTTGGGAGTCACAAGGGGGTCATGTTGCCCAAGCTGCTGGGTTCAAGTGTTTTGGAGCAGAGCTGCATTTTTGAAGGACCTGCTACTAGCCCATACACATAGAGAGCATTTGTACAGCATCTCCAGTCTCTCTGGAGATGCATGCTGAGAAGAGCAGCAGGATGGCAAGGTCACACTTGGCAGTTGAGAGGCTTCCTTCAGGATCCTGAGCTTTGATGCACTGGTTATTGTGTCCAACTAAGACTGGGAGATAGGGTTGTCAGATCTGATTGTCCTGGAGGCATGGGGTGGGACAGAGCTGTCTGGGAGTGTGGGGGGCAGAGTGATGTCACTGCATGAAATGTGGTCAGCAAAATGACATCACATGGAAGTGACATAGTCACATTGATGTGAAAGCATTTTGGCCAAAATGCTAGAGCGTCAGTGCGTGACATTCCCAGTGCGATGATGTCAGTTCTGTGTGATGTCATCATGCTGACCACATAGGGTTGCCAATCCCCAGGTGGGAGCAGGGGATCCCCCGGTTTGGAGGCCCTCCCCCCACTTCAGGGTCATCAGAAAGCGGGGGGGGGGGGGGGAGGGAAATGTCTGCTGGGAACTCTGTTATTTCCTATGGAGATTTATTCCCATAGAAAATCATGGAGAATTGATCTGCGGGTATCTGGGGCTCTGGGGGGGCTGTTTTTTGGGGTAGAGGCACCAAATTTTCAGTAGAGCATCTAGTGCCTCTCCCCAAAATACCCCCAAGTTTCAAAAGGATTAGACCAGGGGATCCAATTCTATGAGCCCCAAAAGAAGGTGCCCCTATCCTTCACTATTTCCTATGGAAGGAAGGCATTGAAAAGGTGTGCCATCCCTTTAAATGTGATGGCCACAACTCCCTTTGGAGTGCAATGATGCTTGTCACAGCCTTGATCTTGGCTCCACCCCTAATGTCTCCTGGCTCCACCCCCAAAGTCCCCAAATATTTCTTGAATTGGACTTGGCAACCATATGACCACATCAACATGCAACTGGCCTCTTCAGCAGTGGGGTTCCCCTGCTAACCAGTGGTGGATTGGAACCCTGAAGACTGGGGGTCTGGCAACCCTGGTGGGAGACCCAGGTTCCAATTCCCACTCTGTCATGGACATTTGCTAGGTGACATTGGGTGAGTCACATGCTCAGCCTAACATACCTCACAGTTTTGTTTTGGGTTTTTTGGTGAGGAAAAAATGAAGAAGAGGCGAATGATGTAAGCCACTTGTGGTCCCCGTTGAGGAGAAAGGCGGGGAAATAAATAAATGGTACCTTGCTGCAGTACACCTATTTCTGCTCAACTTATGTTTGCTGCATCTGCTCTTGGTCAGCTGTCTGCAGTCCTAGCCTTGACCCCAGCATGGCCATAACTCTAACTCCCTTCTTCCTATCATGTGACCCTGGTATCATGTGATCTCTTGTCCCATGTTTGTAGCTCTGTGAGTCCCAGGCCTAAAGAATGTGTACTCCAGTGTGTTGTGTTCATCAAGATACTTCGGACAGGAACACAGACAAAGCTGCCTTGTGGCGTTGGCAAAGGTGGGGTATAAATTTATTGATAAAAATCTTCTGAATGCATAGGAAAACGAAGTCTTGATTTTCCTGACTGTCACATTTCCCCCCCTCATGTTATTGAATGTGTGACCCTCTCTCAGAGCACTTGAAATAAACAAAATCACGTCTCTCTCACTCTCTCTCTTGTTTGACGTATTTGTTGTTCCTTTTCATTCCATTTGGGGAAAGAAAAACACTTGGGTTCTTCATTAGTGGATTGCTTCCATTAGTATGGCTTCCTCTTCCCCACCTTTCACACTTTCTACTCTGCCTAAGTGCCATTTAGTTTCCAACAGAATGGCCCTCCTGCTGCTTTTGGTATCTTAACTTTGTAGGACTGGGGGATGCGGGGAGAGAGAGACTACATTTTCCCCTGTAAAGATATCCATCAGCTTTGCTAGTAAGTGTGGAGGAATCAGAAATGCCATCCAAATCTCATGAATTAGATTTACCAAATTTTTCAGCACAATAATAATACTTGCCAAAATCTTCTGGGGAATGAATTTTTCTTGGATACATTTAAACACCAGTTCCTATGCCCATTTACTTGAAAGTTAGGCTCACTTTATTTACTTCCAAGTTAGTGTTAATAGGATTTTATCTTTAAATGTCATCTGGTCCATGAGGGAGTTTTATAAACCACTCAATTAGGAGAGCGACCACTTAAATCTACATTGAGATGTTGGGTTTGATAATTCCAGAAGAACTACTAGATGCTGGTTTCCAATAGAAAGGGGAGAAAATTAGTCAATCCAAAGAGTCTTCTTGTATGATAAAGTCAATAGGATTCTAAAGACATGTTTAGGGTTTGAAGTTTGCTTGTTGGCCCTGTGTCTACTATAGGTTGGGAAGATTTGGGCAAGGAGCCTCCAAGAAGGTGGGGTTTGGACAGGAGAGGGACCTCAGTGGGATACAATGGCATATCATCTACCCTCCAAAGCAGCCATTCGGGGGAATTGGTCTCTGTAACATGGAGATCAATTGCAATTATGGGAAATCTCTAAATCCCACCTATAGTTTGGCCAAAATACCCACTTTAATACATTTTGCACATAATGGGATGTAGTCACATCCTAAGAAGCATTGTGAAGTAACCAGAGACAAGTGAAACATGGCAGATGGAGGTAAACAGGGAAGAACTGCAGTAGCTTGATCAGAAAGAACAAGAGTTCCATGCCTTAATGTTGGCATAACAGGATATTAAATTGATAAATCTCTCTCTCCCTTAATAAATGATTTCATCCTTAAGATCTTAATAACGATGTGCAATAGTTTAAAGAAATCTTAGCAAGAGATCACAAAGGAAAGTGTGGAAGCGCTTCCAAAGAGCTACTGCCTAGAGACCTGGATTAATAGGTTTGGTTGCTCAAGGTTAGCATGCCTTGCAAACCTGGAAGAGCTGGGAAGCTTGTTCATTCTGTTAATGGTCTAGGTGAGCCTGGGTTTGTGTAAGGGAGGAAAAGTATGTCCTTCCCAAAATACACAGAAGCATCCAAAGTCACAGCGTGCTTTTTACAAGGGCAATAAAGTTTTATATGCATTTTCAGGAGACCCAGTGTGAAGCAAAATACCTAAAGTCACCCAAATAAAAGGATGGGCAGGAAGCTGGCTGAATTTGGCATGGCCGTAATTATTGGGGAATTTAGCTTTTGTGGTATTCTACTCTGCCCCTCCCCAGTTTGCACTTGGGTTCTAGAAACCCTGTCCCTTGAACCCAGACTGTCAGTGTTTAGTATACGTAGAAGGCTTGACATCAATTTCAACATTACACACGACATAAAATTTAACAGCTCAAATCAGCCTTTCACTTTTTTAAGGCTACTCAGTGGGGCTCTTGAAAGATCTTAAAAATTAATCAGCTCTTTAAAAGAATTATTTTACAAGCAACAGAAGCTGATGTTATGCTTGAAGCAGTTGGGGTGAGACATGAGGATGATATTTAAGTTCTAAATTGTAACAGGTATTTTAATTTTCTTAAATATCTATACAGTCAGCTTGTACACAGTGTCAAACAGTCCTGGAATATCTTGGTCATTCATATAATCTTATGATTGCAAAGGAAAATTTTACCATGTTACACATGCGCATATGGCAAGGTGTGTGGTAAAAGCTGTGGTAAAGTGACCGTTTAACTGAGTACTTTGAAATCCCCTGTGAAGAAAAATGTGTAGGGTTAAATTTACAGGACACAGGATTATTTCTTCACACCTCGCATAGCCTTCCCTTCAGTGAAATGAGACAACCCTTACTATGAGGGGTGGGTGAAAGTGAAGGCAGAATTTGGTTCTTGAATTGTGATAGTTCTGTGCTGGAGGCCTTGGAAGGAACTCATGACTTGGGTGGGGGGGGGTGGCACAGGATAAAACACAGGCCCTCTATCTCTTGAGCTGCAACTGATGTGGAGGCTGCTTCCCTGACATGCGATCTCCTCATAAAACGCCAACCGTTTCTGCTTAGGGAGGCCCAAACAAAGCAGGAGCGGAGGCTGAATTACCTCTCACCTCTAATAAGGGTGGTCCATGCAGGTCAGAGCTGAGGTCGTAGGAAGGGCAGCATAAGGAAACGTCCTCGTTTTGCAGCTGTGACTTTTCTGGGACTTTGGAAAAAGTAAACGGTTCGGTTTCTAATCCTTTAACCAAATAATCAGATAAAATCGTCTTGCACTGAAACTGTTTTTCTTTTCAATCTCTCAATGACATGTTGGCCTGTCTGTCTTGGTGCATGGGAGTGTGTTTAAAAGGCTGTTTGTGCCAAAGACTTGACACAGAAATCTTTTTAATGAACAACAACAAACTCTGAGATCAGTTCTTTCTCAATAGAGTTTGTGTCAGGAGAGGTGTTACGTATCTGGGCAAATATGGATGCCACATTGATCCACAGCTGCAAGAACATTCAATTTTGTATCCCTGCTTGCTGGCAGCATTGATTTGGTTTTGTGGAGCTGCAAGTGCAAGCCGAATCAAATACAGTTCATGGGAGAGAGATCAGTTTTCCTTGTGAAGTCAGTGGCATATCCACCTATATTTACTGTTAAAACATGACAACACTTAGCCCTTGTATCAGACTTTTATTGAAAATTTTTCCACCCAGTAATAAGTACATGGATGAAGCATGATTTAAATAAGAGCTTTTATACTTTTAACTAACACTCGTGTATTGCATTACAACAGCTCTTTGCAGTGGGTGATGATAGAATGGTTCTTATTATGCATGATCTTTTGCTTCCATTTGACAGTTCTTTGGGCAACCGCAACATACATTTTTTTAAAAAAATCTGTATGCTGAAGACATCTCAAATGCAAAGCTGGAAGGCTTCGATTACACCAGTCTCACATCTTTGCAGGTGTGGGAGATCTATTAAGTGAATCTTCCTCTGGAGCCTCTTGAATCCAAATTACTTTCTATATCTGTGGGAGTTCCCTTTTGTCATGGCTAATGCTTCTGTGGTTCTGTGAAACGAGCCAGATTCAAGAGATGACTCAAGCCGCAGACATGATCGCTTGTATGTATTCTCCACTGATCACGAATAAATCTTGATCAGCTCCTTGGTTAGTGAAGCAGATAGACAAAAATCAAGAACGTAACTTATGTAAGAGAATAAAAACTAAGACTGAGTCAAGATGAACACAGTCTAATGCTCATTTTAAAGTCAATTCTGAGGTGCTAGTAATGGTAACACCGTTGCTTAAGCAGAATGTCATCCATTGGACAATTTGGGGGTGGTGTGCCAGATGGTACAGAGGGAGCCCTTACAGGGTCACTGTAACTTGTGAAACATTTTGCCTGTTGAAATGTTGTATATTCCATTTGGAGACCTGACTTTCTTGTACAAATTTCAGTTATTGCAATCAGTAGCTGTGGATAGACAGACCAGAGAGATTTGGTTAACCGCTTTCCAGCTAGATCCTTGACTGATAAAATCTAACTGGGATAGAGTGATTTATTGGATCTAAGAGCTGATTAGAGGCGCAGGCAGCCCTGTGGCACAGAGTGGTAAAGCTGCAGTAATGCAGTCTAAGCTCTCTGCTCATGACTTGAGTTCAATCCCAGTGGAAGCTAGGTTCAGATAGCCAGCTCAAGGTTGACTCAGCCTTCCATCCTTCCGAGGTCGGTAAAATGAGTACCCAGCTTGCTGGGGGGAAAGTGAAGATGACTGGGGAAGGCAATGGCAAAGTACCCCGTAAACAAAGTCTGCTGTGAAAACATCATAATGTGACATCACCCCAGAAACAACTGGTGCTTGTACAAGGGACTACCTTTACCTTTTTAGTGGTTTATTATGAGAGAGGCTGGTACTAGCTGTCTAGAAAGAGGTAGTTGTAAGAAACAGCTGATGACTTGTGTGAACTGTGGCTTATCAACTACTAGAACTAGTGGTTGACTCAGATTAAATAGATAGATGAACCTCCCTCTGGCTCCTGGACACCCTGTCATTGATGACTTATATTGGTAGAAAGACAAAAGGAATATGGTCCTGTTAATTTTCCTGACTCTCAGTGGCTTTCTGTGCCAGCCTGTTTCCTTGGATTGCCTTTTTGTGGAACAGGGACTTAGCAGTCCAGTGGGTCCAATACTACTTGTTACCTAAATTCAGGAAGGTGTTCTGAACTGTGGCATCATGACACTATTTTTATTCCAATGCTGAACCTGGCAATGACGTGAACCCACTAAGTCCGGAAAGTCCAGAGATTCGGAGCAGAGTTATCAATATGCTGGTGACATATACTGCAAACGTATACATCTGAGTCAGGAGGAATGTAAAAGTCCATAAATTTACAAGGGACCTCTGGACATCCCCTTGCCCCATTCCAAAGGTGGACAATTCTCTTCTGTTACAGTAATTGATAAGGGATTGACCCCCGAGGTCATCAACAAATGGAAAGTGTAATTGAGGAGTAACTGCCTAGGATACATCTTCACTGTCCTGCAGTCATAATGTGGAAGCTCAGATAGCTTGTCTAGAATAAAGAGCTTTTCACTGGCTTATACTAGTAAACCAGAGTTCCTCTGAAATTCATTGAAATAAATAGGTTTAGAAGTCTGTAACTCTGCTTAGGATTCTGATGGGTAGCCAGTTTGGTCTGAAGCAGCTGAAGTTTAGGATTGCACTGTAAGCTATTCATATTTAGTTTCTTGCTGTTCATCACTGAATCCCCTGCCCACACAATATACGGTTACAATATAAGAGTATCCACCGCACGCAGACACACATGCACCATTAAAATTTCTGGCGGTGGGCCTGTTCTGCGTTTCCCAGGATCTGAAATCCGCAGAGATAACAGAACTAATTTAGTTTGCTTGGAAACACGACAAACAAATAAGACATGACTTCATCTTAGCACAATCTTTAAAACTTGATGTAGGCCCTTCAAAGAAGTCCACGCCTCCATACAAACAAGACAGTAGAACCTCACCACAAGCCATTTTAACGTTGACATGTCATCATAAAATGTTAGAGCATTTATGCAAAACCTGCAGCTATCCTCATAAAGTGCTGTTGATTTCCCAAGGCAGCTTGTACAGATTTTTTTAGAATCTACAAAATCCAAGGACTGTCCACAAAGTATACAACAATAAAATAGTTTCCTAAGCATTGTTCTCCATTGCCATAAGTTGTTTACTGTAGACAACTATGCCTCATGTACACTTTTTTTTTTTTTGCAATGTCTGTAATGTATAATTTTGTGTATTACAAATATAGGAGGTTCACTGACAGTGATTCATAACGGGTAGAGTTTTAAGCAAGCTGCTATTTTCCACACACAATTTTGTCAGCTATTTTGCCTTAAATGTTGGTGGTTGTTTGACACCCGACTAAGACAAATAGTTCTTAAAATACCATGGGAGAAGTAGGGGAGGAGGTTTTGAACAGGAAAAGAAATAAAGAATTAAAATAGGTCAAGAAAAAGATGTATATTTAGGCCAATACAGTTCTTTTCTTGCATACTTTGTTTCCTTCTTCATCTTTCTCTCAATTAGAAGAATGTTAATACGATGATAAGTCTGAGGCTTAAACTCACAATAGTCAGGAAATTCAAAATTAAGACTCCCTTGGTACACCTAATACTGCCCCCACTGTGCATATTACATTTTATGATGGGGGTCTTTCATTATGTGATCGTATAACAAGAGTGACACACCATGAGTGATATAGAATAGGTGTGAGACTTTCTGTGGAGGTTATAGAAATGTCACTGTGGCTAAATAGTCTTCATTCTGCCTTGTAAAAATGTAATTTTAATTGCTGGTTGTAGAACATTATTAAAATCTGATGTCAGGCAACTGAAGTCTGGTAATTTATTATGTTTCTTGAATGAAAGGTGTGCCATTTTAATTATATCAGATATGAAGCTTGTTTTAAACCAAATATTCTCAAATCTTCTGAGGTCTGTCCAATATTTTTCTCCAAAGTGGTTTCTAAGGAATGTTCTGTGAAACCTCTTTTGATCAATTCAGTTATTTGCAGTGAGAATACTGGTAACAATGGGAAGGGTTCATTGAATGTCATTTGGATTATGAATACTGTCTGTCCTGCATCCACGATCAGTTATGTTGCTTTCTATGTTATGTGGTATAGGGAAAAGGTTTCAAGTTGTCACTATTAAGCATATGTTATATAGTTTATCAGTTCCATATTTTTCCTCCAAAAATCATAAGCAATCCTTGTAGCAATAGAATTTACAATTTACAGACATTTCCCTATTCAATAGTTTTAAGGAATTGCTAATTTCTGGTTGCCAGCATGGTGAGAGGAAACAGACCTTGAAAATTAGTATTTCACAATGCATGATGTCACTTCCTGTTTTGGGCCTGAAAGTGATAGCATGATTCTGAAGATACTGTAGAACAGGGGTGTCAAACACATGGCCAGGGAGCTGAATAGGCTCCCAGAGGGCTCGTAGCAGGCTTCCAAGCAACTGGCTGTCATCTGCTTCCTTCTTTCTCTTGCTTCTTTCTGCATCACAGCTTGCTTTGTCAGGCTTGCTCAGTTGCACAGCAGCTACAGAGCAAAACCTCTATTTTTTTCTACTGGCTGAGGCTCCTTGGGGAGGAGGTGGGGAGGGAGAACTTGCTTTGACAGGCTCTCTCAATCACACAGCAGAGCTGCTGAGCCAAGCCTCTCTTCCTTCTATTGGCTGAGGCTCCTCTTTCTCCTGGTCCCCTAGGGAAGAAAGGAAGGAGCCAGAGCTTCTCTTGCCCAGTTCCCTGGATCCCATGGGAGAGATACGAAGAAAGCACCTTTAAGACCAACCAGTGCTAATGTTTTAAGCATGTTTTATTTTAAGTTTTTTTCCTAAAAAAACCCACTTTAATTCTGTTTGTTTGTGTCCTTTATAAAGTTTCATCTCTCTGCTACCTGGCATTACATTTTATGACACTCATGGCTGAGCCAGATAAAGTCTCACTTATGTCAGATCTGTCCCTCATAACAAATGAGTTTGACACCCGTGCTCTAGAGATTTCCTTTAATCTTTATAGTTTTACCATAGAGATCTGGAAAATTCCGGGAGTATTGGGCAATGCCATGACATCACTTCCAGGACTGAAAAAAGAAACAGTGTTGCACAATGCCAGTTTCCCCCTCTGTTTTGCCCCTATTGCTTCTTTATACAGCAACAGAAGCACTGACTCCAAGGGCAGAAGGTTACTGGCCATAGCAGGCAACTGACAACTCTGCCTTAAGATCATGTGGCACTTAGTTGTTCTTCAGCAATAGTAGAAGACATGTTAATCACTCTTCACATTTAAGCAGCTTTAAGTCATTCCTCATTCAAGTTAGTGTTTAATTGTGAATCCAGCAACAGTACAGTCCTCTTCTGAAAAAGGTAGAGAACTGAGAGTGATTACCAGTTAGCTGAACGCTACCCTGATGTCTTATCTGTCAACTGGCACTTGTATCTTATACTTTAAGCATTCTTTATGTAATTGTTTTGCTATATATTATAAAATGGTATATAATTATTTGAAAACAAATAATAGTGAATTCTAAAAAGCATCAGATCCAATATTGTATGTGCTGAGTGTTTATCTGAGGACACACAATGGCACACAAAGAGTTGTATTCCACCATCACAAAGTGCACGGATTTTTCATTTGTTCCCTTCTTCCCAGGAGTTTCTTTTCACCCAAAAGCTTCATTGTAACAATGGTAATTTATTACACACATATACACACCATTTCCTGCCTCTATTTTCCAAGCTTCTCTCGTAGACTGCCTACCTAAGTCTCAACCGCAGTAACTCTAACAATAGTCCAACCATCTAAAAGTGAGCTGGAGGTGAGTGGTAGTGGATGGGACAGAGAAAACCAGCAGAAACATTACATGGGAGGAAAAAAGCAACTCAAAACTGATTTCCAGAAAAACATCACGGTAAACATCATTTCAGAAGAAGGGGGGAGAGAGACATGGAGAAAACAAAACAAAATTAAACAACAAACTAAAAACTAAGGGCTCAAAAAATGTGTGCAGAAATCAGGGGATACACCAAAGCAATATGGAGCCAGAAACTATTGGAGGGGGGGAACCATGCAGAAAATCCCTTGGTCTCGCTCTGACCACCACTCTGCACTGACCCTCCAATTGCTAACTCACAGAGATTTGGATCCATAGAAACATACAACCTTTTCTGTGTGGACAACAGCCTCCAGAGGAGCAGGCCTCTTTTAAAATGGAGTGGTATTTCAGTTTAGTATTTTAAATATAGGCCAGCAATTCAAAGAGGGAAAAAGTCAAAAATCCCATTGCACAAAAGGAACTCTTCTGGAAAAGCACCTGAAAATGGAAACAAAAGAAAGAAATCCTGTCCTCAGTAACACCGGTCAACACCGAAGGTTTGATGTGTGTCATTTCAGTTCAACAAAGTGGAATGAATGAACTTTCCTAAGATTGTAAAGGGCATTCTTGAGGATCCAGAACAAGCATCTATCTACAACTCTGAGTCAAAAGCAATGAACAGACTGGAAGTAAATAAGAGACACTGTTGTCTCCAAGAAATGCATATATTCTCTGTCAAAGATTTGGTTGATTATTAACAGTATCTCTTTCTCAGAGGTGGCAACACACAGTAAATGTTTAACAATGACATGCTAGTAACCTCCCTCTCCTTTAATGGTGAAATGAGAAGCAATCCTTAAAAACAATTTCTACTGTGTAACTACTTAATCATTTTTAATTGAGGGGAAATGCCACTATAAGATAAGAAATCTCCCATACACCTGTATGGCTTTCATTTCTCATCCCTCATGTGAAACAAAGAAGACAGCATATGACAACAGAAGAACAGAGTTGGAGTCCAGTAGCACCTTTAACCCTCTCATGGATTGCTATACTTCCGTATAGCCAAAGCGATGGTATTCCCAGTAGTAATGTATGACTGTAAGAGCTGGACCATAAGGAAGGCCAAGCGCAGAAGAATAGATGCTTTTGAGCTGTGGTGCTGGAGAAGAATCTTGAGAGTCCCTTGGCCTGCAAGAAGATCAAATCAGTCAGTCCTAAGGGAAATCAACCCAGACTGTTCCCTGGAAGGTCAGATGCTGAAGCTGAAGCTCAGATACTTTGGCCACCAAATGAGAAGGGAGCACTCCCTGGAGAAGATCCTGATGCTGGGAAAGGCAGAAAGCAAAAGAAGAAGGGGGCGGCAAAAGATGATATGGCTGGACAGCGTTACTGGTGTAACAAACACGAATTTGAGCAGACTTTGGAGGATGGTGGAAGACAGGAGGGCCTGGCGTGACTTTGTCCATGGGGTCGCAAAGAGTTGGGCTCGACTGTGTGACTGAACAACAACAACAAAGCACATTTAAGACCAACAAAGTTTTATTCAGAATGTAAGCTTCCTTGTGCATGCACACTTTGTTGGTCTTAAAGGCGCTACTGGACTCCAATTTTGTTCTGTTCCTTCAGACCATCACAGCTGCCCACCTGGATCTGACAGCAGATGAAGTTTTTTAAAATGGAATATTTAATTTTACAGTCTTCGTAAGTTTCAGGAAGCAAGACATCACTTTTTAAAAACTTCCTGCTGATATTTTATTAACTTATATTTTATTTAAATTGTGTAAGTTGGAATGTATTTCTGACTGCCTAAACTAGATCATCAGCTTGACCTTTGCGATCAGTGAAGACCTGATGACTCATTTGAGTAGAGGTTTTTGTGACATTTGCCCACGATGCTCATGTGATTTCCAGGATCAAGTATGGCTGATTCCGCACTAACCTTGCTCCGCACCAGGCTTCCATTTCTCTCTGGAGCAAGTTAGCAATTTTGCACCAGCTGCTCCATGCCACCATTTTGCGCTGGGGCAACCCGAGATTTGCCACATCACAGTGTAAACCTGAAAAAAAACAGGTTTACGCTGCAATGCAGCAAATCGCAGGTTGCCTCGGTGCAAAATGGCAGTGCACAGAAGCTGGTGCGAAATCGCTAGCTTGCTCCGGAGAGGAATGGAAGCCTGGTGTGGAGCAAGGTTAGTGCAGAATCAGCCATATGTGTATGAAAACTCAGAGTGCTGTTGAGGGAACAGAACAGATCTACCTCAAAAATGAGAAACTGGCTTGTGGCTTGGAGGATCCAGCCCAATGTGATGTCTTCAACAACTTATGGAATATATGGAATAATTACAAATAAAAATAAACAGCACATTAAATGTCATACTACTGAATACATATGCTTCCTTATTTCCCACCCTGCTCGCTCTCCCAGCTACACATGGCCCACCGTTGTTTCACAGAGTAACCTATTGCCTCTTGCATTGATGTAATTTCCACTGAAGTGTGTTTGGAGTGTGTTTAGGGTGAGGGTATGATTTAAGCAGCTGCTTGACTGAAGGCTATAACACCAGCCTCTGTTCTTCATACTCATTCAGGGTGACCTGATTGGTGTGTGTGCCAAGTTTTAAATGATTGCTGAGGGATCTCTGGCTCAGGGCAACTAACTGTGCCAGCGCTGAAATACAAACAGCTTAGCTATTGCGAAGCGAAGATGGATATCTTGACACCCTGCTCCCCCCCCACTTTTTTTTTTTTACTGTGCTCTTATTTTATTCAGAGTTCCAAAAGTCTCCAGCAACTAGTCAAGACTGCCAGATCTGATGCCTACCCAGCTGACTGGCAGCTTAGTAGGGTGAATGCTGATCATAGCAATGCACGTCCCTGTATTAGACTGCAGGAATGTTTTCTAAATGACTGAGAATGTGGTCAGATTTTCCCCAGACAGGGCCAGCCCACAGAAGATTGTATGGTGTGATCATGTGAACATGGCACAGAAATTGGGATTTAATTTGCCACTAGTGAGTGCACACTAAACATGTATCTAGCTAATTTATCCCAGCCTTTGAAGAAGAAGAAGAGATGACTGGATTTATACCCTCACTTGAAGTCTCAGGATGGCTTCCAATCTCCTTTTCCTTCCTCTCCCCACAGCAGTCATCCTGTGAGGTAGGTGGGGCTGAGAGGGCAGCTCTTTCAAAAGGTCACTCAGCAGGTGCATGTGGGGGAATGGGGAATCAAACCTGATTCTCCCAAATTAGAGTCCACACACTTAACCACTACACCAAACAGGTTGTAGGACTGCACATGTTGTATGGCTAACATCCTATGACTCCTAGTCAATGGAGGATGGTCCAATCAGGTAAGTGGGGCAGTCCCCTGCCAACTTAGGCCATCCTTGGTGACTTCACAAGATAGTCCAGGGGATAGCAGTCTGACACCTGCCCTGTTCTTTGTTTAACTAATCCCAGCCCCTCCCTAAAGAAGACTTTTCTTTCTCTTTGGATCTGGTCCTTCTACACCAGGATGCTAGGTTATCAGGCAGGGAGCTATCCTTATGGACCCCTCTATGTCATTGATGTGTCGATGGATCCATTAGAATTTATTGAATAGACCTGTCAGTCTTTCTTCTTTCTTAGCAAAGCAAAGCAAAGCAAAGCAAATTTTATTTTTATATCCCGCCCTCCCCCACCAGAAGGCGGGCTCAGGGCGGCTCACAGACATGACAAGCATGATTCGGTTAAAATAGACAGCAATGGTTTAAATAGTACAATTACATGAATTAATAAAGTTTAAAAATATAAAAATAAGAGAATAGGAGATTAAAAGATATAAAAATATAAAGTAGGTAGAAATAGGTGCTATATTTCTGTCGGTCATAGTTTACATATTGTCATACATCAGTTCCAATTTCAACATAAAGTGGCTAAAATTACGATAGTTAGTCAGTTTGGTCAGGTCCTGTTCCAAATGAGAGCTGAAAAAGATGGGTTTTGCAAGCCCTGCGGAACTGATTCAGATCCCGCAGGGCTCGCACCATCTCTGGGAGTTGGTTCCACCAACGAGGGGCCATTAGTGAAAAGGCTTGCTCCCGGGTTATCTTAAGTCTGGCCTCTTTTGGCCCAGGGATTTGTAGAAGGTTTTGGGAGCTGGATCTTAGTGCTCTCTGGGGAATATATGGGGAGAGGCGGTCCCGTAGGTAGGCAGGTCCTCGGCCATATAGGGCTTTAAAGGTGATAACCAGCACCTTATAGCGAACACGGTAGACAACCGGCAGCCAATGCAGATCCCGCAGCACAGGCTGCACGTGTTCCCATCTAGGTAGTCCCGCTAGCAGCCTGGCCGCCGCATTCTGCACTACCTGGAGTCTCCGCGTTCGACACAAGGGCAGCCCCATGTAGAGGGCATTGCAGTAGTCTAATCTTGAGGTGACCGTTGCGTGGATCACAGTTGCTAGGTCGTCGCGTTCCAAGAAGGGAGCCAACTGCCTCGCCCTTTTAAGATGAAAGAAGGCGGATCTTGCGGTGGCGGCTATCTGGGCCTCCATTGATAGCGAGGATTCCAGTAGCACCCCCAAGCTCTTGACCCTGCGCACTGGTATCAGTGGCGCACCGTCAAAAGCCGGCAGAATGATCTCCCCTTCCGGTCCGTCCCGGCCCACGCAAAGGACCTCAGTCTTCGTTGGATTCAGCTTCAGCCCACTCAGCCTGAGCCAGTCAGCCACGGCCTGTAACGCCCGGTCCAAATTTATAGGGACATCGCCAGTCCGGCCTTCCATCAATAGATAGAGCTGGGTGTCATCAGCGTACTGATGACAACCGAGCCCATACCTCCGCGCAATCTGGGCAAGGGGGCGCATAAAGATGTTAAACAATATCGGGGAGAGAACTGCTCCCTGAGGCACCCCACAGTGCAGAGGGTGTCTCTGAGACAGCTTCCCTCCAACTGCCACCCTTTGTCCCCGATTTTCGAGGAAGGAGGAGAGCCACTGTAAGGCTAGCCCCCGAATTCCTGCGTCGGCGAGGCGGCAGGCCAGCAGCCGGTGGTCGACGATGTCGAACGCCGCCGACAGGTCGAGCAGCAGCAATACTGCCGAGCCACCCCGATCCAGTTGCCGCCGGAGGTCATCTATGAGGGCGACCAAGACTGTTTCCGTCCCATGGCCCGGGCGAAAGCCGGACTGGCATGGGTCCAAGGTGGAAGCGTCCTCCAGAAAGCTCTGCAGCTGCAACGCCACAGCCCTCTCAATAATTTTGCCCAGAAAGGGCAAATTTGAGACCGGCCGATAATGTGCCAATACGGACGGGTCTGATGTAACTTTTTTCAAAAGAGGGCGGACCACTGCCTCTTTCAGGGATGTTGGGAAAACACCCTCCGAAAGGGATCGATTTATGATGTCCCGTATAGGACATTTCAATTCCTCCTGGCAGGCCTTAATTAACCAGGAGGGGCAAGGGTCCAGGTCACAAGTTGTGGGTCGTGCAGTGCCAAGAATTCTGTCGACTTCCTCCAAGCTGAGTGGGTCGAAGCAGTCCAAGGTTAAATCTGAAGACACGCATTGGGCCTCAAGTTCACTTACTGCATCTAAGTTGGCGGGGCAGTCGTGGCGGAGCGATTGGACCTTCTCTGCAAAAAATTTCGCAAAAGCCTCACAGCCTATCTCCAATTCCTTAGCTTTTGGATTGCCCTGTGGCAATGAAGTAAGATTCCGAATTATTCTAAATAATTGGGCTGGGCGCGAATTTGCAGATGCAATCTTGGTCGCGAAGTATGTTTTCTTTGCGGCCTTGATTGCCATCTCATAGGATTTCATAAACTTCCTATAAGATGTTCTAGTCGCTTCGTCGCGAGTACGTCGCCATTGCCTCTCTAGCCGTCTAAGGCCTTGTTTCAGCCGGCGCAATTCCGGGGTATACCACGGAGCCGGCCTAATCCGAGGTCGCAGAGGGCGTCGAGGTGCAATCCCCTCGATGGCCCTAGCGAGCCGGTTATTCCAGGACTCAACCAGGTCATCGAGAGGAATGCCAGAGGGCCAGGGATCCCGTAGAGCCATTTGGAACCGTTCCGGGTCCATCTGGCTCCGCGGGCGAGCCATAATAGGCTCCTCGCCTAAACAGGTTTGGGGAGGCATATCTACATGGGCCTTGAGGGCAAAGTGATCCGACCATGGCACCGCCGTGGCGGTTATATCGCTCACTACAACCCCGGCCGCAAAGACCAAGTCCAACATGTGACCAGCCTGGTGAGTGGGGGTCATAACAAGTTGAGAGAGTCCCAGTGTCGCCATGGAGGACACTAGGTCCGTCGCCTGACTGGAGGACGGGTCATCAGCATGGACGTTGAAGTCACCCAGGATTATCAACCTTGGGTGCTCCAGCGCCCAGCCCGTCGCCGCCTCCAGTAGGGACGGTAAGGCGCTGGCCGGTGCGTTAGGCGTACGGTACACCAGCCAGACCGCCAACCCCTCTCCAGCCTCCCACGCCAGGCCGGCACATTCGATACCCTCAATCTTTGGGGCCGGGAGTGCCCTGAAGGAGTAAGCCTCCCGTATAAATAATGCCACCCCTCCCCCCCGCCCACTAGTCCGTGATTGATGTAGGACTGAGTAACCCGGGGGAGTTGTTTGCGAGAGGGCTACAGTATCATCCTCTCGGGTCCAGGTCTCAGTCACGCAAGCCAGATCCATGTTTTGTTCGAGAAGAAACTCTCGAAGAGTTGAGGTCTTATTGTTGATGGACCTGGCGTTGCACAACACCAATGACGGAGGTGGGTTATTCCATCTAGCCCTACTACCTGTCACCCTTGGGATGGGACGCAGATTGGAAGAAGGCCGAGCACTGTCTTGTCTCTGTCCTCTTCCCTTATAATATCTGCTCCCACCGCTATATCTCCCCCTCCCCAGGAGCACTGGAATCCCTGAGCCTGCCATCTCTCGTTTGGTGGCAGCTGCTATGGTCACCACTATCAGGCTGGAGTCAAAGATGTTTCTGTTTCTTCGTCCCACTAGGTCTTAGGAAGGGAAGAGAGAAGGGGGAAAAAATTTACCTGTTAGGGAACTTGTCAGATAGAGAAATTTTATGGTGAAATGAATGAGTACCAATTTAGGATCTCCAAGGTGGGGAACAAGTAAAGTGTTAAAGCAATATATAAAAACAATTTGGAAAAAAACCCCCAACCAATACATTGTGAGGAAAAGACCCCTAATTTCAGAACATCGTAGTTACCCGTTCAGTTGCCAGGATGGCTGGAGACTCAGCTCACACACATCTGCCAGGAAAACGTGGGTTTTGTCTACCAGACTGTAAGGGACTTATGTGAGTACTAACAGCCACAATGTTGCAGCAGCACTCCGTGTCTCTGGAAGAGTGCTAACCAGGAGGAAAGATGGGTTTCCAGTCACTCCTTGCGCTCACCATCTTGGCTGTTGCAGTGGAAGAAGTTGCGCTGCCACGAACTGTCCAGGCAAATGGATTCCAGCCTTGACCATAGAATCCATATGGGAAGGCTAACATCACCAGCAACTATCTTCCTGCAGTGCCAGACTCCATTACAGTGAAGCAGAAGGCTCACGTACTCAACAGATGTCACCTATGCATAAGGCAATCAAGTTTATCTTAGGCGTGGATCCTGTCAGACTGCCTAAAGCCTTTGTCCAACGCAACCCAAGACAAAGGATGGTGCCAGTAGAGGAATGAAGAAGAGGAAGAACATCTTCACCCAGAGCCAAGTTTCTTTGCATAGATTGGGTGTTACCTTAGGTAGCAATTTGGTCATCTATTGTCACCTTTTAGATAAGCTTTGATAGCCTTTAATCACCTCCACCCCAATAATTTCACCCATTCTTTCCCTTAATGGTCATCCTGGAGCCTCCCCCTTTGGCCCATTGTTTTCTGGAAGTCCAATCAGGTAACCAGGGCCAGGTCTGCTCATTGGCCAGGTATGGGCATCCAATTAGGTGCCGCCAATAAATTCTATTGGCTACCGCATAAGTCCAGCCCTTATGGTCATTGTGGGGCCTCCCTTTTTTCTGAGGTCATGTACCATCTGATCATGTGTCATCCGCCCCTGTACCCCCTACCCCCTAAGGGCTAAAGGTAGTCCTTATAACCACAGTCCCAACTCCCCACAGGTGTGTATCTAGCAGTACCCCACTCCCCGATTCTTGGCCAGTTGAGGGTCCCCTTCCCCATCCTTGTTTGTCGCCATTGGAGCCTTCCTTGAAGACTACGATCGGTAATTATCATCCTGTATGTCCATCCTTATGTTACCTCTATGCATTTCTCCCTATTTTTATTAGGACTGTATGTGTGTTGTATGTATCCATTACCTTGTATGTATGTTCTATAATTTCTGTAATAGATGTTAATTGTTTTATTTAATTAGTGTCCTTGGTAAATTATTTAGCAATAATTTCTGGAAGTGGAATCCTGTATACATAGATTCTAGATCCTTTTTAAGCCAAAGGTGCCCACCTGTCAATTTCCCAACCTCTTTTGAGGGCATTTTGGCTTACACATATAAACAAATAAAGACATGCATATTTCACTTAGGACATTTAATCTTGCCCTTTAAACTCAAACAGATGAAAGCTGGCAACCCTACTTCTTTTAGAGTGACTCCTACTGACTATTGAAGGACCTTCTTCTGATTAAACATGCACTGGGTTGCACTTTTAGTGCTAAATTAAGGCTCTTGCCTGGTTACCAGCACATCTGAAAAAAATGTTACCTCGGGAAAGGCAAGGCACTGGGATGACTTCTGAATGTCTTGTTGAAACTGAAACTGTTTCAGTAGCTTATATTCTACTCCACCGTGATCTTTATGAAGAAGTGTGGAACCCCATAATTAGTCTCCTCTTGTTTAATCTTTATGGATTATCAAAGAGAGGCTAGTTTTCTTTCCATCATCTGATCAGCGTCCCTGCATTACAAAGTCAGTAGCGAGATATCTTTCAATTGCTATGATGGTCAAGGAGCACAAGATTAGATCTCTTACTGTGTGACTTTTTATTGTATTTTAAATCTGAAGAAGAATTTCAATCTATATTCTTTGTTGTATATTTTTATGTATGCCCATAAAGGTACTGAAACTGTTTCCTGAAACCTTCAACCCTTCATCTGTCTGCACTGGTTGTCTGTAGTTACTCGCTTAATGGGAAGGGAATGCTTTGTTTTGTATTACTTCACTACACGGAAAATGAGTTATTGAGTTAGGGTTTTGGTGAGGGGTTTTTTTTTGGCCTTTCTTAAAATGCTAAACTACTGTGGAGCTTTAACTGAAGTTGCTTTGTGAGAGTACAGAGAGGACATATTGGCATATGGTGTGTTATCATTTGGAATATTGTGTACAGTTCTGGTCACTGTATCTCAATAAGGCCATTGCAGAGTTGGAAAAAATTCAGAGGAGGGCAACCAAGATGATTACGAGTTGGAACACCTTTAGGAAAGGCTGAAGAGTCTGGGACTTTTCAGTTTAGAAATAGACAACTGAGGAGGGGGGCATGATAGAGATTTATAAATTTATCCATGAGGGTGGAGAGAGTTGACAAAGAGAAGTTTTTCTCCTCTCAAAATACTAGAGCTTGAGGGGATCCCATGAAGCTGATGGGCAGTAGGTTCAGGACAGACAAAAGGAAATATTACTTAATGCAGAGATTGATTAAATGCAGAATTCGCTGCCAGAGGATGTAGTGATGGCTCCTGGAATAAAAAGATTTAAAAGAGGGTTAGATAGATTCATGGAAGATAAATCTATCAATGGCTACTAGCTATGGTGACTGAGGGGAAGCTCCACATTCAGAGGCACATTCAGAGGCCAAGAGGCAACATCTGGGGAAGGCCTTGACCACTATGTGTCACATTCTTAGGGCGCAGGGAGGCAGGAGTCCAAAGCCAGTCTAAGGTCAAAGTCCAGGAAGTCAAGCAGGGGCCAAGTCACCAAAGCAAAATTGCAAACCGAAATCAGAAGTCAGTGTCCAAAAGCCAAAGGGCCAGGGTGCCAAGGAATTCAAGCAGATCAGGATGTGGAATCAGGAAGCAGCATGGATACAAGCCAGAGAATTGACTTGTTGCTTCCACAAGGTTACCAGGTCCTGGGTGGGAGTTATATGGGAGCCTCAATCAGCCTGCTCCCTGGGTGGCAGCGATTCTACTAGAACTCAGGGCTGAGAGATCTGAAGCATCGGCGTGCCTCATGTCTTCGCTCTGAAAGTTCTTTCTGGAGCCTGCTTTGAACTCTTGAGATGGGAGGGGGATAGCTTGGAGGAGATTGATTGTCAACAACCGACACTGGTGCCTGGAATGTGTGGAGAGTGATTGACTGGCCAGCTGCTGGTTGTTCATCTGAGGAGCTGGTTGGCAACTCTTCTAGGTCTGTTAACCCTTCTAGCTCCCCCTCGTCAGGGCTCATGACATTATGCCTTGTTGTTGGCCATCCAGAGGAACTGGTTGGCCACTGTGTGAAATAGGAATCTTGAATAGTTGGTCTGATCCAGGAAAACTCTTCTTATGTCCTTATGTGAGTTCTGTATCAAAAGGATACCTGCTCTACTCGTATCTCTTTTTGTCTTATGAACCTTGCTATACTGATTTGTGGACTGAATAGTGGATTTTAGGAAAGGGAGAAAGCAAGTGGCAGGATTTCTTTCCTGTATGGGTATGCCTACTCTTCTGATAAATACTAGTGCAAAAGTAGACATTGCAGTAGGTTGGCACCTGCATAGGTATCAGTATCCCCTTTTTGTACAGCTGGAGAAATGTTTCTAAAATGCTTTCTAAATGCAAGGGAAGAGGGTGGGAACAAAATTAGAACTAGTTGTCTCTGCCAGCTTTTAAGCACAGTGTCAGATTGCCATCCTATGTCTGGCAATCAGTAAGAAACTCACCGGCGGGGGGGGGGGGGGGGGACTTGCCAGTGATGTCACAGTGGCACTGATAACATGATAATGTCACTTCCTGGTCATGCCAGTGACATTCTAGCATTTTGTTGCCAATGGCATTCTAGAATTTGCCTAGAACTCTTCAACAGTAGAGTTTTAGACAAATGCTAGATTGTTGCCTGGGAGAATGACATCACTTCCAGGTCATGCCAGAAATGATATAATGGCAGCATGGGGATGGTGCCAGTTGCCCCCATCCCTCCCTACTTTCCCCTGCTGCCCAGATGAACAGTGGCAGGAAGGGTCAGCAGGGAGTAGAAGATCTTCTGGCAAAGAGGATATCTGGGAAGGCTGCCATCTACCCCCAGCTGCCCCAGTGGGCACGAGCTGCCACTGGTCATTGTGCACATGATCTTTCATGCTCCAGAAAGTGGGTACATTTGTATTCTACAACTCCTGAGTCAGATATGTTTCAGAGTCTGAATGGAAGATAAATGCTGTAAAATTTTGCTGAAGTTAAGCCTGCCTAGTGCCAAATCCTAGCAGCCATCTGCTCTGAGTACCTTGATGGAAGAAAAGGCAGGATATAAATATAAAGGTATAAATTCCCATAATGAGGGTTTTTTTTTTAACAGGAATGCACAGAAACACAGTTCCTGCTGGCTTGCCATCAGAGGGTATGGCCTAATATGAAAATGAGTTTCTGCTGGGCCTTTTCTATGTGAGACAGTGGTGACATCAGGGGGTATGGCCTATGTGAGACAGTGGTGACATCAGGGGGTATGGCCTAATATGCAAATGAGTTCCATAATGATAGACATAAATGTTCCTGAAGGCCTCCATACCATTGGACTGAATATTTGAGACAGCCCTGGTGTTTGCCTTTTGTATGTGTCACTAGAAGGTCAGTTGTTTCCTCCTTTTCAAACATGTCATAACTGGATAATGCATGGAAGTCATGTAATATTCTCATGTCTATCACTGGTTGGTTCTCTTGATGTCCTCGTAAGTGTCTATCACTTTAATCAGTTTTAATTTGGATTTCTACAACTTCATAGCTTGGCTTCTAATAACTTCTGCATGACTTCTCTGTTATCTGAGAAGACATGTGTAAAGGGGAGGCTGGAGTCAGGACAGTATTGGCAACATTTATCTTTTTATTCTGATGTTAAAAAGTCAGTTCTGGTTTTAGGCAAAATATTAATGGGGAAGCTTCCTTGGGTAAATGAAAGGAGGACTTAACATCATAGCTGTGACAGCTTTATGTCTCTCCTTCCTTGGCCTTGTTTCTTGAGTCTACAAACTCTGGAATTCTTCAACCAAAATTCTGAGGCGAAATATTTATGGCTTCAAGCTTATTCCCTTTGATTCACCTTAAATTAGACAGAAGTGGAACCAGACAGCCACTTAACTGCATGGGAGCTGTTTAAAAAGGTCCCATGTGGCAGTTCTGACTGTGTGGGGAGGCAGCCATCTGTCGGCTATGACCCTATGCTGACTTGTGAGAGTGTAGTGAAGCTCAACCAAGGAGGAATGGACAACAGATCATGCTTGGCACAACATATAGCTGGAATAGTTGCGCACAGGCTTCAAACTGTGGTATGGGATGATTTTGAAACTGCAGCCACATAATATACAACTATTCCCTCTTAGGGTGAAACCTGCTGAGAAGGTCATCCTGATGTTTTTTGTTGTTCAGTCGCACAGTTAAGTTCAACTCTTTGTGACCCTATGGACCAAGTCATGCCAGGCTCATCTGTCTTCCACCATCCTCCGCAGTCTGAAGTAGCAGATAATAGGAGTCCCACTGGTAGACCTCCTGATGTCAACTGGGTTTTTTTGGCCACTGTGTGATGGAGTGTTGGACTGGGTGGGCCATTGGCCTGATCCACCATGACTTCTCTTATGTACTAACACACTGAGACAATTCTTAGTGAGGTATTGAACTAGGGTGGATCCTCTCTATTCTTCTCCCAGTCAAAGAAAGCAAGCACATCATTAGCTCTTAGTTCTACCAAAGGATACGTAGGTTTCTCTCTTCAGTCAATAATGTACTATTGTGCTGCATAAGACAGTACTAAAACCATAACTAGCTATAGGAAAGATTTAAAAAAATGTAGTTATATATGTATGTGTGAATGAAATTATCAGCTTAAATATTTGATATATCCCTACCTACTAGGGTTGGGAGTATTTGAAGAGTAGAAGCATTTTGGGGGAGGGGGCAAGTCTACCATGAAAACGTTGTGAAAGCAACGTCACCCCAGAGTCAGAAACGACTGGTGCTTGCACAGGGGACTACCTTTACCTTCTAGCGACTGGAAAAGCAACAGTGTGTGATGCATTTGCAACATTTTAAGAACTCCCATAATTTATTTGGTAAACACCATAGAGATTAGGGGAATTCTAGAGTATTGTGGATGCCATGATGTCATTCTTGACCCCAATTTTACTCCTGCTGCTCCATCAAGGGCCTGTTTGCTCAGCGATTATCCCTTTACCGAAAGTCTGGGTTTCCTAAAAGCCATCTCAGATACATTCACTTTGAAATAACACCAGCTGCTTTCTACAATTTCTTAGGGGTTGGAGCATAAGGAAAGCGTGATATGACAAAACAAGGCTTGTTTCCTGCTGATGCCATTGGTCATATTCTTCTCCAAAACTGCATCCTTTGTACAACTAGAGGGTAACTTTTCATCAATAAAGTTTTCTCCCTGGAAAAGACAGTGGGTGATATGGGGTTTTATATGCTTCCTACAACTGAAAAGTGTTATTTTTTTTCTTACTAAGAGAACTACGAGGAGAACAATTGACATGGTTGCTGACTATTAGGGAAACAGGTAGCTACACTCAAATTTTGCCTGTATGGGCTGACAGTTTTTAGGATGATCTTGCTGTGATGACCCATGCTTTGCACACATCTATGTGGGACTACCTTTAAAAACTATCTGGAAATATCAATTAGTCCCAAATGTGGTGGCTAGGCTATCATTGAAGGCTAGGTCCAGGGAATGTATTAAAGGTGTGTATTTGGATATTCCAGTGCCCTAAATTCCCTGTTTAGTTTTGTGATTGGAAATACCTGATCCAATATTAAACAGGTAATTTCGACATTGTTTTGGACCAGAAATATCTGAATGCAAGCCCTTTGTTATTATTCCTTAACTGAAACAGCTGTACTGATTGACCAGTTTTTCTCTTGGCACAAATCAACATGCTGGTTCCTACATTTCATGTTTTAGACAGTTTGGAACCAGGGTTTTTGTAGGAACCACTTCCTGTTGGTCCAGCCCACCAGTTAAGATCTTTCCAAGCCCTGCTCTCTGTGCCAGTGCCTGCAGATCTTTTCCAGGGGTGGTAACTTGCCATTGGGGATGCCTTCACTTTTGAGGCTTGCTTGGTGCCTGCTTTATTGTCCTTTAAGCTTGTCTTTATTAGAGTTGTCAATTCTGGGTTGGGGAAAACTTGGAGATTTGGGAGGGAGGATTTGGGAAAGGGAGGGATCTTAGCAGGGTATAATGCCATAGAATCCACCCTTCAAAGCAGCCATTTTCTCCAAGGGAACTGATCTTGATCAATTATTATTATTTATTAAATTTATGAATCACCTCATCCCGGCCAATGCTGGTTCTAGGCAATATACAACAAAAGGTACACATAAAATTAAAAAAAAAACCCAAGTAATATAAAACAGTTACTACCCAACTGTAATAGTGGGAGATCTCTTGGTGCCACCTGGAGATTGTCATCCTTAATTTTTACCCAGGGTTTTAATTGGAAGATTCCGTCTTATCAGTAAGCTGTCTCAAGCAAGACTTTGTAGGATTGCCAGCCTGAGGAATCCCCAGGAGACCTCTTGCCAGTAGTGTCCTAACATTGCCACTGACACAGAACTCCGAAGTGATGTCATTGGGTTGCCACTGCTGCTCTTAACGATTGCTTAACATAGTGATGTCACAGCACGGAAGAACCAGCTGACTATCCCTGGACCAAAGGAGGCCAAACTACAAAATACTTACACACGGGCCTTCTCCATCGCAGCTCCACACCTATGGAACCAGCTCCCGGATGAAGTGTGAGCCCTGCGGAGCCTTGACCAGTTCCGCAGGGCCTGCAAGACCACCCTTTTCAGGATGGCCTTTGCCGGCTGAGAGACTGATGTTGAGTGACTTCTGTTATCATGATCCTACGAATAGAATTTAGCACCTGAAAAATTTTGTATTGTATTTGGTTAAATGGAATGTTTTTTTAAAAAAAATTAATGTGATTTTAAACCTTTGTATAACTATATGAATATGTTGTTAGCTGCCCTGAGCCCGCCTCGGCGGGGAGGGCGGGATATAAATAAAATTTTATTATTATTATTATATTATTATTATTACTTCCTGGTTGCATCGTAAATGACATAACGGCTTTGAGATGTCATTGATATTCCCATTTCCCTGCACCAACCAACTAAGCAGTGGCAGAAAGTGGGGCGAGGAGAGCCTAGCATGGAGAGGTGCAATATACATTATTAAAAAGATGAGACACTTCTTGTTTTGATTGAAATATCTCAGTTTGATTTGTGTATCTTTAGCTTTTCCCTCTTTCATCTTGCTGGTTGGAATCCCCTGGAAAGATGGGTGAGATTCAGGGTGCCCCAGCCTCCCTAATTATTACTAGCTTGGGGTCACATATGTTTTTGTTTGTGGTAAATTCTGAGTATTATGTTAGGCACTCTGAAAACAAAAAAAATGTTTAGAAAATTACATTTTTAAATTTTAATAAAAAGAGTTTTGCTTTGTGATTGTTGTGGCATGTTGTCCTAGCCTAGATGATGTCAGATGGATAACATTGGGTTTAGAGTGGGCCCTACCTTCTTCTTGACTTGGGATTCCACCTCTGCTTGCGTAGACTGAATTAGATTTATTCATTTAGAAATCAGAATGTTAGGTGCTCTCAGGTAAGAGGCTTTGGTCCCAAAACTTGCTTTGTTCCAGCCATTAGCTCCCAGAAACATCTGTCCCTCAGTTAAGATCTCCAACAGAGTCACTTCTGTGTTCAGATGAGGTGGGCAGCTACTAAAGACAGGAAGTACTTCTTTATGGCAGTTTGCCCAGTGCATAACATGACATCAGATGGAATTCGGCACTTCCCAGCCGAGCGACCCATCGGCCGCCTTAGGCTGGGGGCCGTCCATTGCCTCCCCTGCAGGATGGGAGACAATGGTTTTTCCCTGCTGCTTGGGGGTGGGCAGCCTTATATAGGCTGGCCCGTCCCCTCGTGGCGCAGTCGAAAAGCAGGTTTGTCGGGGCAGCCACGAGCGTGCGTGGCTGGGAGCACCTGCTTTTGGCCCTGCCCGCGGACGGAGAGCTAGTCAGCTTACCGGGCGGCGGCAGAGGCCTGAGGCGTCGTGGGATCTTCTGCGAGCTTCCCGCGGTCGTCTGCAACGATAGGCTCGGAGCGGTGCATTGCGCTCGTCTCCTGAGCCTGCGGAGTTTTTTCCGGCGCGGCCTTGATTGACGTCGGCGGGGGCCGTGAGAGCGAGGAGAGCAGCTGTCGGCCGTTGCTTCACTTGGCGTCGGGCGCGCCGGCGCGGATTTAAGGGAGTATCTGCGGGGGTTTGCTTGGACACTGGGCGTTAGCGGCCCTGACCCCCCCCCACGCGTCTTGAGGCCTTTTGTTTGCCGCTTAGCCACCCCCCCCCCTCCACCCGGTAGCAGCCGTTATTGCAAGGTCCTGTAAGGGACTGGGGGGCTGCTTACTTTTCTGGCTGGGGGGAAGGCAGGGGCTCATAGGATAGCACTCTGCTGTGGGCAGAGGGTCACAGTTGCTCCCGGGGGCCTCCGGCTTTTCAGGGCTAGGCACATATTAAAAAAAAAAAAAAATTAATTAACAATTAGCCTCAGCTCAAGACCCTGGGGGAGTTGCTGCAGTCTGTTTAAATAAGACGGACCCGGGGCTTAGTGCCAGCTATTGTTCGGAGTTAAGGGGGGGGCAGTCTGCTCGATCTATAGGGAGTCTCATAGCTCCACGTTTAACGGCAGTGAGAGGGGCAGTGCATCAATTGGCGAGAGATGGCGCCAAAGAAGGGCCAGGGCCCCTCGAAGGGTAAACAGCCGGCTAAAAAGCCTGCAAAAAGGCCAGTTCCTGCTGAGCCCCCTAGCGAGGATTGGGACGATGCCAGCACGCGCCTGGCTATTCTTGAGAGTTTGGCGGCATTGGAGGGGGAAAAGGGTGTTGCTGGCCCTTCACGGCGTGTGTCAGGCTTAACGGGAGGCGGCAGAGCGGCGACCATTGCTTTTCAAAAGGAGGTGCTGGCACGTTTATCTGCCCTACAGGGTGCCGGGAGCAGTGAGACGTCAGACCTGGTGACGCCGGAGGAGGAGCAAGGGCAGGAGCCTGAGGAAGTGGCGGTGGTTCCACATCAACAGGAAGGTAGGTGTCCATCGCAGCCTCATGGTGGGGCGTGGCCCTGGGGCCCTTGGGGCCCTGTGGTAGGACCCGGGTTGGGTTCAACTGTGCCAGCCCACGGGCCGGCCTTCCAATGCCCTGTGGGGGGCGCCCCGTTGGGTCAGCAGTCGCAGGTAGTGTGGCCACCGCTCCTGTCTGGAATGTCAGGACAGGCAGGTTCTATGTCTGCCTTCACATCGTCCTCCTCAGTAGGGGGCCAACCCAATGTTGCTGGGGGTGTTTCGCCCCCTTTAGGTGGTTGCGCCCTTCCCTGGGGCTCCCAGACGGTTTTGTCACCCGCCTTTCCGTGGCACGCTCAACAGTGGGGAGGGCTGGGGTTTCCTGCCCATCCATCTTCGGCCTATGCTTCAGTTCCTTTCCACGCTATTCCCTTTGGCGATTCGGCCTTACCGCTAGGTGATCACCTTACGGCGGCGACTAGAGAGAAGATATTGAAAGGCGAGTACGTGGACGTTTTTAGTCTGCTGTTTAGGGAATTGGAGAAAAAACCGAAGGAGGAAATGGACGAAAAGGATAAGGAGAAGCTTAGGAAAAGGAAAATTGATCGCTCCTGGTCTAATTGGTTGCCAGGGTTTTTAATCTACGCGGGAGTGATTGCCAGGGCTCAGCCCTGGCGTGCGGCCCCGCTGTTTCAATATTGCGATATTATTTATCGCGCCTACAGTGATTTTGTGGGAGGGGCATGGCTCCAGTATGACGAGGCCTTCCGGATGAGGGCCGCTGTGAATCCCAATCTACCTTGGGACCAGATCAGCCAACAGCTCTGGTTACAGCTTATGGCTCCTGCTAAGCCCAACGCGGGTGAGAGATCTGACAGCGGCCACATCGTCCAGAAATCCAGTCACCCTGCCGGTACCCGCGCGCCCGCGGGGCAGTCGGTTCAACCTCGGCTGCTTTGTTGGGAGTTTACCTAAGAGAAGTCATAAGAGAAGTCATGTTGGATCAGGCCAACGGCCCATCAAGTCCAACACTCTGTGTCACACAGTGGCAAAAAATGTTATATACACACATACACTGTGGCTAATAGCCACTGATGGACCTGTGCTCCATACACTGTGGCTAATAGCCACTGATGGACCTGTGCTCCATATTTTTATCTAAACCCCTCTTGAAGGTGGCTATACTTGTGGCCGCCACCACCTCCTGTGGCAGTGAATTCCACATGTTAATCACCCTTTGGGTGAAGAAGTACTTCCTTTTATCCGTCTTAACCTGTCTGCTCAGCAATTTCATCGAATGCCCACGAGTTCTTGTATTGTGAGAAAGGGAGAAAAGTACTTCTTTCTCTACTTTCTCCATTCCATGCATTATCTTGTAAACCTCTATCATGTCACCCCGCAGTCGACGTTTCTCCAAGCTAAAGAGTCCCAAGCGTTTCAACCTTTCTTCATAGGGAAAGTGCTCCAGCCCTTTAATCATTCTAGTTGCCCTTCTCTGCACCTTCTCTAAAGCTATAATATCCTTTTTGAGGTGCGGCGACCAGAACTGCACACAGTACTCCAAATGAGACCGCACCATCGATTTATACAGGGGCATTATGATACTGGCTGATTTGTTTTCAATTCCCTTCCTAATAATTCCCAGCATGGCGTTGGCCCTTTTTATTGCAAACGCACACTGTCTTGACACTTTCAGTGAGTTATCTATCATGACCCCAAGATCTCTCTCTTGATCAGTCTCTGCCAGTTCACACCCCATCAACTTGTATTTGTAGCTGGGATTCTTAGCCCCAATGTGCATTACTTTGCACTTGGCCACATTGAACCGCATCTGCCACGTTGACGCCCACTCACCCAGCCTCAACAGATCCCTTTGGAGTTCCTCACAATCCTCTCTGGTTCTCACCACCCTGAACAATTTAGTGTCATCCGCAAACTTGGCCACTTCACTGCTCACTCCGAACTCTAAATCATTTATGAACAAGTTAAAAAGCATGGGACCCAGTACCGAGCCCTGCGGCACCCCACTGCTTACCGTCCTCCACTGCGAAGACTGCCCATTTATACTCACTCTCTGCTTCCTATTACTCAGCCAGTTTTTGATCCACAAGAGGACCTGTCCTTTTACTCCATGATTCTCAAGCTTTCTAAGGAGCCTTTGATGAGGAACTTTATCAAAAGCTTTCTGGAAGTCAAGGTAAACAACATCTATCGGGTCTCCTTTGTCCACATGTTTGTTCACCCCCTCAAAGAAATGCAACAGGTTAGTGAGGCAAGATCTTCCCTTGCAGAACCCATGCTGAGTCTTCCTCAATAACCCGTGTTCATCAATGTGCCTACTCATTCTGTCCTTGATAATGGTTTCTACCAACTTTCCCGGTATTGAAGTCAGACTGACTGGCCTGTAGTTTCCCGGATCTCCTCTGGAACCTTTTTTAAAGATGGGGGTGACATTTGCTACCTTCCAGTCCTCAGGAATGGAGGCAGATTTCAATGAAAGATTACAGATTTTTGTTAGAAGATCCACAAGTTCAACTTTGAGTTCCTTCAGAACTCTCGGATGTATGCCATCCGGACCCGGTGACTTATTAGTTTTTAATTTGTCTATCAGTTGTAGGACCTCCTCATTTGTCACCTCAATCTGACTCAGGTCTTTCAACACCCCTTCCAAAATTAGTGGTTCTGGGGCGGGCAAAAAGTTCTCGTCTTCTACAGTGAAGACGGAGGCAAAAAATTCATTTAGCTTTTCAGCCATTTCCCTATCCTCCTTCAGTAATCCTTTTACCCCATGGTCATCCAAGGGCCCCACTGCCTCCCTGGCTGGTTTCCTACTTCTAATATATTTGAAGAAAGTTTTATTGTTGGTCTTTATGTTTTTTGCAATATGCTCCTCATAGTCCCTTTTTGCCTGCCTGATCACAGTCTTGCATTTGATTTGCCACAGCCTGTGTTCCCTTTTACTAATCTCACTTGGACTGGTTTTCCACCGCTTAAAGGAGTCCTTCTTACCTTTTACAGCTTCCATTACTTTGTTTGTTAACCACGCAGGCCTTTTCTTATGCCTGTTTGTGCCTTTCCTAACTTGTGGTATGTATTTTATCTGAGCTTCTAGGATTATAGTTTTAAATAGCGTCCAAGCTTTCTCAAGGGTTTTGACCGTATGTACCTTTCCTTTCAGTTTCTTCCTCACATGCCTCCTCATCTCAGTGTATTTACCCCTTTTAAAGTTAAACGTGGTTGTGGTGGTCTTTTTGGACAACTCCCTATTTATACAAACGGTGAAATCAATAACATTATGGTCACTGCTCCCAAGCGGCGCAATCACTTTTACATCTCTCACCAAGTCTTGGGCATTACTTAGGACCAAATCCAGGATCGCCCCACCCCTGGTAGGTTCTGAGACCATCTGCTCCATAGCACAGTCATTGAGAGCATCAAGAAACTCAATCTCTTTCTCTCGACCAGAACACATATTGCCCCAATCAATCTGCGGGTAGTTAAAATCACCTATTACAACACAGTTTTTACGTTTAGCCGCTATCTTTAAGCCTTCCATCATATTATAATCGTCCTCTCTCTTTTGATTTGGTGGGCGATAACAAACTCCCATAGTTAAATTTCCTTTTGGGCCCTCTATTTCAACCCAAAGCATTTCTAAAAGTGAATCTAATTCTCTGATCTCAGCCTTACTGGACCGTATATCCTCTCTGACATACAGAGCCACCCCACCTCCAACCCTTCCCTCCCTATCCTTCCGATATAGCTTATATCCAGGAATCACCGTGTCCCACTGATTCTCCTCATTCCACCAAGTTTCTGAAATTCCCACAATGTCTATGTTTTCTCCCAGCACTAAACATTCCAATTCACCAATTTTACTTTGAACACTTCTAGCATTTGCATACAAACATCTATAATTTCCCAGGCGAGCTAGGCCCGCCACCTTCCTCCTGCCGCCTCGAGACACTGGCAGACAGTCCATATTGTTTGTCACCTTCACAGTGGACAACTCCGGTCCGTTACCCGGTAGAAAAATAGCAGCTAACCCTTCATCTCTTGGAGACGAGTCCTCCCGAACCAGAGACATTTCATCTCCTGTCGGCTTTCCCCCAAGATTTAGTTTAAAAACTGCTCTGCCACCTTTTTGATTTTAAGCGCCAGCAGCCTGGTTCCATCCGGGGACAAGTGGAGACCGTCTCTTTTGTACAGCTCCCGCTTGTTCCAGAAAGCATCCCAGTGCCTAACAAACTTAAACCCTTCCTCTTTACACCATCGTCTCATCCACACATTGAGACTTCTAATTTGTGCCTGTCTCTCCTGCCCTGCACGTGGAACAGGTAGCACTTCCGAGAAGGCTACCTTGGAGGTCCTGGCCTTAAGTCTCCCGCCTAGCAGCCTAAATTTTTCCTCCAGGACCTCACGACTGCATTTCCCCACATCGTTGGTGCCAACATGCACCACGACCACAGGCTCCTCCCCAGCACTGTCTATCAGTCTATCTACTACACGCGTAATGTCCGCTACCTTCGCACCAGGCAGGCAAGTCACCATACGGTCAGTACGCGGTTTCGCCACCCGGCTGTCTACTTGCCTAATGATCAAATCACCAACTACCAATACCCCCCCTCTCCCCCTGCTCAGGGATGGTTCCTTGGCGCGAAAGGATTCCCGCTCACCAACCGAAGAAGAGGTCCCTTCTGAGGGCGCATTCCCCTTATCCTCAGCACGGTGCCCTGTTCCCTCTCGACCCTCACGCTCTCTGGCAGCAACGGGGCTGCTACGTTCAGAGCGGGGCTCATCTAATACGCCCCCGAGAGTCTTCCCCAAGTGCCTAACTGACCGTCTCTGCTTCTCCAGGGCAGTCACCTCGGCCTCAAGGGTACGAACTTGTTCCCTGAGGACCAGGAGCTCCTTGCATCGAGCACACACCCAAGACTTCTGTCCTTTGGGCAGATAGTCATACATGTGACACTCAGTGCAAAACACTGGAAAGCCCCCAACCCCCTGCTGGCATTCTATCTTCATTGTATATATATATATATATATTAAAATATACAGTCCTCTTTAAATGCTGTTTAAGTGGCTCCCCTTCTGGCGGGTCAACTTACCTAAACTTACCTTATTGGGAACTTACCTTATTTGGAGAACAAGGAAGCCAGGGATCTGGGTTCCTGCTCCTTAGAGAGCCCCTAGGCGAAGAGCCACAGGCCAGGAGCCCTTTAGCTCTCGCCCTTCGGCTCGCGCCAAAGGCTCGCGCCTTTGGCAAGGCGCAGCTTAAAATGCAAAGAGGTGGAGCAGGGCACTCCTCAGCAATCACTCTCAATCAGCAGCAATCACTCTCAATCTCTTTCACCCTTAAGGCAGTCAACCAAACAAAGTCAACCAAACAAAGAGCAGTCAACCAAACAAAGAGCAGTTCCCCAGCTATCACACCTTAGAATTCTAGGCAGCCCCACAAACCTTAGAATGTAGTCCTTCAAAACTCAGAAATTCTCAGCAATTTCTCCAGCTGTCTCAGCTATCAGAGCTGCTCTGCTCTGCTCCTCCCAGACCTCCCAGGGGGCGTGCTCTCGGAAGTTCTGTAGGTACCGGCACGAATGCCCGGTGTGCGGAGGTCCTCATGCTTTCACGGCATGCAGTAAGTCCAAACAGAGAGGGGGTTTCAAGAGACCCGGGGGCTCCAATCAGCCGCCTGGAAAAGGGTCCCAGCCCAATCAGGATAGCGGTTCTCACTGAGCTTTTGCGTTATTATCCAAGTTTGGAGGATAAGCGTTATTTGTTGGAAGGTTTTGAATTTGGGTTTCGGATTCCATACCAAGGTCCTCGTACCCCCTTTATGTGTTCCAATTTGAGGTCGGTTAAGGGGTTAGAACACGTGGTGCGTAATAAGATCCAGAAGGAATGCGCAGAGGGCAGGGTTTTGGGCCCCTTTGCCGAGCCCCCAGTGCCTAATTTGAGGGTCTCCCCATTAGGGGTGGTACCCAAGAAGGCTAAGGGAGAGTACCGGCTGATACATCATTTGTCATATCCGAGAGGCCAGTCGGTTAATGATGCCATCCCCGGCGAGCTTTGCTCAGTTAGGTACACATCCTTCGATCGGGCAGTGCGTATAGTGCGGCATTGTGGGCTGGGCGCTGAAGTTGCCAAATGTGACATCAAGTCTGCTTTCCGCTTGCTGCCCGTGCACCCCGAGGACTTTGAATTGTTGGGTTTTCGTTTTGAGGGTAGTTTCTATATGGATAGGGCCCTCCCCATGGGATGTTCCGTATCTTGTTCCGCCTTTGAGCGTTTTAGTTCCTTTTTGGAGTGGGCACTGCAATTTAGGACGGGCTTGCGCGACACGGCGCATTATCTTGATGATTTTTTGTTTGTGGGCCCCGCGGGTTCTGGCCAATGTGCTTTCTTGTTGCGGTCGTTCGAGCAACTTGCGGCGGACTTGGGAGTGCCGCTAGCTCCGGAGAAAACGGAGGGCCCCGCGACACTGTTAACTTTCTTAGGCATTGAACTGGACACCATTCAACAGGCCTCGCGACTGCCCCCGGATAAGCTGCGTAACATGCGGAAAATGGTGTCTGCCGTTAAGGAGAGGAGGAAAGTGTCGCTGGTTGAGCTTCAACAGCTAGTCGGCCACTTGAATTTTGCATGTAAAGTGGTCGCCCCCGGGAGGGCCTTTTTGAGGCAATTTTGCGAGGGCATGACTGCGTTGCGCTCCCCTCACCATGTCACACGCGTAACTCGGCGTATGCGCGAGGATCTGGAGGTATGGGAGTCTTTCCTTCACCACTACAACGGGACATCCTTTTGGAGGGAGGTCATGTTGTTGGAGGCCGAACTGCAGATTGTTTCAGACGCGGCAGGCTCCACTGGGTTTGGAGTTTATTTCCGGGGCCAGTGGTGTGCAGAACCGTGGCCGGATGAATGGCGCTCCTCCGATCTGATCCGCAATTTAGCATTTTTGGAATTTTTTCCGATTGTTGTAGCTGTTTTCATTTGGGGTAGGGACTTAGTCAATCATACGGTGCACTTTTGGTGCGACAACATGGCGGTGGTGCATGTTGTCAATAACCTTACGTCCAGGTCCCCCCCCGTTATGGGTTTGGTTAGGCGTTTTACTTTGCGCTGCCTTGAACTGAATGTGCTGTTTGCCGCCCGGCACGTTCCGGGGTCTAATAACGGAGTGGCGGACGCCCTGTCTCGCCAACAGATGGAGCGGTTCCGCCAGCTCGCCCCGGAGGCCGACAGTTGTCCCGTGCCAATGCCCGCGGAGCTGTGGCGAATTGGAGGGAAGAAGTGACACGGGCCATTCAACTCTCGGTTGCACCCAGTACAAGGAGGGCATATGACCGGGCGGCAAAGCAGTTTTCCATGTTCAGAACAGGTGCCGGGCTAGAGGCCTGTTGGCCGGCCCCTGTGGAGCAGTTGTTACAATATTGCGTGTTCCAGAAGGAACGTGGCCTGTCCGTTAAGTCCATTAAGGGCCAATTGGCGGGCTTGGCCTTTGCCAGCAGGTCCAAGGGGCACCCAGAGTTCACTAAGGACTTTCGTATTTCCAAAATGTTAGAGGGGTGGGCCCGCGAGGCGGGCCGCCAGGTTGACAATAGGGCCCCAATATCCCCATCGATTTTGCGGGGCCTTCATGCCACGTGGGCAGCAGTTTGTGGGTCCAGCTTCGAGCAGGCGCTTTTTCAGGCAGCGGCGTTAACCGCATTTTTTGGAGCATTGAGGGTCTCCGAGTTGGTGGCCTGCTCGCGTAATGACGTGTCTGGCAGGGCCCTGACGGTGGGTGACGTTAGTTTGGTTGGGGGGCAGGCTGTCATCCGAGTCCGTAGGTCCAAAACTGACCAGAAACAGAGGGGGAACGTCATCACCCTGGGCCCTTGTGTGGACGAGGAGTTATGCCCGGTCCGGGCTTTGGAGTTATATTTGGACATGCGGGGTAAGTCCAACGGCTTGTTATTCTGCCATGAAGACCATACCCCTCTTTCCCGGTTTCAGTTTTGGGCCGTCACTTCCCGGGCGTTAAAGAAGCTAGGACTTGGTGGGGTTCGCTTTGGTACCCACTCCTTCCGCATAGGTGCGGCTTCTACCGCCGCGGCTATGGGATACGAAGGCGAGGCCATTCGCCGGGTGGGCCGTTGGAGGTCCCGGGCCTTCAGGTCTTACATTCGCCCCCTGGTGCCTTAAGTATTCATGGAGTTTTCAGTTATTTTGGTTATTAACATTGTTGAATTTACTGTTTCTCTTAGGTGCTGTGGCTGGCCGGGAAAGGAGGAGGATCCTCATTTGCGGCCACAGTATTGTCTTCTGGGCGGCACATCAGGCACGGCGGATGCCAGGAGGACCTCATTTGGGCCTGAGTGAGCAGGCCACGATTGAGTGGCAAGGCCGGCGTGGAATGAGGTGGGCAGGACTCCTCTCACTTTTGTTCAAGGAGAGGAGGGGCCTGCCCCCGCATATCTTGGTGATTCACCTGGGGGAGAACGATTTGGGCCTAGTAAAGGGTAAGGCCCTATCAATTCAGGCCCGGGATGATATCACCCTGATAAAGCGCAGGTGGCCTGGCGTCCTCGTCCTGTGGTCGGCCATGTTGCCGCGCCGGGTGTGGCGGGCAGCATGGGACCCGGAGGGCCTGGAGCGGGCTAGGATGAAGGCTAACAGAGCCTTGCGTATCGCCATGGAGGCGGGTTTGGGAAAGTACGTTCCGCATCCATCTATTCGGGCCAAACGTGCCGAACTGTTCAGGCCGGATGGGGTCCACTTATCAAAGAAGGGTAATGAGGTCTTTTTGGCCGACCTCAGGCAGGGGTTAGAGCATGTCCTGTCTTGTGGGGGGTCAGTCGCCTAAGCAGAGGCTTGGCGCTGTCCTTGGCAGGTTTACCCTTGGGGACATGTTCTATTGGGGGCATTTCGGTGAGCGCACATGGCAACGCACCTTTGGGGGTGCAGGGCCTACCTGGGGAACCTATGCTGTACGGCGCAAGGTTGGCTCCAGGGAAGCCTGGTGATCCAGTCATTAGGGAGTGGTCCACAGCCCAGGCTGTACGGCACGGGGAGGGTGGAGCTCAGGCGGACTGGATCGGTGCCTGGCCGGCCGGTTTTGAGCCGTTGGGTCGGCTCAATCCCGGGGCCTGTGGCTCGCCCTGTTTTCAGGTTGGGGAGGTGGTCTTGGTGTTGACCCCTGGCTCATCCTGGCCCCATGTTTTTTACCCCATTGCCATTAATTAATAAAGTGGCCCTTCATACCAACTTGTTGTATGTCTCATTATTCCGAATGGGGGGGCAATTCGGCACTTCCCAGCCGAGCGACCCATCGGCCGCCTTAGGCTGGGGGCCGTCCATTGCCTCCCCTGCAGGATGGGAGACAATGGTTTTTCCCTGCTGCTTGGGGGTGGGCAGCCTTATATAGGCTGGCCCGTCCCCTCGTGGCGCAGTCGAAAAGCAGGTTTGTCGGCCCGCCCGCCCGCCCTTCATGCAGTGTAGGCACAGGCTGGTCGCCGTTGCGGGGCCAGGTAGGAATTTTTCGCTTCCAAGCGATTGGCCTGTTTGGGAGTGTTTTTGCCTACCTTACACTGCTGGAGGTGTGCTGGCAATTGGTTACGGCGGTGCTATACACAGGTCACTGGCAGGTTTACCCTTGGGGACATGTTCTATTGGGGGCATTTCGGTGAGCGCACATGGCAACGCACCTTTGGGGGTGCAGGGCCTACCTGGGGAACCTATGCTGTACGGCGCAAGGTTGGCTCCAGGGAAGCCTGGTGATCCAGTCATTAGGGAGTGGTCCACAGCCCAGGCTGTACGGCACGGGGAGGGTGGAGCTCAGGCGGACTGGATCGGTGCCTGGCCGGCCGGTTTTGAGCCGTTGGGTCGGCTCAATCCCGGGGCCTGTGGCTCGCCCTGTTTTCAGGTTGGGGAGGTGGTCTTGGTGTTGACCCCTGGCTCATCCTGGCCCCATGTTTTTTACCCCATTGCCATTAATTAATAAAGTGGCCCTTCATACCAACTTGTTGTATGTCTCATTATTCCGAATGGGGGGGCAATAGTTTTTATCCACCTAAGCTTTCAGATGCATTTTTTTTAGCTAACCCTTGACTACAAATAGCTATTATAATTTTTAACACTTTTCTCTACTGGCTTTATGGTGATGTTCTAATGTTATGTGTACTAATGTTTGTGAAAAGCCTTGGAAGCTGTACGATAAGATTGCGAGGGATATAAATTTTTGAAATCAATGGAACCTAATCTGATACAGCTCAAGTTCATTGGTGTTCAGAGCACAGTGTAGAATCTATTTTCTCAAGCCTGCCCTCTCCCCTGATTCCTGAGGGAAAAAATGGATGGAAACTTTGTGTGGAGAACAGGTATAGTGAACAGGTTAGACCATTGTGGGTCCCACAGATGCCCTGGTGCCTATTATTGTTTTCTGGGGTATGTGGTGCCCAACTGCTTCTTTCTCCCAAAAAAGAAATAATCCTGGCTTTCCTTCATCTCACTGGAGCAGGAAGAGGTTCAGAAGACCCCTGAAGCAACCATCTTGTACCCTGCATAGAATATATTTTCAAAAATAACCACTTTGCTAGACTTGAAACTGCCAAACATTTCCAATTGCTAATCACAGCCTATTTGTGGTGATACCCACTATCCTTTCACAAAATTCAAGAAGTTCCCAGCAGTTGGAGATAGTATTGCCAGTCAGGCCATTAGTATACGGCTATCAACTGGAAGAAGACTCACTGTAAGTGGAAACTCATTTGTAACATAATTACAGGGCTCTTTTTTGAGCAGGAATGCAGTTCTGGCAGGCTTAGTGTTAGGGGGTATGGCCTAATATGCAAATGAGTTCCTGATGGACTTTTTTCTGCAAAAATCTCTGTGCAAAACAATGGTGACATCAGGGGTGTGGCCTAATATGCAAAAAGCCCTGCATAATTACATCAAAGGCAGCATACTGCTGTCATTTCTGGCATTACCATAATGATGTCAGCATGTTGCTGGCAATGCTGTAGCAGTTGGCTAAAACTCTGTGGGTTTACCATAGAGTTTGGCAGAATGCTAGAGCATCATCCCTGATGCACTAACCTCCTTTCCAGTTACAGTGGAAGTTACATTATGTTGAAAGTTGCATTACATTAGTCGCCCTGAGCCTTCCTGGCGGGGAGGGTGGGATGTAAATTTAATAAAATAATATAAATATCAAGACACTGATAATCACCCATCTCATTTCCCCCCATTTTTCTACCCAGCTAAGTGGAGGCCATCTGAGGGTAGTAGATCCCTTGCCCCTAGCAGTAACTTGGTGATCATAGTAGCCAACCCTTAGTTGACACAAAGTGAAGGTTTCTGAACATCATTTCCTATTTTGGAACAGGAAGAAGAAGAGTTGGTTTTTACACTCTGCTTTTTTCTGCCATAAGGAGTTTCAAAGTGGCTTACAATTGCCTTCCCTTCCTCTTCCCAGAACAGCCATCTTGTGAGGGAGGTGGGACCCAGACAGTTCTGAGAAAACTGTGATTGGTTCAAAATTACCTAGCTAGCTGCATGTGAAGAAGTGGAGACTCAAACCCAGTCCAGTGGCCTTATCCACCACACCACACTGGGTCAGGAAGTGAGGTCACAATTCTTTTTATTTTCTAGAGTAGCATGACATCATTTCCTGTTCCAAAACAGAAAATGACATCTAAATGTCAACTTTCTCCATCCCCCCCCTGTGTAAGAGCTGAGGACAGGGATCATCGCCACATGGACCCTCATGACAATGGAATAAATGGCAATCCTGTCTGTAGACTCTTGGGAAAGAAGGTTGAATTGAACATAAGAGGCTGAATTGAAAATTTCTACTCAACACAAAATTCACTATTTAGTCTTGGGTAAGTCATCATTTTTAGCCTGTCCCTCTTCGCAGGGTTGTTATGTGAATAAAATGGAATAATTCCATGTCTCCAGTCTTGAGCTCTTCTGAGAAAAAGGAAGGATGCTGTCAGGTGACTCTCGGAGGTCCAGAGAAGCCTGGATCCCTTCCAGCTTTTGAGGCCTGAACTGTAATTAAATTAAAAATGATGACATGAGCTATACATACAAATAAGTTGTGAAACTTATCAAATGCCTCAAAATTAAGAAGAATTGCAGATTTATACCCCGCCCTTCTCCCTGAATCAGAGACTCAGAGCAACTTATGTCTTCTCCCCCCACTACAGACACCCTGTGAGGTGGGTGGGCCTGAGAGGGCTCTCACAGCAGCTGCCCTTTCAAGGACAAGTCCTGCAATAGCTATGGCTAACCCAAGGCCATTCCAGCAAATACAAGTGGAGGAGTGGGGAATCAAACCCGGTTCTCCCAGATAAGAGTCCGCACACTTAACCACTACACCAAACTGGCTCTCCAGTAAAATTAAGACACCTGAATCTGAGGCCCCCTTTGAGCATGAGGCCCGGTGAAATGCATCCCCCACCCCCAGCTGGCCATGGATTCAACTGAGATAAATAAATAGGGATGAATGGGGTGGGGAATGACAGCAGCAGAGTCATTTTTCAAAATTATTTCACTTGTTATTGGCCACCTATGTTTTTTACATGATTTGGTGGCTAAAAGAAAATGTGCTTTTCTGTCAGCTATGAAAGAAAGAAAGAAAGAAAGAAAGAAAGAAAGAAAGAAAGAAAGAAAGAAAGAAAGAAAGAAAGAAAGAAAGAAAGAAAGAAAGAAAGAAAGAAAGAAAGAAAGAAAGAAAGAAAGAAAGAAAGAAAGACCAATCTTTTTAAATATGGATTCTGAGGCTACCTTTTAATTATTGCACATATCCCTGTGGTAACAAGAATGTAATCTATAACAACATCATCTGCAATTGCAATCTCTGGTTTTTGCTGCAGCTGCTATGGAGAGGTTCCTGGCCTCTCTGTAAAGAAGCTAAATAAAGTTTAAATGGCTGAGGAAACATTATGATACTTGGGGGAAAGAATGAGCTTAATAGAATGAAGGGAACAGCTGGCAAGTGTGTTGTGATCTGAGCAGAGGAGATGCAGAATTGGGCCTGGTTCAGAACTCCGTCTTCTGACCAGTCACCGAGCCAGGAAACTGTGGTTTTTCACTGTGGTACTTCCACGCCGATTGCCGAGAGTGCACCCTGTGGTGCGGTGGGTTGCTGAATGTTCTCTCTGGCTTAGCAGGTCCCCGCTCAAGGCCACTTAGGGGCATGTGTTTTAAAATGCTTTTAGAGAGATATTGAAGCCCTGTGGATTGGGTGTAGGAAATTCCTTTGAGCTTAACCTAGCCTTTGGGATTACTGGGCATCACAATGCTTTCCAGAGCTCCTTGGGGGAAAGTAAAAATGGAAATAAAAGTCTTCTCCTGGCTTTGAAAGCTGGACACCATTAGATCGCAACCCTGTTCAGTCATTGTGATTTTGATGCTCCAACTTAGCTTAATAAGAGAGTGTGCTACTCACATTTGTCCCAATATGCACAGTCCTCTCTTTTTGTAAACAGGGCAAGATGCACTTTCTGGCTCTAAAAAATGCAAAGAAAACTCAGCAAACCCATGTTTCTGACTGCACATTTCAAAGATGGATATATATTCATTGCTCTATTCACCTCAAATGGTGACCTTCTTCCTATTACATGCAGTTAGGTCTCCCAAAAATCTTACAACTGAACAGGACTATTGACATTACATGGCTTCATTTTTCATTAACAGCAAAGGACCACCTCTACCATCTCCACCATGAAGTCATCTCATATGGCACTGGACAAGGGAAATCTAGGTTGAAATCCCTGATTGACACAAATTACATAGGCTGATCTTGGATGGTTGCTTTCTCAGGCTGATTCCGCATTAGCCTTTGCTCCGGTTCCGACGCTGTGTTTCCCCCGGGGCAGATGTTGGTTTCCGCATATCTTGATCCGGGGCGGCAGTTTGACCCACCTCCAAAGCGGTGTCGCCCCGCATTTAGGAGATCCTCAAAAAGTGAGAAGTTTATTTTTGATGTGGTTTCGGGGCTCGAAATTAATGTGCGGAACTCATGCCAATGCACTGTCGAACTTCTCACATCAGTACAACACACCCACATAACTCCACACCCATGATTCCGCCCAGCTATTTCGTCATACTTCCTTAATTTTACTCCCTTTGAAAATGATCCAATATTTTCCTGAAATAAAGTAATTTTTTTAAACAAATCACGTTTCGCGTTTATGGTATTCCACGTGATTTTGATAATGTGTCATTGCATTGTGATTACTTCTCCCCTCCGATTAAATCACTCCCATTATAATTTTTTTTTTCAGATAAGATCGTTACAACGCAACTAAATAAATAGCGATGTTACACGAACTACTTTAAAGATGCACGATTGCCACCTTTTCAATCCCCCCCCCCCCCCGGTATGGCCTCAAACGGGAACAGGAATTTGATCATGTTTATAGGTTTATATTTTTGATAGGTTGGGGAAACTTTCTCCCTTGACCCCACGGCATAAATCTCCCCCCACCACCACCTTCATGCATCTATTTGTAATTTGTTATAGCTTTTAATGGAAAACTGTGTGCTTAACATTCAGCGTGTGTGGATAAAAATGGTGGATCGCCGACTCAGATTTTCCAGGGCTTAGATAACCTGCCAATGGCAGGGCGAAAGGAAAACATGTGACTTTGCCAGTATTATGCCTCTGGCATTATGTTGTAATGCAAACAAAGATGTTCGCGTTGTAACACAAACATGCATGCGTGTTAAAAAAAAAGGGAAACGTCTGAGGGAGGGGGAAATTGCCACGATTGTGGGGGAAACTCCAGGAGCAGCAGTAATGTGGAATCAGAACACACAGAACAGATTGGGAATTGAATCCGTGAGAAATCCTTTAGTGTGGAATTGGGAAATCATGCCCACATGGAACAACCACGGAGCAAAAGGGAGGGAAACGCCAATTGCGGAATCAGCCTCAGTCTAGCCTAACTCATAGAGTTGTTGTGAGGATCAAATGGAAGAACCTCCCCTTCATTCCCCTTCATTCCCCTGGACTCTTGGAGAAACATAATAACATAAGAGAAGCCATGTTGGATCAGGCCAATGGCCCATCCAGTCCAACACTCTGTGTCACACAGTGGCCAAAATACACACACACACACACACTGTGGCTAATAGCCACTGATGGACCTCTGCTCCATATTTTTATCCAATCCCCTCTTGAAGCTGGCTATGCTTGTTGCCGCCACCACCTCCTGTGGCAGTGAATTCCACATGTTAATCACCCTTTGGGTGAAGAAGTACTTCCTTTTATCTGTTTTAACCTGACTGCTCAGGAATTTCATTGAATGCCCACAAGTTCTTGTATTGTGAGAAAGGGAGAAAAGGACTTCTTTCAGAACATGAACAATTCTGTTTCTCGGAGAAATTCGCAAGCATGATGTAGGCTATAATGGGTACTTCCCCCCTTTCTTCAACTCACACAAATGATCTCTGTCTATAAATATTTGCCTTATATATCTATCTCAATCTGTAAGTTCCTGACCTGCGGGATTAGTACCCTAGATGGAAAACAGGCAACCTGTGGGTCAGGAACAAATGGAGCACTATAGCAACAGATTTTCACAGAAATTAGGTCTAGAGAGTCTGCCCCACTTTTCCTCCCACTGAAGTGAGAGAGGGGGAGCATGAATAATTTGATTTGTGATGTACAAACTACTTGGTATCCTTTGAGGTTTTGTGGGTTAATTGTTTTCTTGTACATGTTGAGTGGGAAAGATTCTTGTTCATAATTATCCATTTCTCCATTTTACTAAATTTTATTTATTAGTAACCATCTGACTTTCTGATCTTTTAAATATAATGCTCTGGAACAAGCAGAATCATCAGTGGAAGGAGTGTGGCTGTTTGCCATTTTCTTCACTCACTAGCAGCCTTTACAGCCCTGAGAAAGTTGATTCCGAGGGCTGCAGGACATGAAAGCTACAGCAATCAGAACCCTCAACAACTTTGAAAGCAACTGGGGGAGGAAGTGGTTTGGACTAGGTGGTTACTCCTTTCCCCTAGTACCGTTATCCTGATATAGCCCTCTGAATAATTGCGATTAGCCTTGACAGATGGAAAGCAGGCAACCTTGTTTAGTTAATTGAATGAAAAGAATAAGCTAGACCTAATAGGGCATCCTTGTATTTATATATAAACCTGTATTTTCATTTGTGAAACAGGGCTGCAAGTCTATTTTTAAATAATGGAGTGCATGGAAGGAGTAATTGTAGTAGTAGTTAGATTTATACCCTGCTCTTCACTTGGAGTGGCTTACAATCTCCTTCCCTTCCTCTCCCGACAACAGGCACTCTGTGAGGTAGGTGGGGCTAAGAGAGCTCTGAGCGAACTGCTCTTGAGAGAAACAGCTCTGAGACAATGGTGACTGGTCCAAGGGCACCCAGCCGGCTGCACATGGAGGAGTGGGGAATCAAACCCAGTTCTCCAGATTAGAGTCCACTGCTCTTAACCACTACACCAAACTAGGTCCAAAATGGTAGCTAAAAATGTATCCTCCTAGACTGCGCTTTAGTGCTTTCAGCATTTCTGCCAGGCTAGAGCTGCCAGTTCTGGTTTGAGAAATACCTGGAGATTTTAGGAGTGGTGTCTGAGGAAGGTGGGGGATGGGGAGGGGAAGGACTTCAGTGGGGTATATTGCTATAGAGTCCACCTTCCAAAATGGCCATTTTCTCTAGGTGAACTGATCTCTGTCACCTAGAGATCAGTTGTAATCCCATATCAACAGCTACCACCTGGAGGCTGGCAGCTATATACCAGGTTCATGTCTAATAGTTAAATTCTGCTCAGTGGAAAATGTGGAAGACCTGAGGCAGAGTTTAGTACCCCTCACCCATGCATTATGTACCGTTTAAAAATCATCTCCTCTTCAGATGTTTACTTTACAAAAATTGATGTATAAAGCTATTTTGCCTGGAAAACTCAGACATCCCAGTTGGGTGAGGAGAGAGTTGCATTTCCCACTGAAGCTGATAAAAAATGACAGAGCTGAACTAATAGCTTTATTAATGAATTTAACAAAACCTAATCCAGGTTTGTTTGTTTTTAATTTTCTTTAAAAGGTGTTTTCATGCCCATTTTCTTATTGTTTAATGTGCATGCCTATTTCCTTATTGTTCATTGGGTAAACTGGAACAAGATGCAGTCTCTCACTCTAGTCTACACTAGCATAGCAAGGCTTTTAAAACACTGTGCACTAAAGAAATACCCAGTAAGCCCCTAAATAAAAAGAGGTGAAAGTGAAGCCATATGTATGTGTGTGCTCTGTGTGTGTGTGTGTGTTTGTGCCTGTGCGTGCACGCACACACACACCCCTGAGCATCAGAGCTTCTTTGTCCTTTATAGTTTTAAGCATGCAGCTAAACATTTAAACTGTGAATGTGATACATGGCAGTTACGACTGGTATGTAGGTATGAGGGAGGAATGCCCATCTCCAGGTGGGGGCTGGCGTTCTCTTAGAATTACAATTGGTTTGCAGGCTCCAGGGATCAGTGCCCTTGGAGGAAATGACAGCTCTGGAGTGCAGACTCCATGGCATCACATCCCTGCTGAGCTCACTCACCAGACTCTGCCCCCCCAGGCTTTGTTGCTAGTTGCCAGGTCCCCCCAAACACAGGTGGGTGTGGGGAGATAAAACTGACAGCTCCATGTTGAAAACCTCCTGAAGTACTAGAGGTGGAGCCTGAGGAGAACGGGGCCTTAGTGGGTACAATGCTATAGGGTCTACCCTCCAAAGCATCAAAGAGCCAGTTTGGTGTAGTGGTTAAGTATGTGGACTCTTATCTGGGAGGACCAGGTTTAATTCCCCACTCCTCCACTTGCAGCTGCTGGAATGGCCTTGCATCTGCCATAGCTCTTGCAAGAGCTGTCATTGAAAGGGCAGCTTCCATGAAAGCTCTCTCAGCCCCACCCACCTCACAGGGAGTCTGTTGGGGGAAGAAGATATAGGATATTGTAAGCCGCTCTGAGACTCTGATTCAGAGAGAAGGGCAGGGTATAAATCTACGGTCGTCTTCTGTTTTATCCAGGGGAACTTATCTCTGTAGTCTGGATATGAGATATAATTTTTTTTATTATTATTTATTTATCTGGGATTTATATCCCGCCCTTCCCATCGAGTGGCTCAGGGCGGCTTACAACATCCCACCAACAAGATCCCACCAGGATATGGAAATCTTAGCTGTGAGACTATCTTGGTGGGAAACTCACATAAATGCACTTGTCTGAAATCTAGAGTTAGCTGTCTATAGCAGTCCGAATGTAGCATGTGGAATGTGTGAAGTGGTCCTAAGAGTTACTGCAACTGTGAGGTTTAAAAGTAGACTTCATAGTAAAGATCCACTTAAAAGCAAAACATGGGGCTTGTTTTTTTGAAGATAAAAGATTGCCCTGTACCTACCCACACTATGTAGTTAGACAAGAAAGGTACCACACGGAAAGAGCACCTGTCTCCCCCCGCTCCAGCCTCCATACGCTTGTCTATTTCAATACAGATCAAGATGATTTTAGCAAGTTTGTTTACACAGCTATCAAAACTTTCAGAAGGATCCCAGGTTGCTACAGTAAAAACGCCAAGAAGGAGGGAAAAAATGGCAAGTTTTCCCCAGTGTCAGATTCATCATATTTTTCTTTCTTTCGCCATCAGCCCAAACATTAAGTAATTACACTTTTTAGACTTCTGCAATGTACATAATGAACACGGTGGAGCTGAAAAATAAGCATTTAGGGCGCAGCGCTTGCCAATTACTTCCATTCCCATCCCTCTCATAATTTGTTCCTTTGCACCGGGTCCAATAGCCACTCTCCTTGGTAGCAGAAATACTGTAGCATTGATGTCTGTCGGCTACTCTATTCCCCCCCCCCACCCCTTCTCTTCAAGGCTATTGCTCACTCCTCTCCTCCAAATGGCAAACACACTGAGGAGCAGTCCTTTGCTTAACATGTCAAAATGTGAGTTCTGGCTGTTGCTCACTTCGCTTTTCACCCCACCCCCCGCTGAGGTCTGGCCAGTGCCAGAAATCAAAGCGTAATTTTGCAGATGTTGAGATCCTGTGAGCCCCCTAGGTTGCAATGCAAAGCCATCGAGCCAGCTGGCAACCTCTGCGAGTGTGAAGAATGTAAAAGTATACATTTTTCGTTTTCAACCAACAATGACAGATCGCTGGTAACTCCGACAAAGCCAGGGATTACTAGTTTTATTCTATTTTATTTTGTGGTGTTTTTTTTTAAAGAAAGAAAGAAAAAGTGGCTCTTTGGAATCCCCTGAGCATTCCTGCTCCAGTGCTGCTGCTGCTTTGAAAGATGTGGTTCAGAATTCTAGAATGTTCCTCTGGTGCCCTTCCAGCGTATCTGCTACTCTTTAAAGGGATCCTGTTCTCTGACAGAAACGTCAGCCTGTAGCAGAAAATTTAGAAGCTATGTCGGCAAACCTTAACCTTGTCAGCTTCAAAACATTTTTGTAAAGGTGCCTTCCAAAAGGAAATTCATTTGAAGAAGAAAAGGGGGAAAGAGGCCGCTAAATTGAAAAAAGCTGATTTTCTTGATGGGGCAGTGTGTGCGTGCATGGGGAGCCCTTCCAGAGTTGTGCCCCTTCTGCATGAAAACAGTTGTATCAAACTGCTGATGGGAGTCCTGTTTACTGTACAGGACTGATTTCCAGGGATGCAAAAACCCTTGAGATGCATGTCAGTCAAACTGGCACTGATCAAATTCCTCATTTACATGCAAGTCGAGCCCCTTGCCTGATCGTCTTGATGTTTTTACTCAAAGTTCAACTCAAACTGCATACTAAGCAGCTTGGCGCCTCCACAGTAGTTACTTGTCATGGCCATATCATGCCTTAGTAAATAACTACATTTATAAATTATGTACCACAGCAGCTGCTTTTGTGCCTACCATGGCAGTCCTAAGGTCATGTTCAGGCAGGGGTGGTTTGGGGAGGAGGAAATGGCCCTGGAAAATGATCTGCCAAAGGAAGGAGGGAAAGCATGGCTGGCCAGTCCCAAACAGGATATGCTGGGACTGTGGGGATGGGGGAAGGGAAACTGGCGTCCATCAACGTCATGAAGCCAAGCTGGGCAGAGGACAAGCCAAGTGGTGGTGGTGTTACTAGAAATTCTGGGAGTCTCCTCTTTTTATGGGGGAATTAGCAGAGGCAGACATAGGTAGAGCTTCTTAGGGGTAAAAGTAAAGGAAGTCCCCTGTGCAAGCACCGAGTCATTACCGACTCATGAGGTGACGTCGCATCATGATGTTTTCTTGGCAGACTTTTTACAGGGTGGTTTGCCATTACCTTCCCCAGTCGTCTACACTTTACCCCCAGCAAGCTGGGTACTCATTTTATCGGCCTTGGAAGAATGGAAGGCTGAGAATTCCCACAAAGTGAAATCCTAAAGTTAGATTCAGATTGGTGGGCTACTCCGCTCGCATCCCTCTTTACAAGTACTGACAGAACAGGCATAATTCCTAAAGCCTGGCTCAACTCAATAGTGGTCCCAATTTATAAAAAAGGAGATCCTGCCATCCCAAATAATTACAGGCCGATTAGTCTCCTATCTACCATTGGCAAACTATATTCTAAACATCTGTTGAGTAAACTTGAACAATGGATGACATGAGAAAAAATTCTTGGTCCGGAACAACTGGGATTTTGTAAAGGCAAAACTACTCTTGATGTTGAATAGAATATACTGTTTATTTTGAAGTTCAAAATGTTTCAAATGCCATTTTCAGTGATTTGAGTTAAAGGGTGATCCCAACCCTTCTGTCAGGGATCCTGAGTTCTTCAGGAAAGAAGAACTAGGGTTGCTCAGTCAGAAAAGCAAATAGGAATGAAGGGAAAATTTTGCCCCTGAGGGAGCAAAGTGAGCTGAGCTGTCAGAAGGAACAATAAGAAATAATCATCTACACCAGGGGCCCTCAAACTACAGCCCGCGGGCCAGATGCGGCCCGCTGAGGACGTTTATGCGGCCCGCCGGGTTATGGCAAAATCAGACCAGAAGTGACGTTTGACCTAAATTCGCGTTAGCAACGCACACTTCCGGCACTGGGCTGAGGTGGCGGAGACAGAGTGTGAGGTGATACCGAGGTGAGGTGAGTTCCCAGGCCGGGGTGTGTGGTGTGGGGAAGGGAGAGAGATGCAGAAGACGGAGAACTGACAGCCTGCGGCCTTGTACAGTAACGGCAGTCTGGCCCTCCAACAGTCTGAGGGACAGTGAACTGGCCCCCTATTTAAAAAGTTTGAGGACCCTTGATCTACACAATGCTTAAATTAATTATTGGGGAAATGAGGGCTGCAGGCACTGTTGCATGCAATCCCATTTCCATTATGTTCATTTGGGGAGGGAGAGAAACTGGTTTCCCTATTGCATCAAGAAAGACAGACAGTTGGGTTTTTTTTTTAAAAAAAACCCTTTTATTTATTTAATTACAATCCTAAATGTAAATTCATTCAAATGTATAAGAATCATATATTATGAATCAAAATTCAACATTTAAACATTGTGCACAGTAATTTTATAAAAGATATCTTTGGATGAGTTGTTGGCAAGAACAAGGAACAAGAATAAATTCACACATTAAATATGTTTTTTCCATCCATAGGACCCAATGTCAATCAACTCTGTAACGCGAATCTGATATATAGGGGCTGTTCAGACACACAGTTGTCTGAACTGAACTGAACAGACACATCAGTTGTCGCTGCTGTTTCATACCGGATTAAAAGTGGCTGATCAGACAGCAGCAGCTGGCTCCCGATATTAACTCATAGCCCCCCTCCCAAATCCTTCTCGGAACCAGAGTATTTAGTCACCTGCTTCTTTGGGATGTTTTTTGATTTTTCCGGTTTCACCTCGTAGTTTCCCCGTCTGGATAGTTCTTGACCAACTTCCGGATGTCTGAAGGCTGTCCCAAAGCAAAAGGAGCCTCAGACATCCGGTTTACGGTTACCATTTTTTTTACTACTTAGCGATATGCGCATAACTGCATAAGCACATAATATTTTAACCTATGGAGTGGAGAAAAAAAGAACTGCATGGTGCCATCGTGTGGATGGCAGAAGACTGTTTCACCACGGAGTGATTTGAATTGCAGTATGGCAGTCTGATCGATAATATCCGGAACAAAGATATTCGGAACAGAACTGGGTCAGTTTAACATGGACTCAACACGCTGTGTGAACAGGGCCATAGGGTTCTTTCACATGGCAATTGTTTGCAAGTGGATTTTGCTGTCCTTACACAATAAAAATAATGCAAAAGTGCATTATTTAGTGTGTGTGAATGCACCCATAGTGATGTATGCAACAGAGCTCAACTCTTTCTCTCTATCTTTTGGAGTCATGAGAATCCAGGAAGGCTGGGTTAAGCTAGGTTGATTCAGAGAGTCAAGGTTAACCAAAACAGTCTCAAGAAGCTAGGTTCTGATTATCTATTTAGGCAAGACAGTGTTATCTGAACCATCCCATCACCTGAAGCCTCCTAAAGCCTCCAGGGAAACAGAACCAAGATTTCAACTATAGAGTCTAATTGATATAGAAATTGAAATAGCATATGTTTAGCAAAGGCAGACAACTGAAACTCGGTCCAGCCTTAATTCTGCAATATTAACTTTCAAAATTCATTACTGCTTAGTATTGCATTGGAAATTAACTAGATGACTTTTCAGTAGGGAAATTCATGGGGAAGTCCATCTTTAGCTAGTAGCCATTACAGCCTGCTTGTAAGCATCTGAAAAATTTGAATGTTCACTGTGGGACAGAGTACTAAATTAGATCTGATCCATACTTCTTATGCTGGCTAGGGATCTTTCACACATACTCAAATGTAATCTTTGATTCAGAGGGTAGCTATGTTGGTCTTCAATAGGAGAACTAGTTTTTAATAGCTCCCTTTGTCAAGTAGTTTTGCCTCTTGAAAGCTTATACCCCAACCATCTTTAAGGTGCTACTTCACTCAAATCTAGCTCAAATGGAATAGCAGCCATTGTGAGTGAACTGCACACAATACAATAGAAAGTTGATGCCTTTGTGTGTAGGATGGTCTTCCCAAATGCACTTATTTAGCTATAGAATGCAACGCTCAGAACTGACCCAAAAATTGGGTTTACACTAGGGCTGCCAAGTCCCCTGTGGCCTCTGGTGGGGGGACTTTTTTCATGTGTGCAATGCGTGCGCAGCACAATGATGTCACCCGGAAGTTATGTCATTGCGCCGGCGATGCCATGCACTGGCCGCTCTAGGCGTTTCCGGGAAAACCATAGAGTTTTCCCAGAAATACTTAGAGTGGCCAGTGCGCAACATTGCCGGCATGATGACGTCACTTCCAGGTGACATCATTGCGCTGCTGACATTGGGGGAAGGTGGGCTGGCGGGTTGGGAACCTGCAGGGTGGGAGAACCTCTGCCTGGCCTGGGGTATTGGCAGCCCTAGTTTACATGAGGGTAAGCCTTGTGCTTTCTCCAGTGGCACTTGACTTGATATCTACCTATCACAGAGAGCCAACATGGTATAGTGGTTAGAATGCTGGATAGACGGTGGAGGGGGGACCCTGGTGTCTTCAAATGCCAACTCAGCCACCAAGACCTTGGGCCAGCCATTCTCTTTGAGCCTCGGCTTACTTTACAAGAACATAAAATGCACAGGGGAGGCCCATGGGTGTGGCCATGAGATAAGGTGGGTGGAAGAAAATATAATGGAAGAGTTGTAGAAATCTTGGATTGTTCAAGATTCCAGCTGTTACAGTTATTTGTTCTTTGTGTTATCTGTTTGTTTAAAGCAAACTTTCATTTTAACTTTGCAGTGTAAAACTTACTGGCAGTCTGTAGGAAATCTTGCATGAAAATAATTCATTAATGCAAATCAACACTCTGCTCAAGGAACTGATAATGCTTCTTTTCAGCATGGCAAGCAAACGTCTCTGGGTCAAATCTTACCTTATCCTCAAACTGACTAAGGAACACTAAATTAAAACATCCCTCTCTTCTTCATTTCCAAGTCTCCCATCTGCAATAGGAGAATCGTGGCTTACCTCACAAGGCAGCGATAACATACAGTACATGAAGGGCTTTGCATGCTTAAGGTGTGCCATATGAATGATTTATTACTTTCAAAGCTCTTTTATCCAGTACAAAGGAAAATGTATTCTGGCAGAATTCAGAAAGGATTTGGGAGCCAACAGCTGCAGCTGTTCTCTCATAGATACCTTTCTTTACACTTTGCAGCAGCAAACACTGTGCTAAAACAGGGTGGTGGTAGGGGCTCCTATGGAAATGCAAGTGCCATTCTTGCAGGTCTGAGTGGAACTGGAAGAAGATATTCCAAACAGCATATTGCTTTGCTATGTACACTGAATATTCTTGAGCATCCAAGGTTTAGTTTGTAAACAGTGCAATCCTAAGCATATTCACACCTTTCTAAAACCATTGAAGTCAATGTGACAAATTGAATCATAGTCAGAGCACAATGTTGTGGGTTTTACACAAATGTAAGTCAAATTGTGCTCAATAAAGCTTATCTGCAAGTCAGCCTCAGTTTGATCATGCTGCTCTGTAATGAGTTTGAAATGGTTGCCATTGCTTTAAGGAAGACAAAATGGGAGCAACCCATTCTAGCCGAAGAATGAATGTTGTTGGTTTTTTTGACACATTGTTGTTGGAATGTGCAATGTGTCATGTACAAGAAGAGGAGCAGTTCCTGCAGGGGGCAGCACATGAAAAGCTATTCAGGGAGGCATGTGGGTTTCTCTACCTTCTTTCTTCTGTTAGATGTAATTTCCTTGTTGGGTCCGAAGAACTGCATGCCCCTGTTTCTCCTCTGAATTCCCTCTCTCCAGCCACATACCTAGCATTTTGCCTCTCACCCTCTTCACTATGTTAATAAACTATATAACAAAACAAATCCACTTGGCTGGCTGTTTCCATGTATCTATAACAACAGAGAAATCCGCTTGTTCACCTGTCTGTCCATTTGCGGCAAGCATAACTCATCAGAAAATAAAATGAAGCACCTCATACTTGAGCACCAGCTTCAGGATGATCATGGGAGTTCTGGGGCCAAAAATGAAAGGAATAGGAATATCCTGGCTCTGGCACTCCCAATGGTATATGCTAATGAAGTTAAAACTTCTAATTTCTGTTCCTCGTTTATAACCAATGAAGCAAATTAATATTCTGTTGCCATGCATGTAAAAGATGGAGGGGGAAGCATCGTATCACTACTTTGATAGATCATGGGGAAATATTAACTCCCCCATTTCCCCATAATATTAACACAGATAACACAGCCAGAACTTGAAAACGGACAACCCTGTTAGCATGTTGTAACAAAATTAAAAGTGCCTTTCCCACTGCTACGCTACTATTAAATGCAGCGCTTTTTTGGAGCAGGAACACACAGGAATGCAGTTCCAGTTGACTTGATGTCAGGGGTGTGGCCTAATATGCAAATGAGTTCCTGCTGGGCTTTTTCTACAAAAAAAGAGCCCTGATTAAATATATTATAAGTTGCCAACCAGGATGGATGAGAAGGAGCAGAGACCATAGGAAGACCATAAGAAGGAGTTGAGAAAACAGGGGGAGGGAATTGGAAGGGAGGAAGAAAGCAATGAAGGCAGATCGTGAAAGAAAGAGAACAAAATGAAGGAGGAAAATATGGAAAAGAGGGAGAGGATTTTTTTAAAAAAAGACAATGAAAGGCACTTTTAATTTTGTTACAACATGCTAACAGGGTTGTCCCTTTTCAAGTTCTGGCTGTGAAATTAAAAACTATGGACTTGGGCCCTGACCTGGGTAGCCCAGGCAAGCCTGATCTTGCCAGACCTTGGAAGCTAAGCAGGGTCAACTCTGGCAAGGACTTGAATGGGAGACCTCCTTGGAATATCACAGATGGGAGGATAGCGGCAGGCTTTATTCAGCTACCTCTCTGAATATTCTCCAGACCCTCAGTAGGGGTCAATCCCCAGAGGTCGCCATGACATCCAGGTGCACTCACACTCAGGCACATCAAAATGCAAAAATACACCCCTCCCTCAAATGGGAAAAAAAACTATGGAGCTGGATGGAGCTAAGAGGAGAGGGAAACTACAGCCTGTTAAGAGACTGTATCTGGCAATGACTGTAGCAGCCATGACACGGGCAGGCTGGTCTTGGTTGATGTGTTTAGCAGCCTCTGACAGGCAAGACAAGGGTTTGTGTCAGTCGAGTGATAACTTTTGCAGAAAGTCATGGCTAGCCGATAGTCAGAAGTGCTGCTTTTTACTGTTTTCTGCCTTTCCTATGCCCATAGTGGCTGCAGTGCAGAACTCTATTAGAAGTTAAAAAAGAAAAGAATCGAAAAGCATTCCATGGATACATCATGACACCGGCTTCAGGGGCCCTCCAACTGACTTGGGCCCTTGGAATTTTATCCCCTCCCCTCAGTCCCCTCCTCTCCTCAGCCCCACAGATAGGTTAGGCTGAGACTGTGTGTGGCTCAAGGTCACCCAGCAAGCTTCCATGGCAGAGTGGGGAACTGAAAAGGAGTCAGTTTGTGTGACTGATGTTGTGTGCTTACTTTTCCAAGACTGTGCTCCATAGTCCCGTGATTTTATTCATCCAGCCAGGACCAGGGATTTAAATGTAGGAGTCCAGCAGGGGAGTTTGAGGGAGATCAAACAACCACTGGGACAAAGCTCCTGTGCAAGTTCATTGTTTGGGTCAGGAAGTGAATGGAATTATCAATGAACAACTGAAATGCCACTTGTTCCGTTCATTGCCCTGGTACCTGGCAGTCTGGTTTAGAGAGTTCAAGAAAGTCAAAGGGTTGGGAGAAACTCAAGAGATGGAAAATTGTCAAAGCTTCACTTTCTTATTGAGAGGGGAAGGTTGGATGGGGGTGGGGGGAGAAATTAAAACCTCTTTGTGACTGGGAGTAACGGAAAATAAAATGGCCAAAGTCCCAAATGATATTGCCTTCTCTTTCCAAGTGAACCTGAATGCTTGAGTTAGACTATTAGGAGGCATAATCCTGGTAATGTACAGATGAATTCAGGCAGTTGAAGAAATGTTGCATGTTAGCTGTGCGTGAGAACGTATTCATACAGTTTCCTCTCTTGAAGTGGCTGCTTTACCCAGGAAACTTCCTTCTTGTGACAAATAGGTTGTCAGATTCAATTGCTGCATTCACCGCAGGTAGAAGCTATGATTTTCCATATCATCACCAATACTCTTAATGGCTCGGGGAGAAAAATCAAATGAATTGTTTGCTATGGATGAAGGGGGGATGGAGGTGAAGTCACTGCCCCAGGCAGGATGGCTATGTACATCAGCTCAGAGGGATGGAGGTGAAGTCACTGCCCCAAGCAGGATGGCTATGTACATCAGCTCAGAGGGTTAACATGCTTTTTCTCACCCATGATGAAGAACTGATTTGAGCAAGGTGCCGGGCACATTTTTGCTTTCAACCTACTGCTAAATTTTCCTTGGAGCCTTTCAATGAGTGATTTGAAGGAGGATTGATGGAATGCCTTAAATGAAACAGTTCTGATCTGGTTATAATATGAAGAAAATTTTATACAGAACAATAATTGTTTGCAGGAAACTTATTACACGCTTGATTCTACTCCAATCTGGGTGCTTCAGCATTAAATATTTTCCTTTGTTTCAGTTCTAAAAGTGCTTCTGGATATATATATATACACACACACACACACTCTTGACATGTTTTCTCAGATTTTTTCTCCTGGATCAAATTCAAAGGAAATTAGTACATAGCACCAATTGGCTGGAACTAGTGAAGTCACTATACACCCCTCCCCCAGTAGTTTTTTTAACATACTTAAATAGATTCCCTGAAAGAGAGAGATGAATGTAACATTTAACTAAATGGATATGCATGCAGGGCTTTAAAATGAAAACATTCATCTGAAATATGCTAGGGGTGGAGGGGGTGGGAATCAAGGACTGAATCAGCACTAGAATAGATAGCATGTGTGAAAAAAATGCATTTTCTCCTGGGAGGTTGTCAAGAGCAAAACCTCCAGCTTCGTGTTTTAACACACACACACACACACCAGGCAGAGACCAAGCTGGAAAGGAGGAAGTCAGTCAATGGCTTCCAGCATCACCTCAGCTACCTCTTAAGAAATGCTAAACAGGTCTAGCTGGTGAAAATGGGATGGCTGTTTCTTTTGTCCTTCCTTCAAGTAGGGAACAGAGATTTTTGGAGGAATGAAATGCTACAGGAACATCAGGGAGGAAATGGCTAGAATTTTCAGGAAATGCTTCTTTGACCTGGTGTAATCTGCTAAGTGGGTGAAATAAAAGAGATGATAAAATCTTGCAAGAGGAAGACTCTCTTTTTTGGGATGCTGCATCCAGCAGAACTCTGAACGGATGTGTGCAAGCAGGCAGCCACCAACCATGTGCTAACCTCAGAGAGCAGGAACAAGCTTAAAGGTATTGCAAACTCTGTAGAGCTCTAGAATATCTAAGCTAAAGAGCCTGTTCTATATTTTAACAGCTGATAGGGCATGTATAGAAAAGGGACGGGGGATTTACATTTCTACCAGTTTCTTTTGTATTCCTTGCTCAGTTTGATGCTGTGCTAAAAGTATGCTTGTAAAAGATTTTCTTTTTAATAAATACTTTCTAACTTTTGGTGCTGATAGTGGTTCTCTGTATCACATAGACCTCCACTGTCTCAGACATGCTATATTAAAAGGGTACCAGGGAGTAAGGAAGGCATATGTCAAGTGGCTATTCCTTTAAGGATGTGCAAGACAGTAAATTGTCCCCATAGTGACCAGGTGCTGGCCAGTGGGAGATACTGAGGCAAGGCCTCAGAACCGGGAAGGGAAGCTGGGAGTCCTGATCCTCCCAGTGGGAAATCCCTAGGACAATCAGGTGGTGGGGATGGACTACCCTGAAAGCAGAAGAAAAGCCCCTCCAGGGAGCTGGGAAGCCCTAGGATGACAGGGCAGAACAGGGTTTGCAGGCCAAACAGGCAGGTTGTGCCGCAGCATATACCGTATGTCACAGAAGTGAACACACCCCCTCACATTTTGTAAATATTTAAGTATATCTTTTCATGTGACAACACTGAAGAACACTTGGCTACAATGTAAAGTAGTAAGTCTACAGCTTGTATAACAGTGTAAATGTGCTGTCCCCTCAAAATTACACAACACACAGCCATTAATGCCTAAACTGCTGGCAACAAAAGTGAGTACACCCCTAAGTGATAATGTCCAAATGGGGCCCAAGTAGCTGTTTTCCCTCCCTGGTGTCATGTGACTTGTTAGTGGTACAAGGTATCAGGTGTGAAGGGGGAGCAGGTTATCGCTCTCACTCTCTCATACTGGTCACTGGAAGTTCCACATGGCACTTCATGGCAATGAACTCTATGAGGATCTGAAAAAAACAAATGGCCTAGGCTATAAGAAGATTGCCAAGATCCTGAAACTGAGCTGCAGCCCGGTGGCCAAGACCATACAGCGGTTTAACAGGACAGGTTCCACTCAGAACAGGCCTCGCCATGGTCAATCAAAGAAGTTGAGTGTCTGTGCTCAGCGTCATATCCAGAGAATGGCTTTGGGAAATAGACATATGAGTGCTGCCAGCATTGCTACAGAGGGTGAAGGGGTGGGGGGTCAGCCTGTCAGTGCTCAGACCATACGCCACACGCTGCATCAAATTGGTCTGCAGGGCTGTCGTCCCAGAAGGTAGCCTCTTCTAAAGATGATGCACAAGAAAGCCCACAAATGGTTTGCTGAAGACAAAGGACATGGATTTGTGGAACCATGTCCTGTGGTCCGATGAGACCAAGATAAAATTATTTGGTTCAGATGGTGTCAAGCGTGTGTGGCAGCAGCAACCAGGTGAGGAGTACAAAGACTAGTGTGTCTTGCCTACAGTCAAGCATGGTGGTGGAAATGTCATGGTCTGGGGCTGCATGAGTGCTGTCAGCATTGGGGAGCTACAGTTCATTGAGGGAACCATGAATGCCAACATGTACTGTGACATATTGAAGCAGAGCATGATCCCCTTCCTTCAGAGACTGGGCCACCGGGCAGTATTCCAACGTGATAATGACCCCAAACGCACCTCCAAAATGACCACTGCCTTGCTAAAGAAGCTGAGGGTAAAGGTGATGGACTGGCCAAACATGTCTCTAGTCCTAAACCCTATTGAGCATCTGTGGGGCATCCTGAAATGGAAGGTGGAGGTGCCCAAGGTCTCTAACTTCCACCAGCTACGTGACGCTGTCCTGGAGGAGTGGAAGAGGACTCCAGTGGCAACCTGTGAAGCTCTGGTGAACTCTATGCCCAAGAGGGTTAAGGCAGTGCTGGAAAATAATGGTGGCCACACAAAATATTGACACTTTGGGCCCCATTTGGACATTATCACTTAGGGGTGTACTCACTTTTGTTGCCAACAGTTTGGACATTAATGATTGTGTGTTGCATAATTTTGAGGGGACAGCACATTTACACTTATACAAGCTGTAGACTCACTATTTTACATTGTAACCAAGTATCATTTCTTCAGTGTTGTCATATGAAAAGATATACTTAAATATTTACAAAATGTGAGGGGGTGTACTCACTTCTGTGACATACTGTATGTCTGTCTTTGCTGGATGCTGACAAGACTGACCATGCTTGGGCTTCCCCAGTAAGGATTAACTTTATCCAATATGAAATAAACAAGTCTGTTAAACAGATGAGAGGAGAGGGGCCAGGAGCAATAGGAATATCTCATAGTATAGGGATAATGTCTGCATAGGTTCAGCTTCTGTCCTTCTCCATTGGGCACCTTGGAAAATACAGTGACTCAAGGGCAAGGATTCCTGAGCAATGTAGCATAATTCTCTAACACGTGAATATATGTACTGTAATATTCTATATTTTTGTTGTTAACCACTTTGGGTTGTCAAGAAAACACAATGTGGGGCAGAAATGTTAGACAGAAATAAATAAATAGGCCACACAAGTGACCCTCTAGTTATAGCTTAGTAACAATTATCTCCCTTCCCAATTATCTAACTAAGGTTATATAAGCAAGGTTACACAAAGCTTAAAATACTTTCTCTAATATAGGATAATATAAATATAGAAAGGCTGAAGGCCTTTAGGGTACAGTGTTGCATTACTATGAAGTGAGGATAGGGGAATCCAGCATTCCTCACAAGAAGCTTCTTATCAGCATATGGAAGCTGATATTTTCACAGCTCTGTCTAGACTGAGATCTACTGACCTTGTGCAAAAGAGATTAGACTCTTAACCATGTCATTATAAGAAGCCTATACCAAAACCATGCATGTAGAGCCAAACTTAACCCCCAGATGATGGACCCCTGAGCTGCATTCATATGACTGGAAGATGAAGTCCCTGGGGAGATTATCACTCTTGCTCAAGGCCTGAACAGGAGAGCAAGAAGCAATGGATAAACTGAGGTACCAGCACATATACCACAGTAAGGAATAAGCCATGGGCCAGCGCTACAGAGGAATCCTCTCCGCTGTTCAGTGGTCTCACCTCATCATCCTTTTACTCCTCTTAGAGTATGTGTAAAGAGAGGCAAGAACTATGATGCACAGCATGTGTGTGTTCTAGCAGCCAGTCCTCTCCTCCAATGGCTAAAAATATGGAGACACTATAGGAATTCATAATCCAGGAGTTAGGGCTCTGTGATCCCGACCCATGGAGACCTGACCCATGGTGACTACTGACCTATGGCAAGATCAATCTGGTTACTAAACATTTATTTAGAGTCTACTACTTGTCCTAAAATAGAAACATGGCTGTTCTTGAGAGAACAGGATGTTCAAAAATAAAGGAAAGTTTTAAGAATATTCAGGAAAACTTTATGTAAGTAATGGAAAAACACATGGGAAGGGAATAACAGAGCTACCTTTCTTGAGAGGGGGTGTGTGTGTAAGCACTACATGTAATTTCCATAGTGTTTCCCCTCATCTTTTTCTGTTTTAACCAGTGAGTATGAGTGGAAATGGGAATTCAGTGGAATTAGACATAGGCAAATAATCAGGTATAAACACAGAGGTAAAGACCAGAGGGAAAGAGCTAAGACCTACTTGTAATTTCTGCTGGAAATGGGAGGGGGACACTTTAATACATACAAAGCTTGATTTTCCATAATTAAAAAGGAGAGAGATATAACTACAGGTTGCTCTCTATTCTCTTCTATGTGTTAACTGATCAAGGAAGATTAGTGTGGTGAACCATCTCTCATTCCCCATCCAGCTGAGCTCACATTCATAACTGGAGAAAAATTACTGTTCTTGGATCCAAGCTCCTGTAGCTTTTATTTCACTTCTGCAAAAGCTACAGATCAGATTCCATGATAATTCCTTAAGTATTGCAGGGGGGGAGGGGGGAATATGACTGTTTTTAGATGTTCCAATATTTTCTTCTTTTTTAGAAAGAGGAAAACTAGACTCATTTTTTTCCCAGGGAAAACAACTAGTTTATTGCACTTCTCACCCAGGTGTTTGCTGCAGAATTTGATACACAACCGTACCCCGGAAAACTATAAAGCAATATAATTTATAGAAATGAACTGAGAATCATTATTTTTTATGGGTACCACTTAGTGTGCAGAAAATGCACGCTTTCCAAAAACATGGAATAAACGTTCTGTTAGACTTATTAGGTCCAAATGTTAGAGTTTAAATTATTTTACTATGCAAACTTTCTTTCATATCTTGGCAGTAGTGATTTCCATTTTTATTCCTTCGGCATCCATAATCTTATTAAAATCAAAAACATATGCTTTGAGATCATTGGACAGCTTCCCTGCTGGAACCCCCCCCCCCCCATTTTTTAAAAATGATCCTAAAGACTGATACGTAGTACCAAAAATAACAAGACCAGAACAGGAGAAAATTATGTGGACTGTCGAGGTTGAATGGGAAAACAGTTCAAGAGGTGTAGCTGGTTTTCATGCTTTTGATTTGCAAGTCATTAAGCCACAAAAAAAATCTCCAAGTCGCCTGCTGGCAGCTATTCAAAATCCATTTTCCCCCTCTATAATAGAAGATGCTTGCACAGCGATCTCAGATTTATTACATAAGGAGAGCTCAAGGGATTTTGAGCTTTATAACCCTTAAGAGGATGTTACACTTCCTGAAACCTGTACACACCTGCCATGGGACTAACATGCAAAACCTCTGCCACAGATGGATGACTATCTTCTTCCATCACCAGAGCCATGATTCATCTCTCATCTCCTGAGTCCACCAGCTCTGTGGCATCCTCAATATGCTTCTGTTACTCTGTGACAACTTTTCACAGAATTGAATGAGATAAAATAGAACTATCATTGCCTGTAGCAAAATCACTCATAGTTTCTTCTGTTCCATTGGGGTTGCTGTGGACCAAACAGGTTTCTGTAGTTCTGCTTAGGTTTGCCTTCTCTCAGATACCATTGTAGCAAACATAGGTGCCACAAGTACCTAGTGAATAGTACCCATGCCACACACCACATTCACATACTTCCCATGTCTAGATCCAGTGCAGTGTAGCAGTTAAAAGTAGCAGACTCTAATCTGGTGAGTCAGGCTTGATTCCCCACTCTTCAACATTGGCCAGTCACAGTTCTCTCAGACTTCTCACAGTCCCACCATAAGGTGCCCTGTTGTGGAGAGAGGAAGGAAAGGCAATTGTAAGTAGCTTTGTGACTCCTTAAAGTAAAGTGAGGTATAAAAACTAGCTCTTCTTCAACTCATCATATTCTAATTTAGAAAGAGCTTATTTTATTCCTAAATTCTATAAAATGATACATACCTTCAGTTTTTTTTCTTCTTGTAAAATGTGAAGGGCTGAGTCTCCCTCTCAGCAATACCCATCTTCCAAAAATACTTTCTTCTTCTGAAAAATAAATAATGCAAACTCTTGCCTAAATGTAAATCCCATTCTGACTTTGAGGTCAATCACTGACTTTAATGGGCTTATAAAAATTTAGCTTTACTTAGGACCGTGCTTGGGTTATCAGTGCTCATCTGTTGATATCAGAGAATTTGGAGCAGGCTCTTGGGGCCACAGAGTGGGGTTAGAGGTAGGAGTGCTCGGGGGGAAATGGTTAGCCCCAGGTTAGCATTGGCTAGTATTTGGATGGGACACTTCTAAGGAATTCCAGGGTTATGACATAGAGGCAGGCAATGGCAAACCGCCTCTGAACGTCTCTTGCCTTGAAAACCCTAGAGCAGGGGAGTCAAACTCATTTGCCATGAGGGCCGAATTTGACATAAATGAAGCCTTGTTGGGCCGGGCCATTTGTGTCAGAAAATGTAGCGGAGACATAAACTTTATAAAGAACACAAGCAAACACAATTAAAAGAGGGTTTTTTAAAAAAAATAAAATAAAAATAAAACATGCTTAAAAGATTAGCACTCTTGAAATATTTTATTTAACAGTCTCTAATAATTGAAGGAAGCAAGAGAGAGGGAGAAGGAAGCAGACAACAGTCAGTTGTTCGTGAACCTGATAGGAGCCTCTGGGGGCCTGATTTGTCCCCCAGGCCGCATGTTTGACACCTCTGCCCTAGAGGGTGGCCATAATTCAGCTGTGACTTGATGCCGCCCCTAAAAAAAAAAGGCTTCTTAATGCAAGGTTTGTCACACTCAAAATGTGTAGTATGAAAAAGTCTGGAGAAGTTTTTTGGAGCACTGAAAAATCTCATATGAAACACTTTCTTACCATGTTTCACTCATTCCAAATGTACGACATGAAAATGCCTGAGAACCTTCTAAATTTTTTCACATGGAAAAACAGGAAATTTTGAAGAAGCACTGTGGAGGAAACCCTCTTAAACTGTAGATGTATACAACATTTTCAGGATTTTTTTTTTCATTTAAATGGAAATAATTTTGGACACAATATGATATAATGCATTTTATGGTAATATGTTATTAAAGAGTTAAGTGTTATAAACTGTAGCTTAATTTTCAGACATGCTGATAGTGCTGCTTACTATGACTCTTTCAGAAATTTGCTGTCCAAATAATACACTTTCTTTTATTAAAAATTTGTTTTCTACCTGCAATTTTTGTTTCTTTTCCTAACTCTCATATGGCAGGAATTATAGATACATGTGCTGTGGTAGCATAGGGTAAAGCAGTTTGCAGCTCTTTCTCAAGTATACTTGTGATTTTTCTTATAGAAAATGAAGAGATATACATTCCATAAATATGCCAACTAGTACAATTGTATGCTCTGACTAAATTATAAATTATGCATTTTATATTGCTAAATCAATAAAATAAGTTTAGTTTTGATAGAAACATAAGTATTGTCATATATTTAAATTTTCTTCCTTTTTTTTCAAAACACAGTTTCTTTCCTCCGAAGCTTCAAAATATCTAGACATTTTCCATCTCTAAATGGTGTGGCTTGGTACTTTTTTGGGGGGGGGGGGCAGGGGGGAGAGGGTTAATTTCTGAAATGCTTTGCAGTATTGCCTTCAGTGGGGATTGCTCCAGTGCCAACTAATCAGAAACAAACAAACAAACTGGCCCTACTCTTATGACTTCAACAGATGTTTCATGTACAGGGTATAAATTGAATAAATGAAATCGGAAATCAACGGATGAAGCTTTTTGTAGCATGAAAATTGGCATTATCACCAGCTAATACCTGCACACCTAGGGTTGGGGCTTGCTGAAACAATGGCAATTCTAACCTTTTCAGATCTCCAAAGACAATTTTGTTGAATGCTGGCTTTTAGAAAGAGCCTTAACTTCCTAAGCTGAAGGTCCATCATAGGGCAGAGAGAACTCTAGTCAGGACTGTGGGAAAACAGCTACTTGGCCGTATCCTCTTCTGTACTTGGCACACTATAAGAACATTTGCCTTTAGAAGCCTACAGCTGCCAGAGGGGATAGTGTGCCCTACCCTGGGGCAAGGGAAACCAGCTACTCATCTTCATCCTCCTCTGTGTCTGAGGCCCTGAATAGCCTTATATTCCCTGGGGGGAAAGACTGTCACATGAGATTCATGGTGCTGTTTATTACACAGCATAGTTTGTTTTGTTTTTTATTGTAGGGCTCTGGGTCCTACTTTGCAGGAGATATACTGGATGGATGGACAGACGGACAGATAGAGGGTGTAGGTGAAGGGTGGGGTTTGAGAAGAGGAGAGAACTCAGCAGGATATAATACTACAGAGTCCATGCTCCAAAGCAGCTATGTTCTCCAAGGGAAATGTTCTATCTGGTCTGGAAATCAACTGTGGCAACCCTAGCTACATTTCAAAATATATAAACCCCTAATTCTCTGTTGGCAGTCTTGATAATTTAAACTCCAGTCTCAAGCACATGGGCAGTGTCACCCCTCAGATATCCTAGTCCAATTTTTCTTTTAGCTGTTTTAGGCAGCCTGAACTGGTGAAAGGTAATGTAAGTTGTAAGATCCTAGCTGTTCTGTAGAAACTTTGCACTGACATAACTATCTGTAGTATGGGAAGGAATGACTATCCATACATTTTGAGCAGTCTGATACAAGCTAATGTTTTGAAGCAGTGGTCCTCAAGATACTGGTTGGGATCCTCAGGTGGACTCCAGAGTCCTACTTTGGCCCTTTTAAAAAATAACTTTTCTTTTTACATCCTAGAACCTGAGAAACATGGGCCTTGCTTCATGCTGTCTATTCAGTTTGTGAGAAGCATGAAGTTTGTGCCAAAGCTCAGCTGCTTAACCCCTAAATTAATTCTCATGGTGTGCATGGGGTGAGAATGCTGTGTGTCCCACGAGGGCTTGTATCAGCAAAGAGAAAGGCATTCTTAACAAACAAGCCATATAGAGAGATGCTGTTTCAAAATACACCCACCCACACAAACATTCACTTTGCTGAACCACCCCCTCCCCCCCAAAAAGATGCAAGGTGTGCTTTATATTACTGTGAACCATGGGAAACAGCACTGTGCCATTTATGCAGGCCTGACATATGATTTCTATCAAAGACACATTTCATTTACCTTAAGCGTATTCAGTACTGTACAGCATTCCCTAGCACAGCTGTACTTGGTTGCTGCTGTTTGACTGTAATTGGATGCATAGTTTCTGGCCCGAGAAAGTGTTGCAGCTTCAGGACTGTCCGGTTTTTGATTTGTTCTTTTTAATGAGGCTCAGTCATACCCATCTTTCTCTCTTTCTGTCTCCCTCTTTCTCTTGGTGTTCTCTGCTTCCTTTTGGGGTATGCAATAAGGGTAGGTCCTGTAAAACTGGTTCTCAACTTGTCGTAAATGTAGTCCAGATGTGGTGTTTTCATATGTAAATGAGATGTGTTGTTTCATAACACATAGTAAGAATTCACTCTCCTTCAGTCTCTATGTCCACCTGCAAGAGTGATGTGTCATCTCCTGCCAACCGTAGCTTTAGGCATGCTAGCACTAACTCTGGACACTCAAATGTTTCTCCTAATGACTCCTTCCCCTGCTTACCAACAAGTGTCTTTGATACAGGGTTGCTTTTCATGCACAGCAACTGATGGGAGGTTTGGGGGCAGGGAAATGGGGAAGTTTGCCAATAGCATATGCACTATTCTGTCCTTTCTAGGGAAACCCTGGAAGTGATGTAGTGTATCTCTAGGAATCGCTGGAAACTCTGTGGGTTTACCAAAGTTTCCAGCAATTCCTAGAGCTACTCTATGTCACTTTCAGGTTTTCCCTGGAAGAGACATAGTGGTACATACAATGCCAACATTGTTTTAAACATTCTGTTTCCACAGGAGCAGACAAGAACAGCTGCCGGTGGGTGGTACAACTCTTGCCATAGTGGAAGGCCTGGCAGCTCTGCTTTGAGGTTCCATTCTGTTGATCTCACCTGCCAAGGATTATCCATTGTGTTTTTGCAACTTTTGATGTCCTTAAAGCAGTAAGTAAATGATGAGTAAGTTTACAGTAAGTAAATGATAAATATACTAACAGAATGCCTTTTAACATATTAATGTCCTTCTCTGAAAGAGTGGGCTTTTTGTTTCTATCGTAATGGGACCCAGATTCTTTGACAGTGATTGGTTGAGAACTTCTGCTATAGAAGACCATACCCAATCTCAACTCTTTCCTGAGTTCAGACAGAGTTCCAACCTTCAGCCCTGTGCAGGAAGCTGTGCATCAAACTGTTATCTTCCCTTTCCTCCAAGGAACTCAGGAAAGTATACATGATCCTTCACTCCTATCTTTTATCCTTACAAGAAACCTGTGAAGTAGATTAGGCTGAGAGACAAAGAGTGACTGGCCCAAAGTTACCCAACAAGTTTCATGGCAGAGCGGGATTTGAACCCAGATTCTCATGGCTTAGTTTCCCACTTAGATTACACCACATGGGCTCTAAGTATGCTTTAAATCAGGGTTTGGCCTCTGTATCAGTCACATGTTTGCTATCTCTTCCACAAGTGAATGTGAGCTTATTAGATTACTCTTTTAAATGGTTCTCCCATTACTAAGGGTCATGCGCTTTTTGCAAACCAAAGGTTCTGAAACGTATGGAGGCATAATATATTGTACATCTGAAACCTTAGTCCCAGGGACTAAACATAAATGGAACAAATGTGCATATGCCTTTAGCATCCCATCATTACAGGAAGAGTTAATACAGTAGTAGCTTTTAAAACTTTAATAGGTTTCTATATAAATACAACTCAGCATCTGGAACCAATGCGGATTCTCTTTATGAATGTTCAGCTTGCCATCGGGAAAGTGTGGGTCCCATGTGGAAAATGTGTGGAAGCAGGGTGCCAGGGCAGAGCAAAGAACTGAAGCCGCATGGTGAGCAGGCAAGTCCCCGTCTCCCTGTTACTCACTTTCCCATCTGGTTCAAGACACTTCAGCTTTCTGGCTGCAGGGAAATAAGAGGCAGAAAGGTAGTCGTATCTGCTTTTGAAATTTTGGCTTGCTTTCTCTCCCCCCCCCCCCCCCCAAAAAAAAAAGAATCCTTGAATTCAGGGATCAACAAACATATAATTAAAGAGCCAAATGACATCAAAATTCAGAGCGAGAGATCAGCAAAGAAAGCCTATTCGCATGTCTGAAAATAGACAGCTTAAAATCATCATCATTATCATCATCATCATCATCTGTCATTTTGTAGAAAAAGAGGTGCTGGAACTCATTAGCACAACTCATTTGCACATGCCACACACCCTTGACATCACCAGAAAGTGTACTAAATTATATCAGCTCAACATCTACCTTAAAATGCTTCTTGAATTATAATTGTAATAAAACCTTATTCCCATCATACTTTTTAAATTACTTTCTCCTATGTGGCCACAGTAGCATGATGAAGATTTCCATCTGTCTGCTTTATATGTTCTGGTTATTTTCCCATTTTTGTGTGTGTGGGGGGAGAATATTAGAAAGTTTGTCAAATCTTAGAGTTCAGCAAAATCCTCACAGAGGGTTTGAACAACAGAGCCCAGAAGCAATTTTTTTTTTGGGGGGGGGGGTTTAAAAATGAAAGAGCACAATAAAATGTAGAGGTTCCGAAGCTCTGCACCTATGAGCCCAAAATGAGGCATCCTCCTCCTCTTCTTCCTACTCTTCCTCTTCTTCTTCTTCTTCTTCTTCATTTGATTGGTATGGACGACATAATCAAGTAAAAACACAAATTAAAAACCCAATTAAATTTATGTGAAAATTACATAACAATTTCAAATTAGAGCAATAAAATTAAAAAAACCCTGATGGTGTCCTGCTTAATTGTGTTCTTGTTCCAGAGTATTGGAGCATACAGGGGGGGGGGGACCTTTCGGGGGGGGGGAAGAGGAAAGATGTCAGCCATTTCCGTCCTTAATAAAAAGCCTGATGGAACATCTCTGACTTACAGGCCATGTGGAATTGCATAAGTTCCCACAGGGCCTGGATGTCATCTGGAAGAGAGTTCCACCAGGTTTGGGCCAGAACTTAAAAAGTTGTGTCTCTATCAGGACAGGGATCATCAGCAGATTGCTACCAGTGGAGCATAATGTTCTACCAGGGACATAGCAGAGGAGACGGTCCCAGAGATATATTGGTCCCAGACCACTCAAGGCCTTGAAGGTTGAAACCAAAACCTTGAATCTGACTCGGTACTCAACTGGAAGCCAATGCAGCTGGTGCAGCACAGGTTGTATGTGTGTCGTCTGTGGCACTTCTGACAGGACTCACGCCACTGCATTCTGAACCCATTGGAATTTCTGAGTTGGTCTCAAGGGTAGGCCAGAGTAGAGTGAGTTGCATTAGTCTAATCTGGAGGTGACCATTGCATGGATTACTTTGGCTAGGTTTGAATGGGATTGGAGGGGGGCTAAGTTGCTGAGCTTGGCAAAGATGGAAGAATGTCACCTTGGCAATATACATGATCTGGGCCTCCATTGAAAGGAAGGTATCCAGTGTCATGCCCAGGCTCTTGACAGATGGCACCAGTGTTAATGGCACCTGATTAAGAGCCGGTAATTGGCATGTTGATGGTAATTGGCATGGTTGATGGAAATTGGTATGTTGAACTGTTTCTGCAGCCCAAACGCTGGCTCTTGTGAGTCCTTTATTAGGAAGAGGCAGACATGAGGTCTTGCAATAAGCCATAAATATACACAGGAACAACCTGAACAATTGGTTCCATGCACTGTGCATGCTTTACACTTGAATTTCTGGCAGCTATCCCTCTTTCATATCCCTTTCTGTAAACCATCCCTAAAGAAACCTTTTAGTCCATTTGAATCTTTGCCTGCCATTTCCATCTCATACTGCTACCCCTCCAATACAGTTGAACTTGGGAAAAAAATCATTTTCTTTAAAGAGCTCTGTTTGGTTCCACACTGAAAAGGGGCAGATTGGAATGGGGGAAACAACCCTGGAAAGGGGCCTGTCCTGGCCTTGTCCCCTTGAAGGAGGAAAGGAAAGGCAGCCTGCCTGCCCAGCAAGCTGTAACTTTCCAAGCCCTGCACAGATGTCAGGCTGGCTGGCTGCTGCTTCCAGGCTGTGTGCCTGATGTCACCTCCCCTGGGTTGGCCAGATTTCTGGTGAGCCATTGGCTACCTCCTCAGTTAGGGTAGACTTCAGGAGGCTTGCATGCTGCTTCCCGTGGACTGCATGAGCATTGGGTGAGCCAGGCAGTGCGTAGCTCAGGAAGGCCCAGTATCACCTCCCCTCAGTTGGCAGGCTTCTGACAGGCCATGAGCCACCTCAGCAAGTTAAATCCCTAGCATCTCCAGATAACAGGATCAGGTAGAAAGTGATGTGAGAAAGTCCCCTGAGACCCCAGTCACAGTAGAAAACAGTGATCTTGACAGGCCAATGGTCTGACTCAGTATAAGGCAGCTTTAAGGTATGTGTTTGCTCAAATGTCATTTGGTTTTTGGTTTGTTTTTGGGGGGTTGCTTGGGAAGAAAGGAGAAATGAAAGAGTAGCCTAGGACTCAATTATTCTGGGACCTTTGCCTGTCTAAAACTTCAGCCATTCCTCCATAATTTCTGTAATGGCAGACCTACTTCACTGTTTATATGGTGGGTCAAATAGAACTCTATGCCATTGTATTGGTACTACAGACAGTGGCTACAGTGGTTTCACACTTTTTCAGATCTAGGTCAGATATTAAACTGTCTATTGTAAGAATAAGCACAGGTATCTGGTTAGGTAACAGTGCCCTCATTCTATTCTCTGTGTGCATTTCCAGTCATGCCCAGCCCCCTCCCAGTCTATGAAATATAATAGGTTCCATTTTCCCTCCAGAATGGGGATGCAGTGAATTTCTGACTGCTTTGTAGTTTTGTTGGGTTTGTGTTTGTTTAACTTAATACATGGCACAAACGGAGGGGGGGGGGGAGTAAAAACAAAGGTTAACGAATCAGTTAATACATCAAAATATTGGTATTCCTTGAATCTATACAAATAGTGGGTTTCTGTGGATCGAAATATATCCACCTATGAAAGCATGAGCACTCTCAGCTCTCCCACTTTAGGCCCAAATGCCTTCTAAGATTAGATCAAAAGTACCAGTCTAATCTGTATGTTGCAAAGGGCATGTTTGGCTGCAGCAGACAGTAGCAGGCAAAAAAACTCACTCTCCCCAGATGAAAATCCTTTCTCCTGCCAAAATGCTTCAGTAGCTCCAAGCCAATGAGAGTCCTTACAAGACTGGTGTTGATGGATGAGATGTCCAAGGTGCAAGCCCTTTATGGTTACATAGAATGGGATCCTTTGACAGGTGTAGGTCTTCTGCCCCTGAATTACAAATTGTGTGATCCAAACTTTGATTGCAGTACAGCTCTGCATTTGTACATTTTTGACGGTATGCTCCCCTCTTAATATTATGTATCGGTTTCAAATTCTCTGAACCAAGGAATTTTCTTGTAATAGCTAGGAAGTATTCCTCAATCTTCAGCCATCTTGTTCATTTTCTTTTTAAAACAAAGCAAGGAAATTCCATTCAAGAAAGAAAATAGCTTCAAGAAAGCAAGAATCCGGAAATTCCAAAGGTGAAGGTTAGGCATGTAAAAATAACTCTGATACCCCTGCGCATATACCTTAAAATATGGTCTTTCCTTATGTCATTAGGCTGCATGTGATCTGACACATAATGAAATGCAAGCTGGCATTTCAGGTTGGATGAAGCCGTCAGTTTAGCTTTGGAATTTCCTGGCCATGAAAATGAATGAGGCTGTGAATGCTAATGGCTGCAGCAATGACAACTCCTTCACTTGGCTGAATTTTTGCATACAGTGTTGTCCAATATAACTATTCTGGAAAGTTTGAAAAGAAACCCCCCTAGAATGGTATATCTTGAAGGAAAAGAAGTTCAGATGTACTGCACTATGAGCCATTGATGAAAATAGGTCAGATCTTCGTTCATCCATGGACGTACAGATAATTTATATGTACATACAAATTAGTCCAATTCAAGAAATATCTGGGGACTTTGGGGGTGGAGTCAGGAGGCTTTGGGGATGGAGCCAGGAGACGTTGGGGCGGAGCCAGGAGCAAGGGTGTGATAAGCATAATTGAACTCCAAGGGAGTTCAGGCCATCACATTTAAAGGGATAGCACACCTTTTTAAATGCCTTCCGTCCATAGGAAATAATGAAGGATAGGGGCACCTTCTTTTGGGGCTCATAGAATTGGACCCCCTTGTCCAATAGTTTTGAAACTTGGGGGGTATTTTGGGGAGAGGCATTGGATGCTATGCTGAAAATTTGGTGCTCAACCTCAAAAAACATTCCCCTCAGAGCCCCCAATACCCACAGATCAATTCTCCATTATTCCCTATGGGAATCGTTCTCCATAGGGAATAATTCCCCAGTAGACATTTCCCTCTCCCCCCACCGCTTTCTGATGACTCTGTAGCGGGGAGGGGAGGGCCTCCATACTTCAACCCAGCTGGCTGGGGGTAGGGGAAAGCCTGTAAAACCAGGGGATCTCCCACTGAGACCTGGGGATTGGGAAACCTAGTACAGATTCCACTGGTATCAATGGAATCTTTTTGCTTTGGTATTTTTTGGGCTCTGGGATAGGCTTACTCTGTGTGTGTCAAGTGCCATCAACTTGCTTCTGGCTTAAGATGAAGCTGTGAATGAATGATCTCCAAAACATCTTATTGTTAGCAAACCCAGGGCTGCGGCTTCCTTTATTGAGTCAATCCATCTCATGTAATGTCAAATAAGAACATAAGCAGCCCTTATAATCCAGCGTTTGGTATTACACAGTGGCTAAGCAGCTGTCTCAGAGGACTAACAAACTGGGAACAGAGGCTGAGGCCTTAACTCAATGTTGCCTCCTAGCACTGGTATCCAGAGATTTACTGCCTGCAGATGTGGAAGTTCCCTTTGGTTACAGCTGGTGTGTAGGAAAAAGCCAAATAGGTGGCCACCTAGGGCACCACCTGGCCTACAGGGGCACCACTGGGTGCCCCGTCCCCCCGATGAACCTCTGAGCCCCGCTGGCATGTGCACTCCTCAGAGCCTGTTTTTCCCAAGGGAAGGCAGGCTCTGTGGAGCACACGTGCTGCCTGGCCACTTTTGTGTTCCCTGGGTCTATGCATCAAAAGCACAGACCTGCAGAACATGAAGGCAGCTGCCCCCCAACCCTGCTCAGCTCTTAGGGTGGGTTGGGTGCTGCAGCAGCGGTGTAAGCCAAAATGCCCTCAAAATGAGGATAGGGGAATTGACAGGTGGGCACTTGAATTTAAAAGGGATAAGAGTCTATGTATACAGGCTCCACGTCCAGAAACTATTGCTCAAATATGCCAGGGACACTAATTAAGTAAAAGCAATTAAAATTTATTCTAGAAACTATAGATCTCACACACAAGATAAAATACTCATAAAATCATACATACAGTCCTAAGAAAATCAGAGAGACATAGAGAAACACATGGGTAGATGAACAGGGTGATAATTACCGATCGTAGTCTTCAAGGAAGGCTCCAACGGCGACGAGCGAGGATGAGGGAAAGGGGACCCGAAACTTGGTCTTAGAATCGGGGACGGATCTAGACAGCGGAATTGGGATACTGCTAGAAGCACACCTGTGGGTAGCTAGTCCACAGGTTATAAGGACTACCTTGAGCCCTTAGGAAATAGGAGGTATGAGGGAGGAGGAAAGTGGTCAGCTGGTACATGTCCTCAGAAAAAGGGGAGGCTCCACAGTGACCATAAGGGCTGGACTTCTGCAGTAGCCAATAACAAGTTAATTGGTGGCACCTAATTGGGTGTCCATAACTGACCAATGAACAAGTTTGGGTCCTGGTTACCTGGTTGGACTTTCAGGTTGCAATGGACCCGGGTGGGGATGCTCTAGGATGAGAGTTGGAGAGAAGAATGGGGAAGATTACTGGGGTGGAGGTACATGGGAGTGGTTTGAACTAAATAGAGGTGGTGACAATAGATGGTCAAATTGCTATCTAAGGTAACACCCAGTCTATACAAAGACACTTGGCTCAGGGTGGAGATGGTCTTTCTCTTCTTCAATTTTCTATTGGCACCAATCTTTTGTCTAGGGTTTTGCTGGACAAAGACAGTGGCTGTTGGACAGTTGTCCATGCCTGGGATGAGTTGATTGCTGCATGTAAAGGTGACATCTGGTGAGTACATGAGCTGTTCGCTTTGCTGGAATGGAGTCTGGCATGGTAGGAAGATAGCTGCGCGTGCTGTTAGCCTCCACCGTTCACCTGATGACGCAACTTCTTCCACTCCACAGCCGAGATGGACATCATACGGAACGACGGGAAGCCATCCATTCTCCTGGTTGGCACTCTTTTACCGGTTTTGAGTGCTTTAGTGGCATCATGGCTGCTGGTACTGCACAAGTCCCTTCCGTGCCTGGTTAAGCATACCCACACTCTCTGGCCAGACATGTGTGAGCTACTTCTCCAGGTGCTCTGGCAACCAAGCTGGTGACTACGATGTTCTATAAGGGGTTTTTCCTCACAGCGGGCATGCTTGAAGCCAGGCTCTGAACATGCCTGCTGCTGTGCCAGCCCTGGGACTGGGGAAGGCTGAATGGGGTCGAAAGGTGGTGGGGCAGTGGGCAAGCTCGGAGCCAGGCTCAGAGTGCACCATTGCCATGTCGCCCTGCCAACTGGAAGTTGGAGTGAGGCCTTGCCTGGGGCATCAGAACCCCCATGCTGGCCCTGCCTTTCACCCCTCTGTGAATCTGTCTGATCCCCTTTTAAAGCCATTTAAGCTCGGGGCTATCAATATGGGCAGTGAACTCACAATTTACTCATTGCATTAAAAAGTATTTGGTTTTGTCCATCTCAGATCCATTGTCCATTAGTGTCACTGGTTGTCACCAATACTCCCTCTAAGCTGTGGTGTTGTGAGCAGAAATTCTACTTCATGAGCTACTTTCATTAAAGTTGTGAGCTACTGCATAAATTAGTTTGCTTTGGGGCTATTTTTCCTGAGCTAAAACAAAAATGTGTGAGTCAGAGCCTAAAAAACTGTGAGCTAGCTTACACCAACTTTGCTTAGAGGGAACACTGGTTGCCACCCAAGTGCTAGTTATATGGAAGAGGGAGAAAAAGTTCTCTCTCTCTACTTTCTATACCCCATGCATAATTGGACAAACCTCTATCATCTGTCCAGATTCTTCTCTGTTTCCTCATGGGAAGGAAGATTCTTTCTTATAATTCATTTTTCATTATAAAACACTGTGAATATGATTTATTTCATTTTTATTTATTTACAAGATTTATACCTTGCCTTTCAGCCCTGACCAGAGCCACCAAGGCAGTCTGAGCTGTTCCCCAATCCTGGTAACTGAAATTACTCCATCTAAACAAAGTAACAAACTCTCTTACACATTCTGAGTTTAGTACATGACTCTCTTGATCTAACTGCACTGTGGATCTCAACTGCATCCTTCTCAAAGCCCTTTCAAAGGGCACCACAAGCCTCTGCACCCTGTAGTTGATTTTGTACTCAAGCCTCCATTCTCAACCACAACTCCGACTTACTTATAGGATTGCCAGGTCTTTTATCAGGTGTGTTTGGTGCACACACTTTGCATGTGCGCCACAATAACATCACCCAGAAGTGACATCATCGTGCCTGCCATGTTGTGTAGGGTCTGCTCTAACATTTGGAGGGAAACTCTGTGGTCATCATAGAGTTTTTACCCGAATGCTAGAATGTCTCTCGTGTGATGACATTATTGTTTCGAGTACATTGGGTGCACTGCGACTCTTTGGGGTCAGGACTCCTCCTGCCATCCAGTTCCCTGGTGGTGGGTTGGAGGCCCTGAAAGTGGGAGAATCCCTGTCCCCAGCGGGAGAATGGAAACCCTACTTGCTTACTAAGCCTTTGCTCAATTTTTGAAACAGTGAGATCCCTCATTGTGGATCCCCACCTTCTTAGTTTTGGTTTGGAGAGCCAGTTTGGTGCAGTGGTTAAGTGTGCGGACTCTTATCTGGGAGAACCGGGTTTGATTCCCCACTCCTCCACTTGCACCTGCTAGCATGGCCTTGGGTCAGCCATAGCTCTGGCAGAGGTTGTCCTTGAAAGGGCAGCTGCTGTGAGAGCCCTCTCCAGCCCCACCCACCTCACAGGGTGTCTGTTGTGGGGGAGGAAGGTAAAGGAGATCGTGAGCCGCTCTGAGACTCTTCGGAGTGGAGGGTGGGATATAAATCCAATATCTTCATCTTCTTCTTCTTCCTTTGTCCCAGACCAGCTTCCCTTCTCTTCTGTCTCAGATCATAGCCCCACAAACTCTTCTTTTCAGGATAAAGCAATATACAGTATTTGTTCAAATGCAAGGCTATTTCCCACCCACAGGTATGCCATCAAAAAAGAGGCGGGGATTATGTTAACATTGCATGCAATTAACAAGTATAGATTCAGGTGGGTAGCCATGTTGGTCTGAAGCAATAGAACAAATTTTGAGTCCAGGGGCACCTTTAAGACCAACAAAGTTTAATTCTGGGGATAAGCTTTCATGTGCATGAAGCTTTCATGTTTCATGTACACTTCATCAGATATATGTTATCTGATGAAATATGCATGTACATGAAGCCTTATACCCAGAATTAAAATTTCTTGATCTTAAAGGTGCCACTGGATTCAATTTACAGGTATGTCCAAGGCTGTGGTCACATTACAGGCTTGGAGCGAAGTGGTCATGCCTCTAATTACAACATTTTATTTTGTAATGGGAAGTTTTGATCAGACATCCCACCCTTAACTGGCTTCACTGTGTGCTTACCCCATCATCAAATTGTTCATATTGCTGCAGCATCCTCCTCCCCACCCCGCCCCCACATGTGCATATGCATATATCTGAAGCTCCAGCTCCTTTTTAAAAAATAAAATAAAATATATATATTAGACTAGAAAAATAGTGAACAATAAAATAATTATACAACAATGGGGATCACAACAGGGAACATGCAAGATTAAGTTAGAAACAACTAGGAAAAAAATCTAACAGGCCAGGAGCTATACAAAACCCTTAAGTTATAATTGATTCTTCATTTAGAAAGCCAGGCAGTTCAGGGAGAAGTGGGGGGGAGGGGAGGACAGGCAAGGAAGGTTCTAGTATGAAGTAGACTGTTACTAAGGATGTAATATGACAGTTTTAAATTTCATATAGGAATAACAGAGCCCCAACCTTTTAAACCATACAGCTCTCCTTATGGCATTGGATTCAAGTGGAATTCAGGATCTCTTGGAGAGCCAGTTTGGTGTAGTGGTTAAGTGTGCGAACTCTTATCTGGGAGAACCGGGTTTGATTCCCCACTCCTCCACTTGCACCTGCTGGAATTGCCTTGGGTCAGCCATAGCTCTGGCAGAGGTTGTCCTTGAAAGGGCAGCTGCTGTGAGAGCCCTCTCCAGCCCCACCCACCTCACAGGGTGTCTGTTGTGGGGGAGGAAGGCAAAGGAGATTGTGAGCCACTCTGAGACTCTTCGGAGTGGAGGGCGGGATATAAATCCAATATCTTCTTCTTCTTCTTGTCCCGTAGTCTTCAGCTCCTGCTCGGACATCCAGATGGGCACACAGGAACAGTGATTGTCATTTTCAGATGCCATTAGGAAGAGTATGGACACAGTCCTCCCCTTTCCTGAGGCCATGACAATACTGTTTGTCTGATCTTCACCTCAGTCCTTTGATGTACATTGTAACCTGTCCCAATCACCTATTTCCAGTGTTGCTGGAATCTAACAGGCCAGCCCGCACATAAAATGACCTCTAGAGCTGATTCCTTTTCAGCAGATAGGTGACAATCAGGTGGGAATGTCTACATTCACATTTTAATTTTGTCTCCATCCATGACAACTATGAACAGGACATCTAATAGCAACTCCCACCCTTAAGACAGTAGGTTCCAGCACCTTTTTGACAGCTCCACAATCCCTCTGCCAAGTACTCCAGCTCCTTTCAGCCTCCTTTCCTTCATGTCTTTTCCTTGGAATATGGTCCATGTGTGTAAGTATACATGAGAGTAGGCCCATTGACTTCAGTACATTTAAAAAGGTAAAGGTAGTCCCCTGTGCAAGCACTTCATTTCCAACTCTGGGGTGACGTTGCTTTCACAACATTTTCACAGCAGACTTTTTTTTGTTTATGGGGTGGTTTGCCATTGCCTTCCCAAGTCATCCACACTTTCACCCCCAGCAAGCTGGTTACTCATTTTGCCGACCTCGGAAGGATAGAAGACTGAGTTAACCTTGAGGCGGCTACCTGAACCCAGCTTCTGCCAGAATTGAACTCAGGTCATGAGCAGAGCTTAGGGATGCAGTACTGCAGCTTTACCACTCTGCACCACAGGGCTCAGTATATTTTCCCTTGTGTCAATCATGGGATGCTCTCCAACAGCAACTCTGATGCAGGAGAGAGGGTTTTTTGGGGGTGGGTAGGTGGGAGGTTGTCCAGAATGACTACTTGGCCGTGATAACTGACAACACCAGGGGTGATTATACAGTTATGCACACATCACTACCTGACCCAAAAGAGAAAAAATTGAGATGGAAATGGAAGGTTCAGACTCCTCAAACAGCTTGACTTTGCAAGAGGAGAGTTAAGACAACTGGAAATGTGGGTCAAAAGTGCTGGTATCCGTAAAGCCTGGATTTCCCTTGGTGTCCATTAACTCTGCGTCAAAGTCAGGGCAGAACAGGACAGTGACAACTGGGGCACGGAAGGCAGATGTCACTGTCTGATCATGCTCTTTAAATCTGCAAGGGCATGCAACAATATTGGATCAAACTGCTCGTGTGACCGCAGACCGCAGCCACTAAATTCTAACTTCGTTCCACTCCTGATGTAGTTGTAGCAATGCTTATTGTTTGTCTTAACATTTTTAGCAATCTGTTCCTCAAATTCCCTTTTCACCCAGCTGTTGGAAAACGTGCTTCTTCATTTTTTGCCAAAACCTTCCTGCTCACCTCACTCGGAAAAACAGTCCACTTTTTAAATGAAGCCTTTTTGCCTTTTGTGGCTTCCTTGGCTTGGGTTGTTAACAACACAGGCATCCTTTTAGACTTGCCTGTACCTTTCCTGACTTGAGGTATGCATTCTGTCTGAGCCTCAGTTAGTATGATTTTAAATAGCTTTCAGACATCCTGCAGGGATTTGAGTCTGTCCATTCTTCCCTTCAACTTCCTTCTGAATAGTCCATTTAAAAAAAGAAAGTTCCCTCTTCTGAAATCAAAAGTGATTGTTTTGAACTTGGGGAGCAGTTGACTGGAATGCTGAGCTTAATAGCACTGTAGTCATTGTTCCCAATCAGTGCAAAGACATGCTGCATGCATGTTCTGGCCCTTTCCAGAAGAAAAATGTTGGTAAAGGTCCAGCCCCTCCTCACAACACACAAAAATTCAAACCTGAAAACTATGTCACCTACTCTAAAGACAAGAATTAACACTGTGCTTTAACCACTGAATGACAGTTTTCTGGACAAATAGCATCAGGTGATTGTTGCTTAATCAATGTAGAAGTTTGCAAAAGTAAATTTTTCATTCTTCTTCCTACACTAATCAACAGAGAACTGGTATACAAGGGTAAGTTATGAAAACACAGGACCTTCTTGTAACCTACGGAATACATACAGAAGCTTCGCATTTTTCTAAATAAAATAGAAATCAAATGGCACTGATCACAAAGTGAGTTTTGACTCACAAAAGGTTAAATTGGAGTCAGTCTTAAAGGTGCCATTTGATTTCTGTTTTATTTTATTACAAAAGACTAACATGAGTACCATTTGGAATCCCCCCCCCCCCAAGAAACCCAAAGTCTTGTAAGTGCAAAGACTTGCCAAGTGGTAAGGAAAATATATTCAATCCTTCCTCAAAATCTAAGAACTTAAAATCCTAGTGACAAAATTAAAAATAGCAATAGGGGGATGGGATGGGATTGGAAGGCGGGATTACCCCTGAATGCACGCAGCTGTGATCCTGCAGTATTATAGGTGCTCCTCATTTCTTCGTAATCCTCCCATGCCTTGTTCATGTGACATGGAAACAATTACATTAAAATGCAGATGTAGATTCCAGCAATCTCCTTGGAATAGACAAATATACTTTGAAATAATTTACAAATGATGCACAAAATCTGTGTGCCATCTGGTCACTGCTGGGGGAAGAAAAAACACATTTCTCCCCATAGGCTTTTTTATGTACAATATTTCTGTTTTCACACAGAGAGGAATGGGAAAACAATGGATAGTTAGCTGGTGATCTGGATTTAACTCGTTCAGATACAAACTGGCTCACAAAGCTTATTTTGGCCTTTTGTACTACTGTGGAGGGGAGAAGAGGAAAGAAGAACACAGTACTTAATTCTGAGTCCTTGCATTTACATTACTCAGATTCAAAGAAAAGTTCTCAACATGCTGTCCTCATAATACCCAACCTCATCCACTGTACACTCATGTGCTTCCTGTCACTCGTGTGTATATGGATATCTCTATCTTCCAGGTTAAACTGCACATGCACAGCAATCCTTGTCTTGGTTGCAGTATTTATATATATTGACTGTTTCAGTCATGCTCAATAATCTGATTGAAAGCTGGGGAGGTAAAGTTGGCTTAACAGGCTTTTGGAGCTCTTAACTTGTACTTGACTGTGCCAGACAAGTGATCTACAGAGCAATCTTATGCAAAATTAATCCAGTCTAAACTGATTGGTTTCATTGGCCACAGAAAAAGTATACAGGGATATACATTGGTTCATATTGTATAGCAGGGGCATCCAAATATTTTTCAGCAGTGGGCCATATGATTAGAAATCTATATGTGTGCTGGCTAGGCAACCAGTGGGAGGCCAGGATGGTGGGGAAAATGAGAAGCAGCTGGAAGCAACTGGTGACATCACTTCCTGGAAATTTCTAGAGATTCTTAGAGGGGTGTGATGTCAGTTCAAGAGAAAACTGCGAAGTGATGTCATATCATTGCTGATGGATAGGTTTTTTTCTTTTTTTCTCCTATTGGCATGCTAGAAGGCATATGGCAGCCACAGTGTTGACCACAAAGAATTGGCTGACTCAAGCTATTTCAGGGATCAGTCCCGCAAGCCCTATGCAGCTGTCTCAGGGCCAGTGAAACAGCCTTCCTTTGCCTGCTTCCCAGCCCCTGGCTACAAACACAGCCCCAGGTAAAACTGGGACCATTACTTCCTTTCATTTAAACACAAGGTGCACTGTCCCTTCCAGATGTGAATAAGATTCTCTGACAACAAAATGCCAGGAAATATCCTTTCTCCCCTTCAGGATTAAAAAAATACCACTCCAAAGATCTGATGATCCTCTTCCAACAGTTCCGTATGCATGCTTTTAAAAAACCGAAGGACGAATTACAACTGCAAAATACTCCACAGTATCAATTTCGTGACTCATAAAGCACATCAATGGTCCTCCAGCATCTCCTTCTACCATTCATCCATAATACAGGGGAAAGGACATGCTATGCCTTCAGTGCCTACTTACCTCCACAAGACAGACAAGAAGAATATGAAACTCGGAACAAACACCTCCCCAGGACTGAACAGGGATATTGTTTTTTTATCTCATTACAGATGCTAAACCCACTATCCGTGAGTATAGCTATACATCCACAGTATTCCAATGTGTTTCTCTTTTAGAATTGTGTATCAGTATGCTTTATCCATTTTCACTATATTTCATTGTATTCCTTTTTCCTATGGCAAACTAGAATTATGTTTACACATGAAAAAGTAAATTAGGTGGACAAGAACATCACTATCCAATATATTTCTCTTTTAGCTGTATTGACACACTCAAACAGGGACTTGGGTTGCTTATCGCATTACATTTATTGAACCCATCTCCCATTGTCATTGGCAGACAATCTCACATTTTGACATACTATTGTTTTGTTGCTTTTGCATGCTCATGCTACTCAGATCAAAGGTTTGATCAATTTGTTAATTTTACTGCATACTGCTGTTTTGTTGCTTTCGCATGCTCATGCTACTCAAATCAAAGCTTTGCTCAATTTGTTAATTTTACTATTCTGTCATTGTACCATTTTACACCAGCTGTGTATGGCTCTGCTCAGCTATGTATGGCTTTGCTCACTATACTGGATTCCTCATCTGATGAAGTGTGCATAAGAGCACATGAAAGCTTACGTTCTAAATAAAAATTGGTTGGTTTTAAAGGTGCAACTTGACTCCTGCTTTGTTCAGGAAGAATATTATGCCTCAGAAGCTGCTGAGAAGTTCAGAAGAACTAACAGAAGAACTCCCCTATCCCTCTCTGGCATCAAACAAGGATCAGGAAAACTGATGTGGTTTCTGGGGTGGTATCCAGACTAAAGGTTCAAGCAAATAAAATGAAGATTGGTCCATCCATAAAATGCAAATTGTAGATGTGTCCATTTTTAAAGCACTTATATAGATTGCCATTCTTCAGATAAGCCAAAGCCATTACCCTAATTTTCAACTTTCAGGCAGTTTCACTATTTGAAACTGGTTCCTTGTTCCACTATTAACATTATAAAGAAGAAACAGGATGTTTTATAGGCTTTCTCAAACAGGATGTTTGAGAATTTCTTCTCAAAATTTTAATGCCAGAACATGGAAACCAGTTTTGAATAATGAGGTGAGAATCTGAGGTGAAGAGGTGGTGGTCAGGGTTCGGAAAAGTTCGCTAGCTCTGACTTAGGACCATTCCTGCTTTTGAAAGGCAAATGGCTTCATTGGAACCTGTTTATTTATTTATTTCCGTTGATTTATACTCCACCCCTCCCGCCCCTAAGGGTAGTAGTAGTTCTTTATTCACAGTCATCCGACCAGCTTAATACAAACAAAAACAAAATCATAAAAACAAACCCATCACCTTTTACACAAAATTCCTGACTCCTACAATTACACATATTGTTAAAACTCATAACCAAGATTTACATTCTCAATTTTCCTCCTTTCCAACTGAGCAGCATAACAGAAGCGGGCAATCTTGGATGAAACATCAGAATGAGCGTCAGACAGGAGGAAGGCAATTTGCTCATCCTCCTGCCTGCCCGCCAAGGACCCAAGAATCGGAGAGATTACGGTAATCTTGCCCTCAAGTCATTGTGATTAGGGCAGTGCAAAACAATGTGGAGAGTTGTTTCAACCTCGTTGCAATTGCAGGGGCACAATCTTTCCAGATATGGGTACCCAGCGTAACGTCCCAAAAGCACCGAAGAGAAAAGTGCATTGAGTCGTGCTTTTGAGAAAGCTATCCGATATTTTGGGATAGTGATGTTGAAAAGGTACCTGGCTGGGGACAGTACGGCTTGCTTCCCCAAGAAAATGTGTGCAGAAAGACTAGCTCTTGCAGATCTCAGTTCAAGCTCCACCAACCTCAGGCGCAGAAGTTCTTTCGCATCCCTCGGTTCCATCATTACTAGGGACTCAGGGGAGAGATCACAGAGTCTAAAATGATCTAAACACCTTTTCTCCCAAGTTCCCACAAAAGAATCGAAAAAAATCAAATGGGGAAGGCCACCTGGCTTTGAGAGAACCTTCAAAAAGTAACAAAGGGTGTTTAACCACATAGACGTCTTGATGCTTAGGACGCCAGATTCCAACCTGATGGCAGTGTTTGGCACACAACTGGGAACAAACAGAAGCTTGCGCAGGAGTTTAGTTTGTACAATCTCCAACGGCTTGGTGGTTAAATAAGGGGCAATTTCAGCGCCATAGAGCAACTGGACCCTGGTCTTTGCAGTATGCAACCTTAATGCTGCAGGCAAGAATTTGGCCCCTTTGGAGGTATAAAAACGGTAGATGGCATCAGCTGTTCTTTGCGCAGATTGTGCAACATAGTTCTTATGTGCCGAACGCTTACCCTGATAATGAAAAATCACCCCCAGGTGTTTAATAATTTTTACTTGCTCAATGGGTTTACCATTTAGAAACCAGCAATGAGCCTTGAAACGTTTGGCGAAAACTAAAACCTTGGTTTTATCTAGATTAATTTCCAACTCTTCCTGCAGACTGGTCTGGGTAAGATGGCGAAGGGCCCTTCGCATACCAATCTGTGTCCTGGATAGTATAAGCACGTCGTCAGCATACGCCAGAACTGGAATATGCCGATCGGCGAGCTTGGGAGGATGTAAAGCCAAATCATTAAAGGAGGTTAGAAGTGAATTTATGTACAAATTGAAAAGCAAGGGGGCGAGCACACAACCCTGTCTGACACCCTTGTTCACTAAAATTGGTTGGGTTAAATGGCCTTGAGATGAGCATCTTATCCTGATGCCCGAGTTACTATAAAGGCTGACCATTAGCAACAACAGCCGTCTGTCAATAGACGAAGCTGCAAGCTTGTCCCACAACCTGGATCTGGGTATCAGATCAAAGGCAGCCTTAAAATCGACAAAGGCTGCAAAGAGTCTGGAGCCCTTTCTGGCCAAATATTTATCTACCAGAAATTGCATCACCAAAGTCTGATCAAGATGGGATCTTCCAGGGCAGAAGGCAGCCTGAACATCGGCAATAATGCCTTGAGAATCCATCCAGGCCGTGAGTTTGTCCCTCAGATGTAAGGCATACAGTTTGCTAATAGCACTTAGCAAACTAATTGGCCTATAATTCGAGGGGAGATCATGACCCCCTCTTTTGTAAATGGGCACAATGATCGCCCAGCCCCAATCGGCTGGCATGTTTGCTGTCTCATCGATATATGAGAAAAGGGAGGCCAACGTTGGAGCCCACCAATCCCGATGCTCTTTGAGTCCTAAGGGACTGCTTCCTTCTTCATCATCCTAATCTGGACCATTCAACGGGATGTCAGTGGCCAATAATAATTATTATCCATTACTAAGCTGAGAACGCTTTATACACTGGAGGAGGGGTTACTTATTTCAGACTAGTGATGCTTATCAGTGACTAGCAGAGAAGAGTTATATCCTTTAAATCCATGGTAGTAAATGATCCTGTCTTTTCTTTGTCTCTGTGTTCTTCCATTTCCCCAAATTTTCTCTTGTTTTAGATTATGTGTTCCTCAAAGTCAGTTTTGAATTCTGTGGAGAAACGACCATTGATGGTGCTATGTAAATAATTATTGTCAACTATACCCTGGGGCTGACATTAGGCTGTGGTGCAAATACTTATGAGAAGGGCTAAGAGTTTGATCATGGCCATTCTTAAGCAAAGTTCTTTTGAGTTTCAGAATGACTTGATAACACATGAAATAATATTTACATTGGCCCGCTATGAGAGGAAAACATGAATATTTCCAGCAGCGATCCGCATGTTTACTTTTCAAATCCTCTTAAGCTAGCTAATTTCTGCACTGAGTCAGTACATTGGTTCTTTGACATTGCAGCCTCATAGAATATCTATACGGAAAAGATCTAAAAGGGTCTTTATGTCAATTCCCTGCTCATCTAGGATTATTTCCCGCGGTGTATTTGTTCCTAAGTGGTTTGTTTCATCTTGTTTTAAGTGGCCTATTCTGGGCAACTCCTTCAGCTTTGCTGAAGAGACTTCTGCAAACGTCATCAGAAGTTTTATGTTCCCTGCAGTTGTTCAACCTAACTTGTCCAAAAATGCATGGTCATCCTACATTTCTTCTTTCCTCCATTAATCCAGTTTTATTTGACTGTGTAAAATACTCATGTCTTTGAAAGAGGATATAGCTGAGTTCTAGTACAAAAATATTTTATTTATTTACTGTATTTCTAGTTTGCCTTTCTCATAGAGGCATGAATTACACAGGGCAAGTTGATACAATCAACATGAAGACACATCTGATAAGCAATGGTTTAGGACTAGGACTACAGAAATCTGAATAAGCATAGAAAATTAGACATGGTACAGAGTGCAAATAAAAGACAAAAATAACATTTCATTGGTAGAAAAGAATGCAAAGATTGGCAACCAGAGAGCAACATTGGAGATTAGGCAAGTAATAGGCAGAGACAGATTAGTAGAGGTGATCATGGTGATGGGTCACTGGGTGTCGGATGAGTGGTCTGCTTGGATGTATGTAAATTAATTATTCGTCTATTGTAACATATATAAAGTTTAACAAAAGATGAATAAAATAAAAAAAAGAATTCAATGATAACTGTTGCAAAGTGCATTTCTGAAACAAAGGATAATGGACATAGAGAGACGGTCCAGTCTTGCTAGGCACCCAGCCTTTATAGATCCCGAGCAAACTAGATACCGGCTTGTTGCTCCTGCATACTTATTTTATCTAGATGTCCATAAGTTCAGGAAAGCTTTTATTTTAACTAGGTGCTCAGCACTTCCTTCTGCTGTGCTTGAGGGGAGGTACAAGAGGATCACATATGTACAGAGACCCTGTCAATGCAATGTAGAAGAAATTGAAAGCATCAAGCATATGTTTTTTTGGTGCCCGTGATATAGCCAGGTTTGTGCCAAATACGTAGTACCCATAATGAAGCAAATGCCTGCCCCAACAGAACAGAATTATATTGCCTATTTGTTAGCTGATGAGAATCAGGCTATCACTAAAGATGTAGCCAAATTTTGTACAGCTTGTCTTGGTATCCATAAAGATTGCACATATTGTTACATTATTTTAATTTCTTTATATACCTGCTTTTTGCTGAGTTGACTCCATGCTACATGTTTTATGTTCCAAATAAAACTGTTCATGTTTTATGTTCCAAATGGTCGAGGACCTGCTTACCTGAAGGACCGTCTCTCCCCATACGAGCCCCAAAGAGCACTGAGGTCAGCAGGGAAGAACAAGCTGACTGTCCCTGGGCCAAGGGAGGTGAAATTACAGAGCACTCGGGCACGGGCCTTCTCCGTGGCAGCCCCATGCCTGTGGAATCAGCTCCCGGAGGAGGTGCGGGCCCTGCGGAGCCTAGACCAATTCCGCAAGGCCTGCAAGACCATCCTCTTTAGGCAGGCCTTCCTAGACTGCTGACAAAGGATGGCTGAACGGATGACCAAACAAAGTAACTCTATAGTGATCCTTGCCATTATATAAATAGGTAAATGGATAAATAGCGCCCAGAACATCTCTGCTGCTGTTAAGTTATAAATTATATAAGCTGGATTAGTCTTAAAATATGTATTTAACTATGTATAATTTTAATGTCGTTTTTAATTATTGTATACTGTATAATGTTTTATTGAATGTTGTTAGCCGCCCTGAGCCTGCCTAGGCAGGGAGGGCGGGATACAAATAAAATTTAATAATAATAATAATAATAATAATAATAATAATAATAATAATAATAATAATAATAATAATAATAATAATAATAATAATAATAATAATAATAATAATAATAATAATGGGCCAGAGAGCTGCTTTTGTGGCTACGTGCAATTAATGCTGTTCGGAAATTAATTTCTTTATAGCAGCAGAAACTATGTAAGATTCTTGAAAGTACCTGCTATAATACATCAGGTCAAGCAAATAGTGCATTCCCCCCCTTTCCTTCTAAAAGAGGGCCAATTTATACAATCAGCAGAATCAAATAATAGGAGTCAAGCCTCTGATCTTCTTAGGGTTGTTAGGTCCCTCCTGGCAACTGGCAAGGGATAGGTGGGGGACTTAGCAGTAGAAAGAAGGTCTAGGCCACATTGCTGGCATTGTGCAGGAAGTGACATTATCACCAGTGTTCCCTCTAAACTGTGGAGTCTTGTGAGCAAAATTTTAACTTTGTGAGCTACTGGCATTAAAGTTGTGAACTGCTGCATAAATTAGTTTGCTCCAGTGCCATTTTTCCTGAGCTCAGACAAAAATGTGTGAGTTGGAGGCTAAAAATTAACTCTGAGGGAACATTGATTATCACATCAGCAACTTCTGTGAGATGCTCTGGTATTTGGGCAAAAACTCCATGGTAAAACTGGCTTCTACCATAAAGTTTTTGCCCAAATACCAGAGCATTACCTGGATGTCACTGTATGACACAAGCAACACAGCCTAGGTCTTCTTCTTTCTACAGGTAAGTCCCCCCACCAGTGAGCTGATTGGCAGCTGGGGGCAAGACATGTTGGTAGAAGATCCCCACCTCCACTGAGAGATCTGGCAACTCTAGATCATCTGCATACAATACACATGATGTACTACTGAGTCATAGTCTGATCCTATGCTGTGTATATGTGTGTGTGAGAGAGAGGTGGTTTCAGACCTGCTATTTTTGGGAAAGGTGATCAAACAGGTGGTGGCAGAGCACCTCCAGACATACTTGAATGACACATCTACACTTAACTCATTTTAATCAGGCTTCAGACCTGGTTTTAGTCTGTAGACAGCTTTACTCTCCACTAGGCATGGACACAAATCGAAGTACAAACTGTGATTCATGCTAAAAATGGCTTACGTGGAACATTACAAATCAGTTCTGCAAATGGTGCTGCGCAAACACACAAAAAAGCTTGTTTTGGGTGGCAGTTCATCTGTGTCATTATTGGCAGATGATCCTCTTTGCATGCCATAACATGCCCGGCATAATGATGGCACCTGGAAGTGACGTTATCACACCAGGCACGTCATTTGGGGGGGGGGAGTTGCTCTAACATAATGATACCATCACTTCTTGTTGATGTTATTGCAGCAGACATCTCGTGGCATGCCTGCACTTTCTAGCTCTCTTGGGGGGCATTCCACACCTTCCCAAACTGAATGAACGAACAAACCATGAATTGTTTGGAAAATCAGAAAAAAATGAAATTAACCAACCCACTGAATCGGGTAACCCAACAAACTACAAAACAAAACAAACCATCACTTTCGTGTTCCATGCCCATCCCTACTCTCCACTTATAGATGGATCCAGGAATTTCTTTCCTGCTCCTTTTAAAAAAAAACTGCTGCTGTTTTTGTATAATAGTATCTTGTTATGTCCGTTACAGAAAGTACAGGGTGATTAGTGTAATTATCCACTTGTTTTAGTCTTTTTTATGAGTAGAAGTCAGGAAGTGACTATTGGAAATGAAAAATCATGGACTTGGCTTCTGAACTTCATAACTCTTCAGTGGTTTGTATTAAATGACCCATGTCATTCAATATTTATTTATGACTTTTGATTTAAATAATTCAAAGCTTTGGTACTGAGTATCAATATGCTGATGACACTGAGCTCTATATCTCTTTAAGTTTCCAGATACATCTGCCTTCACCTTACATTTGTGCCAGAAACTGATGGTCTATTGGATAGGCTGAAGAAGCAGAACGAAATCCAAAAATTAGCAGGACTCTAGAGAAGTGACATAAAACTTGCCTAAATAAATTGGGATGATAATGGTGATAGCTGGTGATGGTAAAATAGAAGTGATGATGATGGGTGGAAGGTATGATGTTCTAGAATGGATTGACATTCTTGTTTTAAACAGGATCAAGCCTTTTCTATCTTCTGACCAAGGATAAAGAAATTTGGAGTATTTGACTTTTTGTTACAGGTAGGAAAATATGTTCAAGCTGTGACAAAGTGAGCTTATTTCAGCTACCTGCTTAAAAATTGTCCTCTATTCTAAACTCAGGAGATGCAGACTCAGGCCTCATTTTGGGCAGGAGCTCACAGAAGCAGAGCTCTGAAACATCTACATTTTATTGTACTCTTTTTTATAAAGCAGACAGATGGAAATCTTATTCATACCACTGTGGCCATATATGATACTTTGAAATGTAAGGTTTTATTACGACAATTATAATTCAAGAAGCATTTTAATGTAGATGCTGAGCTGATATAATTTAGTACACCTCTCAGTAATGTCAGGGGTGCATGGCACATAACAATGAGTTGTGCTAATGAGCTCCTGCACTTCTATGAAATGCCCTGTGCAGGCTATTGTAACCTTGTGGTTAAATTACTGCAATGCACTCTCTGTGGGGCTGCCCTAGAAGACAATTGTAAACTTTGATATAAAATCTGTCTGATCAAATATTGATCAGTTCTGGCCTTATCCTTAAATAACTGAGCTGGTTACCTAGAGCTGGTTATCTTTATAGCCATTCATGAGCAGGAACACACATACCTGATTGGACTGCCTCTCCTGGTACGAACCTCTTCAACACTTTACACGTGCTTTTTGTTGCTGTTGGTTCCTTTCCCATGTTTTGGCTAGGAGACCTCCGCTATTGTGCTCTTTCTCATGTAGAACCAGCCCGATAGTCTTCCTAAGGCAGGTTTCATCCTTGTCTCTTGGGACAATGTTGTCTCTTGGGACATTGTCTTTTGTTTCTTGGGGAAAGGTGAAGCATAAATGTTTTAAAGTATATGAATAAATAAATGTGTCCAAGAAGTCAGGAAACCTACTTTGCAGTTCTGTGTCCCATAAGTGTACAAGTCCTGATGCAAAGATCTTCATCCATATTAGCGGGGGTATTATCTGCAAGGTTCCCTCCAGCCAAACAGATGCACAAATCATCAGTTAACTGTTACAATGTCACACTGGAATTCCTAATATTCCAAATGGTGATTGGCTGGATCCTATTCTTAGAAGGTAAACTACATGATTCTTGAAGTCCCATTGAGTTCTATAGGTCTGCGTTCTGATTGCAGTTGGTCTAAGGCACAGCCAAAGCCCCATAATTCAGTATCCTTTTTATTATTATTAAATGTCTTCTTTTAAAAATGGTATGGAAAGAATATAGGTTCCTCTTAAAATGATTTATTTAAATTGGTAGACTAGCATTACACTTAAAACGAAGTGTCTAAATGCACCTGTTTAAGTCGGTTTCTTGTTCTCCTAGGTATTATTTAGGCATTGAATTTTCCCCATTAGTAGAGTGATTGACACCATGGTCCTTACAATAACACATGATTATAACTCCTGAAAATAGCAATTACATAAAATGGAAACCAGATGCTCTGTGGAATTTGACTCTCTTGGTTTCTGGTGAAGTAGGTGAATTTGTAAAGCAGAAAACCACAATCATTATTCAGATGGATTGTACATGAATCGTACATGAATTAATGACATAATAGCTAAATCATATATGGTCAAAAGTAATGCTTAACTTCAGCTATCAAGATAACTTAATGAAAGACAGATACATAAGGAATACAAGGGTCTGCTCTTTTGTCTATGTTTTATCTTTAGAGTCACCACAGAGCTAGTTCTGTTTAGAACATTTCTTCATTTTCACAACAGTTATAGATAGAAGGGTTGTTTTGTAAAGAATCCATCTAGATTACAAATTAATCATTAAATCAGAGAGTAGCAAAACAGAGTTTGCTGGATCTTGTTGAACTTTGACAAATGTGATGGGGGGAAAATACTCCCCCCCAAAGTCTCTTCCTAAGGTAACAGCATGAACATAAGTAAAGAATTTGAAGTCTTTAATTAGTTTGCATGGAGAACCTGTCTTGTCTGTCTGCTGTCAAACGCAACAGCAAACACTGTGTCTTGCTGTTCAAAATGTCTTACTCTTGGGATGGTATGGTGCTAACGTTAAGAAGCCATACCTTAAGCAGTTAAATTTTAACCTTTAGCACATCACTTTCACTGTCATGTGTTCCCCGTGACATCATCGCTGTAAAATTAGGAACTTTCTTTTCTTGCTCTCTCTCCTGCAGATGTGGAAGTTTGAAAATTGCATTCCATGGGCCTGTGCCACATTTCATCAGCGTTTTTCCTTCGCTTTCTCCAAAGACTGGCCGCATGTGGTGCGTAGATTGCTGGTGCTGTTTGGGATCTCATATCAAATGCTGCTACCTAATCCCAGGCGGGCTTTGGCTGGCCCACACCTGCAGCTGATTGAATCCTCCTGGAGTACAAAGGCTTGATTTACAGCATCAAGGATACAGGGCCTGGTTGCAGCTGGGCTTCAGCAGGAAAAGGAAGTTGTTTATCATCTTTGTGTGCATTTCATTAACAATAGTGTACCCGATATGCAGCTCATACAATAATTTCAAATCACTGACAGAGAGCTTGATGGTATTTGGCGTTACCAGGAGAAAATCCTTCAAGATGGGCAAATGAAATATGAAGGAGGGGGGGGGGGTTCCTCCTTGTGACCCAGCAAAGTTAAAACTGCTAGGATAAACCTCCACCATGTTTCCTTTTCTTTCTTTACTTTTGTTTGAGGGTTTTGGGATTTTTTGGGTAGTCTTTGGGGTAGACTGATAGAAACTCTGCCGGTAAGAAATATGAAACTCAGTTCCTCCCACAATGTTCAGTGTTGTCATGGCATAATGCAGTTGGGATTTGAAATAAGGCTTTACAAAACATCATTTCATTGTGTGTCACTGGTATCAACCAGTACCTGTGACACTAGTTCCCATCTTGGTCCTCTCCATAGCATTTCAACAGCCAGGTAACAAGTAGACAAATTGTCCAAGAAGGCTTTGTGTTTGTGTGCATGATTTCAGATATCCAACTTGAATTCTGTGCGAATATTTTAGAAATCACTTTGTGGGATGCTGAATTGAAATAGATTGAATAGATCCAGTGTGCATCTAATGTATTGAGCTCTGAAGCCATAAGGTTACAGAGTTAAAGCCCATTTGCCTGAGTCTGAAGCTGTCCTTCTACTCCCGGTTTGGTTCCATTTTTCAGAAGTATGTCCCATGAAGTTCAATTTTTATTTATTTAAAAATGGATTTTCCACATTTCCATCATTCAGGGAGTTGTACAGGAAGTTAAACAATACAAGCAGTTTAACACCTGCTACAAATGAAAAAAAAATCACACAAAGTCCTACCACAACCAATGTCAAACAGATCAGAACCCAGTGAGACTAAGGATGATCGTACAAAGTCCCAGTGGATCAGCTCCAGTTTATATGTCCTGTAGCAAGAGAATAACAAGAAAGCTTTACACTGTTCCTTACTGTCAGATGTTGGGGGTTCAAAGTAAATGGGCTTCCATTTGTTGCAAAAGGTAAGACGTTTATTTGATATCTCAAAGTTCTGAACAAGCAAGAATTGGAACTGAGCATTTAGTGAAAGAGACACAGTTTTAAACACTCACATCAAAGGGTTTCTAAACAATACTACATTCTCACACTTCTGAGTTACAAGTAACACTTTCCCTACTTCTTATCGCTTGTGGTTCTTCTTCTCACGGATGAGCCCTGCTGGCTCTTCTTGAGGCCTGCTATCTTCAAAGGGCTGTTGCTTTTGTTAGTACTATGCAGAGGAATTCACAGCGGGAATTAGTAACATCTCTAGAGCCATTTGATATGCAAGGCCTTTGTCTCATGGTTAGTAGCTAGTGCTCAAAATGGGGTTAGTCATGTCAAGAGGCAGGTTACAGGTTATATTCAGTATAGTATCACATTCAGCATAATGTCATAGTAATATTCTCCAATGTCTGACATACTGCCGCCCCTAAGCTCTTGCTCGGGGTTTGTCTGGGTGCAGTAGGTAACATTTCTTTAAAAGAGAAGGAGCCCATAGGTCAGTGGACTTGACCCATTCATCACAACTAGTAGGGAAGTATTTCCAACGGACCAGATAGTGCAATACCCCCCTTTGTATTTTTGAGACCAGCACCTCCTGCACCTCATGATGACTCTGACCCTTCACTTGAATAGGTGTGGGCTCTGGAGGGCGGGGGTGCCAAGACTTAACTCCAGGATCCTTGCGAAGAAGACTGCAATGAAAAACAGGGTGAATCTTACTAAACATCTTGGGAAGGTCCAGTTCTACTGTCACTCTGTTTATCACCCATTTGATTTTAAACGGACCCAAGAATTTATATGCCAATTTTCTACAAGTCTGTGGTAAGGGGAGGTTTTTAGTGGACAGGAATACACTCTCCCCTTCTTTAAAGTCCCACTCGGGGGAGTGCTTTTTGTCAAAGTATGCTTTGTAGTCTCGTTTGGCCATTTCTAAGTGTTCCTGAATGACAGTCCAGCCTTTTTTCACTCCTTCCCACCATTGCTGGCAGGAGCTAGGTGGCACTGTCCCCTCAGGGCTGGGCAGCAAAGGGAACGGCTTGCCTTCGTAGCCATTCACTATCTGAAATGGCGAAGCTTTGGTAGAACTGTGCAGGCTGTTGTTGTAGCCGTACTCTGTGAATGGGAATAGCTCTACCCAGTTGGACTGCTGGTAGTTTATATAACACCTCAGGTATTGTTCGAGAAGACTGTTTCCGTGTTCTGTCTGTCCGTCAGTCTGAGGGTGGTAGGCGGAACTCAGACCTTGCTCTATCCCCGCCATTTTGCAAAACTCCCGCCAGAAGTTGGCAATGAATTGCGGCCCACAGTCGCTAATGACCTTGTTGGGGAACGAGATGGAAAAACCACGTGATGGAAAAACAAATAGACTAGTTCCTTAGCTGTTGGTAATTGTTTACAAGGAATAAAATGCGCCTGCTTGGAAAAGGTGTCTACTACCACTAGTACTTCTTTTTTTCCCTGGGACACTGGAAGTTCTACTATAAAGTCCATTGACACCACTGACCAAGGTCGGTTAGTGGTGGGAATAGGGTGCAGTAATCCTGGGGGCTTTCCCCCCCTCCGCTTGGCCATGATGCAGATGGGGCACGATCCCACAAATTCAGAGATGTCTTTTTTCATCTGAGGCCATCAGAATTGGCGATTTACTAAATGCAGTGTCTTTACATAGCCGAAGTGGCCAGCCAGTTTGCTGCAGTGACAATGCTGCAGGACTTCTGATCAGAGGGACTTCGGCACATAAAATTTCCCTTCATAGTACCAACCCCCCCCCTCTCCCTTCAGTATGCCATCTGGCCTCTCCTCTCCCTCTTTTTCCGTCTCTTCGATGAGTCTGCTGCCCCCCCACAGTTCAGGTTGCCCGGTTTTCTTTCTGGATCAGGTGGTCACCCCCCCCCCCAGCCACGGCGGAAGAAGGAATGATTGAGTCTATGACTTCCTCTCTCTGGCTCTCGTGCTGGGGCAAGCGTGAGAGAGCGTCGGCCAAGAAGTTTTTGGAGCCTGGGATGTGCTTGAGCACAAAGTCAAATTTCGCAAAGAACCCTGCCCACCAGATTTGTTTGGCTGTTAATTTTCTCCGGCCTGTTAGGGCTTCCAGGTTCTTGTGGTCTGTCCAGATTTCGAACGGCACCCTGGCCCCTTCTAACTAGGACCTCCAGGTTTTTAGAGCATACGTTACAGCGAACGCCTCTTTGTCCCAGACCGACCAGTTGCGCTGCTCATGGGAGAACTTGCGTGAGATGTAGGTGCACGGTCGGAGCCTCCCCTCCTCATCTTTCTGCATTAATATGGCTCTGACGGCCACATCGGAGGCGTCGCATTGAACCACAAAGGGTTTTAGTTCGTTCGGATGAGCTAACACGGGCTCACTAGTGAACAGTCTCTTGAGTTCATTAAATGCGGCTTGGCAGCTAGGGGTCCAAGGGAGTTTTGCCCCCGGTTTTTTGTCTTCCGGCCCCTTCCGCTTTGCCTTTAGGAGATCGGTTAAGGGCAGCATCACCTGGGTGAACCCCTGTATGAACTCCCTATAGAAATTTGTGAACCCAAGGAACGATTGGAGCTGTTTGCGTGTTCTCGGGGGTTCCCAGTCTAACACCACTTGAATCTTGGCTGGGTCCATCGCTAATCCCTTCCCGGACACTCGAAACCCCAAGTAGTCGAGTTCCGTCTAGTGGAACTCGCACTTTGATCACTTGGCATACAGCTTGTGCTGATACAAGGTCATCAGCACCTTTCGTACCAGGGGCACGTGAGACTCTAGATCTTTGGAATAGATCCAGGTCATCCAGGTACACCACCACCCCCTTGTACAGGTATTCCCGCAACACTTCATTTATAAAGTTCATAAACACCCCGGGCGCCCCCTGCAAGCCAAAGGGCATTACTAAGTATTCAAACTGTCCCATGGGTGTGTTGAACGCCGTTTTCCATTCGTCCCCCTCTTTGATTCTGACGTGAAAATAAGCGTCCCTCAGGTATAGTTTGGTAAACACAGACCCCTCTGACACTGTGCTTAACAAGTCTTGATTTTGCGGGTGCAGCCTGAGTCTACTAAGGCTCGGGCATGCATGAACCGCTTCAGTTTCGGGTTTAATAAAGTCACTGGTACAAAGAGTAGGGCCCTGGTTATTCTCACCCGTAGTGGTGCCGTCAAATCCACGACCTGCCGTCCAGCACCTCTCAGTGCAGGTTGCTTCCGTTTTCCACTGGCACTGGCTCCCACGATTCTTCCCCCGAGTCCTTGGTTATTATAGAATCCTCTTCAAGTGCCATGGATGTGGCGACGCTGCCCCGGCTGGGCTCTTTGGGCTCGTTCCCGGTCTTCTTCTGGCCGACTGCAGTCGGTTTTGGGGCCAGGGGGGGTACGCGGGGCTTCTCCAGGCAATTGGCTCCCAAGTGCCCGGGGTCACCGCATTGGAAGCACCGGCACCCAGGGGTCACCTTGGGGGTTCCTCCCAGGGGTGCTGTCTTCTTAGGCTCAGACTTAGTCCCTGCCTTGGATTCCTGCCCCCCTCTCGCCCTTGTTGCTGCTGCCGTTGCAGGGCCACATGCTTCAGGTTGGTCTCAACCTCACCGGCCAGTTGTATCCAGCCCACTAGGATGGTGGGTCGAGCTTGTTGGAAGCATCGGTCGAGGATGCTCATATTGAAGCCCCGATGGAAGGCTTCGTACTTCATTTTCTCATTCCACCCTCAGACTTTGGAGCAGTGAGCTCGGAAGTCGGCGGCGTATTCTCTCACTGTCCTCACCCCTTGCTGTAGCTCTCGTAGGGCGGTGAGGGCCCTGACCTCTTGCAGTGGGTTGCCATACTGCTGCAACATGTCTTGCAGGAACCCCGCTACGGTGGTCAGCTTGGGCCCCCGGGTTTCATACAGGCTGACGAACCATCGCCTCGCCGCCCCCTTCAGCTTTGACCCCAGGTAGTCCACTTGGCTAAGTTTAGTCGGGAAGGTGTTCCCCCAGTGGGTCATGAAACTGTTGCACTGGATGGTGAAGTACTCTACTTCCTCCGGATCGCCATCGAAGGTGATCTGCAGCTCCCGGCCTCTGCCTCTCACCCAGGGTACTAGAGGTTGTGGGCCAGTGGGCCCCATCGGCCATCCAGGGGGAAAGACCGAGACTGGGGGCGCTCCCAGACCAGGGATTGGTGGTGGCCCCACCAGGGCTGGTGGTGCTGCTGGCTCACCCGGCGGGCCCCTCAGTTGGTCTGGCTGTGGAGCTGCCGCGGTCTTCTCCAGCCAGTACATCCTCTCCTTCGGCCCCCGCTCCGGCGAATAGGTTGCCGAAATGCCCAGCTGCTTCGTCTATGAGTCCGGTCGAGGTGCGGGGCTGCCACTTCCTCGGGGCGAAGAGTAGCGTTGAAAAATGCAGCGGAGATCCGCCCTTCCTTTGGTCGACTGTGACACCCAGCAGGATCCCCTGCCCCTCTGCGAGTTCGGTGGGTTCTCCATTATCCGGAACTTTGGCGGCCATCCAGCTAACAAGTTGCTGGTTCGGATAGACCCATATTGGATCAGTTCCAAAATGTCAGATGTTGGGGGTTCAAAGTAAACGGACTTCCATTTGTTGCAAAAGTTAAGACGTTTATTTGATATCTCAAAGTTCTGAACAAGCAAGAATTGGAACTGAGCATTTAGTGAAAGAGACACAGTTTTAAACACTCACATCAAAGGGTTTCTAAACAATACTACATTCTCACACTTCTGAGTTACAAGTAACACTTTCCCTACTTCTTATCGCTTGTGGTTCTTCTTCTCAGGGATGAGCCCTGCTGGCTCTCCTTGAGGCCTGCTATCTTCAAAGGGCTGTTGCTTTTGTTAGTATGATGCAGAGGAATTCACAGCGGGAATTAGTAACATCTCTAGAGCCATTTGATATGCAAGGCCTTTGTCTCATGGTTAGTAGCTAGTGCTCAAAATGGGGTTAGTCATGTCAAGAGGCAGGTTACAGGTTATATTCAGTATAGTATCACATTCAGCATAATGTCATAGTAATATTCTCCAATGTCTGACACTTACATGATGTGTGGAAAGACTTGTGGTCTTCTTGCCTTCAAAAGTGCATTTACCAAAAAAAGAAGATAGAAGACTTCAAGAATTTAAGAACTTGGAAAATAACTATTGTTGTTTGTTTTAGGCATAATTAACAATCATTTTGAGAAGCAAAGGAGGAAAAAGAACATAGTTTTAAAACAGGACCATATATAATATGTTGATTTTGAAGACTAGAACAGTTAACATTTAGTACTCATCAGAAGTAAAGAGATATAACTTATTTAGGTACCTCTAGAGGAGTTGTAATAATTTACTTTAAATATTATTTGAAGTTATAGACATATAATGTAAGCTGCTTCTTTTGGTTATATACAATAATTTAATCAGTTGTATGTGATTCTTTAAAAAAAATTGATTGAAAAAAAAAGTGCATTTACTTTTGTTCTATTTTGAACCCTTCCACTCCTTGTCAATGTTCTCCTTCACATAGTTATACAGTTCAGAATCCAACTGAGCTATCCCAATGAAATCTCAGGAATGAAGAGAGTTAATAAGAATATGCTGAGCAAGTAAGGTCATAACAAAGGAAGGGCAGTAGTGTTACTCCCCCCCCCCCCAATTCAGGAAACAATCCCTTTGCTAATGTAACTTACAATGATCCTGGATTTTCATGCCACTGAGGAAGAATGCCATGTATCAATTGGCCCTCAAGGCTAGTTTTCTATATAATAGCCTAAGGCTTGGATTTGTCATGCTAACCCATGCATGGTCCTTTACTGAATCATTCCAGGTTCAACTGATTTGAATTTGTCCAGATGGTCTTTGGAATATTTCTTTGATACCCTTTCCGAATTCATGAGGGTTTTTGTATTTGTGTAACTATCATATCAACCAAAGTTTAAGATCTTTCTCTGCTCTGGTTAATATTCCCAGTCTACATGTTTAAAGCTGGGCTGCAGTATAATTCATTAACATTGTTCTCAGCTTAAGGTGAAAGGCCTACCTCCATATAAAAATGAACGTACTCTGTATATAGGATCTGGAAATACAATGCAGTGGATGGTTGTGACTGCTAAAACTATAACATCTGGAATGCCATCCTGGAAAGCTTCCAAGAGATTTCCATGAGGAACACTTTGTAAAAGTTGTTACCCTTCTAGGCATTTCAAAATTTTGTAAAGTCAAATGTGTTCCCAGGCTTGCATAGGAGCAAAGATTGGATTATAAAGTGCTAAACGTTTTTTACAACTGTATAAGCAATGTTACTATATGGATAATCATTCAGGAGAAAATTATTTTTACAGACAATTTTAATGGATCTCCTCCAGTGCTCAATTAGACTCGTATTTCAAGAATCCAGAAATGCAAGACTTTTCTCTTCAACTGGTCCCCCTGCCTAGAACCCCAGGAACCCAGCTTGAGAAGAGCTGGTGTAGCGATCCTACTTCCTTTTGCCTCAGGCACAAAAGATTGGTCAAGAGGAAGTAGGCAGCTGGAGAGGGAGGAACAAGCAAGGAACAATTACACAATCATCATCTGTGTGTGTGAGAAGCTGCTTTCGTGTAGATGTGACATTATGGGAAGCATTTCAAGATTGTAGCCTGCAGTTATGTGAGTATAGCTGCATGAGGTAATCAAGCTAATCATTGTATCTTTATGTTCCATCACAGGACTTCTTTCACATTCACCAACACTCCCTCTGTGAATCACTGCCGCATTTCAGTTCATTAAAAGCTGATTCGCATTGCTCCCACATTGGCCTGGGGACCTTTGAATATAAAGCACCTGATGGTTCTGATTTGCCTTGAGAATAGGTTCTGTTTTCTACACATTATTATTTCTACAAAAGGCCAATAGGAAAAAAAATACACTAAAATGGATTTAGGCCATCCGTTTATATCCAGCAAATGGCCAACAGAATGCTGATTTTTCTTGATTTTTTTTTAAGCCAATATAAGACATTATTTTTTTTTTAATTTCAATTTTATTGTAAAAAAAATGTTACAAACAAGAACTTAAATAAAGCTTATACAAAAGTTATATCAAAGTTTGGTTTTACCCTCTGCTGAATCCTTTTTGGCCTCCTGGAAGATTATTCCTGGGATTGTGAGAACCGCAAAGACAAACAGATTTTTGCATGGGGAAGTTCATTAAGGGAGGAGAGGAGGTAAAATTCTCCTCCTTTCTCAGCACAACTCTGCTGAGTTGGCTCCATATTTTACTGTTACCATACTTCATGTTAACTGTATCCCCAGATTCAAGTAGGAATTATACAAACTGCTCTAAGCAGAGTGGTAGGAATATATTTTTACTTTTAAAGAAGAGGACATTAAGTTTTTGAGTTAGGATAAGACAGAATTCTGAAATCCTAGAGGAATATCTTAACATAGCACTAAGATTATTGCTATGAGATTATTTTATTTTGTTTGTTTATTGTCAAGCATTCCTACTGAGACTCCAGGAAGATTACAAGAAAGCTGCTAATATCATTTCAGAGGGTAGTGATGTTGGTCTGCAGTAACATTCTTTGTTTCAATTTTTTACCAATTTTCTTTAGTTAAGAGCTCAGCGCAGTTTACAACAATGTGTAATGACATCAACTAAAAGCAGGTACAAAATTTGCATGGTAAATATCCAGTAAAGTCCTGTGTGGTCATATGCACAGTACATCAAACCAGGACTTTTTTGAGCAGGAACACACAGGAACGCAGTTCCAGCTGACTTGGTGTCAGGAGGTGTGGCCTAATATGCAAATGAGTTCCTGCTGGACTTTTTCCTATGAAAAAGCCCAGTGGAAAACAATGGTGACATCAGGGGGTATGGCCTAATATGCAAATGAGTTCCTGCTGGGCTTTTTCTGCAAAAAAAGCCTGCATAAAACCAATCCAATAAAACCACAGGGATCTGTAGAAACCTTATTGCTTGAAAACCTGGTTGGTCTCCAAGGTTCTACAGGACTCAAATCTAACTGTTCAGCTAACATAACTAATTGACAAATGGAGTGTAAAGAACTGGAAAGCAGGGATGAGAGGATTTTCATTTATTATTTCACAGGTGAGATCTGCCTGGCATGGAACTCCTCCTGAATTTTGGTTCACTATGCAAATCCCTAACAAAAAATTTAAAATAAAATTCAGGAATTGGAACTACATCATCACTAGTTTTTTAATTTGCTGCTTATTTTTGTCCCAGTATTTGGCACCATTGTGTAACACATACTATTAATAATGCTTACTGCACAGGAAAACTGTCTCATTGTCTTCATACATGCAGTTGCATCCAGATTTTTTTTTTTTTGGGGGGGGGGATATTTTAAAAATGCATAGCAGCAACTGCTATTGCATTGATGCCAGTTCTGAAACAATACCAGATAGTTCATTATTCCAAATGAAGGGGTCATGAATAAGAGTTTATAAAGGATCTCTTTCAGGAAGTGGTGCACCAAAAGGGAGGAGTCTGGACTGGTTTATCAGTCTTTTTAATTCTGAACAATGGGCTCATATTGTGGACTGAAAAATCTTCACAATAGGCAGTGCTCAGCTAGCTTGGAGTGTCTTGTGAGACATGAGGCAACAGTGGCTGTTTTGCCAGTCATTGTTGCCAGTGATTCCAACCTTTAGTTAAATGTTAACATGGAAGGAGGATGGAACAGGCTAAAAGTGATAAAAACAAGAAGGAGGGAGGAAGAAAAGGATAAAATGAAAGACAAAAAAAAGATAAAATATAAAGACAGAGAAGTGGATCAGAAAAAGATGAGGGACAGAGGATGCTGGAGAAGAAACAGAGAAAGGTAGGTGCATTAATGGGAGAGAAGGGAAGGGAAAAGTCTCTGCCAGGGAGAGGGAAGGAGGAAATGAGATTCTCTCCTCCCACCTTGTGTCCTCACAGCCCCCCCCCCACTTGTTAAAGCATGAATAGTGAGTGAAAAGTACAATCCATTATGTGTTCATGCTATTACTGCTCTATTTGATCCATTGTGTTCTTTGTGATATGTTGATTGCCATGCCACCCTGTTCTTATTAATCTACAGACAGGAAACAAAGTCTTGTTACTGATCAGCTCCAGTCCTGTTCTGTTTTGGCAAATTGCTGCATCATGTACTTTTCAGATCTACTAGAACCTGGATATGTGCAGTAGAGGCAGAAGAACTATGCTAGGAAAATAAACAGAATCCTTCTAGGTACTTAGAAGGGTGTAACTCTGACTGGACTGTGCTGCAAGTTACCTGACATATTTGCTGCATCAGATGGTGTAGGACATGGGTCCCCAAACCTGTTGAACCTATGGACATTTTGGGAATTTTGAGAAGTCTGAAAAGGACTTCAAAATGGCTGCCATGGAGTAGTGGGACCAATCACAACAATGGCTGAAATGGGAGTTCTATTCAATCATAAAATATTGAGAAGTTCCAGAAAATGTTAAGATGTTCTAAGCCAAGCATTTTGCTATGATGAAAACAGCTGTTTTTATGCTCATAAAGCTGATACCTCCTGAAGTACCTCCTAACCCAATGAGTTGAAGAAAAGCCAAAGGGATTCCCCTTTGTTTTGAGGAAGAGATGCTTTGGGCACCAGGAAACACACTGATGGGTGCCATGGATCATTGGGACATTCCTAGAGATCATGTTGGGAATCACTGGGTTCAAATTCAATGAGAATTTGTTGGAATGATCTGCTTTGAAATTTCCGAAGTTCTTGTTACAGCCCAGATTCCTGTAGTATACAATTAATACTTTGTTCCCAGTGTAATTGTCTCTGCATAGGCAGCAGATTAAAAATATAAAATTTATACTGGCGTATATAGAAAATTAATTGGAGAGTGGTGAAGATGAGATCCTTTTATAAATGGCATTTTGCAGAAGTAGCAAATATTGAAGATTATTATGCAAGTAATATGTTATCCCAGCTCAAGAACTATATCCACTTGAGACACTTATTTCTGAAGAATTCATCTCAAGAGCACTTGGCCATTTCTCTCCCTCTTGAACATTTCTCCAGATGATATTTTCTTCATCCTATTCTTTACAGTCACAGCTCCTTAAGGTTCCAGCCAAACTTTCACTTACTTGCCTTTGTAGCTGCCCAGAACAGTAGGCACACATCCCCAATTGCTTCCGAATGAAACTTGTGCCAGAAAGCTGCCGGATTTCAACTTAATTGGCAAATGGATGCTTGCCCATAGTACTCAAATACAACACTTGGCACCCCCTCGACTGCCAGGTCACCTCACTTGGTTATACCAGTGTGCATGTGCCTCTGTGGGTTGCAGTAGCATTCATATATAAAGCACTTTACCAGCATCTTGAATCATTCCAGCTGAAGCCATTTTTTTAAACTTCAAAAGCTATAAGTAGTAGGGTTGCTAGGTCTGTGTTGGAAAACACCTGGAGACCTTGGGGGTAGATCTGGGAGAGGGCGGTGTTTGGGGAGGGGAGGGGCCTCAGTATGGTACAAGGCCATAGAGTCCACCCTTCAAAGCAGCCATTTTCTCCAGGGGAGCTGATTTCTGGCAGCTGGAGATCAGTTGCAAAAGTGGGAGATCTTCACACCCCAACTTGACACTGGCAACCCTAATGAGTAGCCATAGTTGAAGCTGGGATGCAAATATTCTGCTAAAACACCAGAAATAACACTTGTCTTCATCACTGGGGTACCTGTGTAGTCCCACATGGGTTACTACATACTCATAGGCCTGCTGCAAAGAGATTTTGAAGCTCAAAAACTCAAAAGGGTTTTCCTTCCGTCCTCTTGCATGCTGCTTTCCAACCTTTTTTGGTATAATAGGAAGGGGGTGGGGTGCCCTTCTCTCAGTTCTCACCCCTATGCCATGGAGAGGGGTTCTTCTTTTTTGAAGCTTCATGCAAAGAAAATTGAGGACTTCAGGCTTTCTTCTGCCTTTGACAGACCCTGTGCACTGCAAAGAAAATTCAAAGCAACTGGCCTCGATTAACTATCATTTAAAATGTGTGTCTTGTGGGGTGAAAGTCCCCCATATGGATGACCATATGTTATGTCTACTAGGTCTCAGTGAAGAGCATGATGTCTCAGGGTTTCTGATATGTAGTCAGTTGACTTCTAAAGTGAAACATGACAGACTGTTATGTTTGAAAGCTACTCGGTGGAAAACAGCTTTGTCTGGCGTTACTTCCAACAATCGTATGAGCACAATGTCAAAACCAAATCCAGAAAGAGAGATCCAGTCATCATTGGTTCCAACAGATCCAAGACCAGTTTCAGAACCTTTGTCTCCAAAGAAGGCATGATCCACTACTTCTCTGGCATTTCCTGGAAGAAATGCTTCAAAGCCTCCTCCTCAAAAGTCTTGTAATAAAAAACCATGCCAAAAAAGTGTTGTCAAAGTCATCCAAGTTTTTGTCTTCCTCCCATCATAAGGCCATGGTTCTGATATAGCCATCCCTCTACAGGTTTTGAGCTTCAAAATCTCTCTGTGGCTGGCCTTCACATCCATGCATGACTGCACTGATGACCACTCGATGAACAACAGTTACATTTAAATGCAACCATATTATGCATGCAACAGTGCTGCCAAGTGATAATCCACTTTAGCTGCTGAGGCAACATTAGTTCTCTCTTTTTTAGAATGCACAGTTGATTGCTCAATGTGCATAACTAATCTTTATATGTGTAGGTGTTCCATACAATCCTGAACAGAGTTACATTCTTCTAAACTTGTTGACTTTGATGGACTTACAAGGGTGAAATTCTGCTTAGGATGGCATTGCTAACTTTGTCTGTGTAGATCATTTCATCATCTTGGTTCAGATAAAATCAATTACCAGAGATGGATGAGACGCTTTGAGTATTTTACTGTCTCTCATCCACAGATTGAACCATGGCTATCTCTTAGAAGAACAGTCATTAACATTTTTCAATTAAATAGCAAACTACATCAAAATCTAGAGTGAAAGACCAACAAAGAGAAAGCCTATCTACATAACTTAACAAGTACAAATTAACATTAGTGATAATTGATATGTTGATTCATAATCTACAAAGTTTCTGTAGCCAAAGCACTGATTGTTCAGTCATTTATTAGGGAAGGGACTACATGAAGCTGCCATATACTGAATCTAGGGTTGCCAATTCCCAGGAGGGGGCAGGGGATCCCCTGGTTTGGAGGCCCTCCTCCCACTTCAGGGTCATCAGAAAGCAGGGGGAGGGGAGGAGAATGTCTGCTGGAAACTCTATTATTCCCTATGGAGACTTATTCCCATAAAAATAATGAAATAATGAAAATAATGATCTGTTGGGGTTCTTGGGGGGCTGATTTTTGGATTAGAGGCACCAGATTTTTGGTATAGCATCTAGTGCCTCTCCCCAAAATAACTGCCAAGTTTCAAAAGGATTGGACCAGGGAGTCCAATTCTATGAGCCCCAAAAGAAGGCGCCCCTATCCTTCATTATTTCTTATGGAAGGAAGGCATTTAAAAGGTATGTGGTCCTTTTAAATGTGATGGCCAGAACTCCCTTTGGAATTCAAAAATGCTTGTCACACTTTGCTCCTGGCTCCACCCTCAATGTTTCCTGGCTCCACCCACAAGGTTTCCTGGCTCCACCCCCAAAGTCCCCAGATATTTCTTGAATTGAATGCTGAACAGAGGCTCTAGCACTGAGCCAAGGCATCTTCCCTCATGTAGCACACATGATGTCTCACAATAAATTATGAATGCACACAGGAGCACTCTGTGGGATTCTGCATAAATCTGCACATGGTTTGCACTTGGAATGTTGACAACTGTTCACCTTTATCATTACCTGTTATGTGAGGCATCTCTATGAAGCCTGTTAGTCCCATAAAAAGCTTTGTCTGCCATTCCTTATGTATGGTAATTCTAGTATTTCACCTGTAATGTACTTGGTTCAGACATGAGTAACTGTAAACCCTCCAAAATGCCGTAGGATTTCCATTCTTTTTTAAAGAGCCATATTTGGTTTCATACTGAGCCATATTTGGCTGCAGAACCATCATTTGCAGACTCACAGCTTGCTTTGCTTTACCAGAATGGAATGAGGTATAATGTGAGATAGGCTGCATGGCTGCTGTGAAGCCAGTGATGTAAATGCTCCTGTTGGTGTGCCATTTAAATGTGATGGGGCAGAGGTGGATTTAAGTTATATAGAACTCTATGGCCACAACCATATTGTAAATTCAAATGTGTCAATATCAGTCTTAGACAGTGCTTCCAAGGACTTATTTTAATTGAAAGCCATCTATTCAAAACATTTTGAACTCTCATTCTTAATTACAGAATTATTTATCCATTGAAACCCAATGAAACATTTTTTTTAAAAAAAACTTTGCTGGATTCTATATCTTTTTTGGGGGGGCAGGAATAATTACAGAATTAAATCATAAGTAGTCTGGAAGATATCCATGCAGTTTAAATGCACTGGTTTTTTTTTTTAAAAAAAGCCAGGGACTGAGATACATACTAGTTAGGGCATTTCTGAAATGTTTTATTCTTCAAGTGCTTAATCCCTTAAAAATGTCAACTGTAAGGTATATCTGTGCTGAATTGCCTCCTGCTTCCCAGGTTAATGTGTGCCCATTTCATACATATTTGGGGGATTAACTCAGTGTTCTTTTTAGGTGCTGAGTTCACCTTTAAATATTTAGCCTGGTTCCCATGGACATATGCTAATGTTGGCTGTCATGTTGGGTTTATACATATGTAACACACAGTCTTTGGACAACCCAGTACCATGGTGGAGCTTGTAAATGCCTAAATTATAAACTCCTTCACCACCGTTTTTTTAAAAAATGCTTGGCTAATGGCTTTCTTTTGAGCTCTTCCTGTTCCCCTCCCCTCCTTGCTTTTCTGTTTTTCTTCATCTTCCTAACTCCATCATTCTATCCATAAATTGTGATCACAGGCCAGATCTGATCAAATTACATTAGTTCTAGAAGTCTACATTTCATTAGAAGTTAATTCTGATACTTATTTTGGATGCAATATCCCAGATTATCTTTACAGGTTGGTTCTTGAAAATAAAAATGAAACCTCAGATTTTTTTTCCAGTAGTAGAACAACAGATAGTGTGTTTAGAAAATAATGAAAGAATTACCTGTTGAGCACATACTTTCAGAAACTTTTTTTTACAGCCCCTTTTCATTAATGTCTCCTCATCTTTTTTTCTTTCCCCCCTCTCAGATCTTTGTCTCCCTTCATTTCCCACATTGTCACCTATACTCACCAGTTTGTGGAGGTCCTCACAATCGATAAATAATGATGTTACTATGAGATAATATCAGATTAAGTCTTTGCCAAGGATAAATGGAAAACTAAACTCTCGAAAAAGGTCAGAGAATATTGATCAGAAGCTTATCTTTGTAAAAAAAAAAACCTCTTTCAATTGATTTGATGAGCAAGGTGGCATATAAATTTTTTTAAACTATTTCAAATATAGAAATCTTACAGTAGAAAACATACAAACATAAGATGCCACAGTGCTAACACCCAAAAATATTCTATAGTGAAAACTCACCAAAAGCTTTAGCAAATCAGATGGCTTTCATAGACTCATAGAGTTGGAAGGGATCTCCAGGGTCATCTAGTCCAACCCCCTGTACAATGCAGGAAACTCACAAATACCTCCCCCTAAATTCACAGGATCTTCATTGCTGTCAGATGGCCATTTAGCCTCTGTTTAAAAACCTCCAAGGAATGAAAGCTCACCACCTCCCAAGGAAGCCTGTTCCACTGAGGAATCGCTCTGTCAGGAAGTTCTTCCTAATGTTGAGCCGGAAACTCTTTTAATTTAATTTCAACCCATTGGTTCTGGTCCTACCTTCTGGGGCCACAGAAAACAATTCAACACCATCCTCTATATGATGGCCCTTCAAGTACTTGAAGATGGTGATCATATTACCTCTCAGCAGCCTCCTCTCCAGGCTAAACATCCCCAGCTCCTTCAATCTTTCCTCATAGGACTCGGTCTCCAGACCCTTCACCATCATCATTACCCTCTTCTGGACCCGTTCCAGCTTGTCTATATCCTTCTTAAAATGTGGTGCCCAAAACTGAACACAATACTCTAGATGAGGTCTTAGAGCAGAGTAAAGTGATAGCATCACATCACGTGATCTGTACTTCTGTTGATACAGCGCAAAATTGCATTTGCTTTTTTAGCCACCGCATCACACTGTTTACTCATGTTCAGCGTATGATCCACTAAGACCCCTATATCCTTTTCACACATACTACTGCTAAGACAAGTCTCCCCCATCCTATAACCATGCATTGGATTTTTCCTACCTAAATGCAGAACTTTATATTTATCCCTGTTAAAATTCATTTTATTGATTTTAGCAGTTTTCCAACCTGTCAAGGTCGTCCTGTATCCTGTTTCTGTCTTCTACTGTATTTGCAACCCCTCCCAATTAAGTATCATCGGCAAATTTAATAAGCATTCCCTCTGTTCCTTCATCCAAATCATTTATAAAGCTGTTGAACAAAACAGGTCCTAGGGCAGATCCTTGAGGCACTCCACTTGTCACTCCTCTCTAAGAGGATGAAGAACCATTCACAAGCACTCTCTGGGTGTGATCTGTCAACCAGTTACAGATCCACCTAACGGTAACAGGATCCAAACCACATTTTACCAACTTGTCAACAAGGATAGTATGTGAAACCTTATCAAAAGTCTTACTGAAATCAAGATAAACAATGTCTACAGCATTCCCCTGATCCAGCAAGAAAGTCACTTTCTCAAAAAAAGAGATCAGGCTAGTCTGACATGACTTGTTCTTGAGAAACCCATGTAATCTTAGTAATCTTAGTAATCACATCAATTCTTTCTAAATGATCCAGGACCGACTGTTTGATGATTTGTTCTAAAACTTTCCAGGTATAGACATCAAGCTGACGGGTTAATAGTTACCCGAATCCTCTTTTTTCCCCTCCTTGAAGATGGGGACAACATTCGTCCACCTCCAATCTTCCGGCACCTCTCCTGTTCTCCAGGAATTCTCAAAAATAATAGCCAGAGGCTCAGAAATTACATCTGCAAGCTCTTTCAGAACCTTTGGATGCAATTCATCTGGCCCTGAGGACTTAGTTTCATTTAAAGAAACTAGGTGGTTATGTACTACCCCTATGCTGATCCTAGGTTGGAACTTCATACTCTCCTTATATGTTCTGTTTTCACATGGCACCTGGAAAAATAAGGGTTAGATTAATATGGTTGGGGGCTGTATTCCAAAGCATGTAAGACCCTTGGTAGCCAGCAGAAATGTCATCAACATTCAGATTAATAGAATCAAAATAAGTATTTCTGTATACAGAATGCTTAGTTTTATTGTCAACTTGTACCACAAGAGATTGAGGAGATTGTTAATTATTAACTAGTAACAAATAACAGTGCAAATTTTCATTCAGTGAAGCGCAAGCATCACTGTCTCCAGAGCATCTACCCAGTCTCCAAAGATGACAGTGCAGTGCTTCAGCATACAGGTAGGTTGTTACAGGAAACGGACCGATTCCCCAGCTCAAGCAATCTGTTCCCCACCAGTTGCTGCACGGGCACTTTTGAACCATGGCTCCCTCCAATTTTCCTCACAGCTTCCTGCTCTTGTTTTTTTAAAGATCAGGAAGCTGTGAGGGAAACTGGAGGGAGCCGTGGATCAAAATGTGCCATGCAGCAACTGGTGGGGAAAGCAGAAACCCAGGGGTGAAGCAACTGCTAGTGAGGAATCAGTCATAGTCTTTCAACTACTCCAGTGGAAGGATCTCAAAGTGGACTTTTGATTATAATAAAATCATATTTTAAATTATGGTTTTCAGAAAGCTGCTAAGATTAGGACTTGATTCATTGCCTCCCCAGTCGGAATAACGAGACAGACACAGGTATGGATTAAAGGGCCACTTTATTTAACTTAACTCAATGGCAAGGGCAAAACAGTGGGGGCAGGTAAAGCCAGGGGTCAGTACCAGACTACCTCCTTAACTCCGAACTGGGCGAGCCCCAAGCCCCGGGTGTGAGCCAACCCAATGGCTCAGACCCGGCCGGCCATGCACAAGATCCCATTCACTAGAGTTCCACCCTCCCCCAAGCCGTACAGCCTGGGATGTGGACAACTCTCCAAGTGACAGGATCCCAAGGCTCCCTGGAGCCAACCTTGGGCCATATAGCTTAACGGACACCCCAGGGAGGCCCTTTACCCCAATGGTGCGGTGCCATGGGAGCTCACCAATACCCCACACAACATGTTCCCAATAGTAAACAGCCAGTGACCAACCTATTTAACAGCACCGCCCAAGCCAATTGCCAGCGCCCATCACCAACAGTGCAAGGTAGGCAAAAACACTCCCAAACCGGCCAATATGTTAGGAAGCAAAAAATTCCTACCTGGCCCCTAAAAAGACCAGCCTATTGCCTGCACTGCATGACGAGCGGGCCGAAAGCGGCTTCCGAACTGCGCCACCGGGGGTGGGGGTGGCCTTATAAAGCCACCCACGCCCCCAATTGGCTACAGGAAGAGTCCATTGCCTCCATTCTTCAGGGGAGGCAATGGACAGCCCCCAGCCTATAGTGGCTGATCGGCCACTCGGCTGGGTGGGGGCCGAATTCTCTTAACGCATTGAAGAATACAAAGTTTGGTTCTGAAGTCCTCCCGCCCCTCCTGTGTCCTATCACATTTTACTTGCAGGTTTTCCTCAGTTCCCACATGTGTGGAGCCCACTTCACATTGTGATGATAGCACACATGGATAAGGGGCTTAGCCTTCTCCTCTTGAGCATTTTCTACAGTATTCAACCCATTTGGGACATGTACTTACTTGTGGGTTTCCTCAAGAGCCAAATGGTATTCCCTGGCTCATTTCAGGTCAGGAAAATTGTGGTGGTGGTGGGGAATCTGAAGCACCTTCTCCACAAGTGCCACAGTTGCAACAACAAAATTGGGCACTGCATGCATAGGAACTGAGGAGAACCCAAAGGTATGTGTGACTGTTACATAGAACACCAGGAGGAAGGGGTGCCCCAGACCCAGTCTGTGTACTCTGTTGCTATTTACATTATGAGTATGTCACTGTCCATGTCACATTAAAATGTAGAGTACTTAATAAAGAATCAGACAGGTATCTTTCCTGAGGATCTTACAATCTAAATTTCAAGGGTGGGGAGAACTGATGGAAGGAAATAAGACTACATCCTTCAAAGACCCCTCCCTTGGTATCTAAAGGTGGCTTATTGGTTACTCTTTAATATACAATACATGTATTCTATATGTTTTTTCAAAGTCTCTCTCTAGACTGCATATTAACCTTCTACTCAGAAACTGATACCAAAGTCGAACTATTATCTCAACAGGTTGCAGTCACAGTGGGTGGTTGTTATTCCCTTCATTTCAGCAGAGCTGTACCTGCTTATATCAGCGCAGAACTGGGTTTTGACGAACAAAAACAACAGTCATGCAGGCAACTGTATGCTCCCCCCCCTTTCCCCCTATCAGCATATTAAACAAAGGATAATATTAAGTTTGGATAGTGGATAAAGTTAAGCTCTGCTAATACTTAGCATCAAGTACCACTGTGTTGAAATTAGAAATTACACATTCCTGAGGTTTCTAGCTGCCGTGCTTGCCAAGAACATGGAGCACACAGCTCTCCAAGCTGCAGCAGCAGGTCCTTGTATGAGAACAGTGATGTGGGCAGCTGCCACTGCAGTGCAAAAGAATCTGCCACTAGGGAGAAAAGCATTCAGAAGACAGTTGTCTCAAAGGAATGTTCCGCTGCTTTTGTACTTTGTCAATTTGGACTTCACCCAAGGTGCGATGTTCGACATGTGGATTGCAGACAGAGGCCTGGTTCAGACATCTGGGCCTGCTGTATCTCCATCTTGTGGAAGGGGCCCAGAGTGCACACAAGTACGGGTGTGCATTCAGTCTGGCCGAACTGAATACAACCCCGGAAAATAGCTGATTTGGCTGCCAAATAGAGCAGCTGCGAATAACTGCCGAAATTCGGTGGCCATTTAGCTCTATTATACCCTATGGGCTATTGAAGTCAATGGCAAAACAGGGTATAATGAATTGTGGATGGGGAGGGAGGGGGTTTGAGAAAGAGGCTCCAAATTTGCCAGACAGCTGTAGAAGCCTCTTACCCACAGAATCCCCGAGTTTCAAAAATATTGGGCCGGGGGGGTCCAATTCTAGGGGCACTCAAGGTGGGGAGGAAGCAATCAGTCACTTTTCCCACTGTAATTAATGATTCTGGGGAGGAGGGAGTTTGAGTGAGAGGCACCAAATTTGCAGGGCTTCTTCTGGCATCTCTCTCCCACAGAACCCCCAACTTCCAAAAGGATTGGACTAGGGGTCTCAACTCTAGGAGAAATTTTGCAGAACCTTCTTTTCTCCCCTCCTCTTTTCACATTTTTTTTTATTTATCAAAAAGGAATTAATTTGAAACAGACTCAAAATTTCTAAAAAAGAGGAAAACAAATGGGTTGTTGTTGGGTTTTAAAGCAATATTAGATAAAGAAGAATTAAGAGAATTTCTTTTGACACTGCTCGTGGGAGGTTAAAAAAATGCATGTCATCCCACCCACACAGTGTGCAAACCTGCTTGGACTGTGATCTTTCAGGAAAGATCATATCAAGCAGGTTGGGGAAACATCAAAAGAAAGAAGAGGGAACCCTAGGTCTCATTTCACATGTTTAAGAGCCTACTGTCACTTGCCTACAGAAGTATGCATAGGAAGGCACTGGAAATCCAAGTACAAATGGCTACTCAAAGTATCTATATGAATTACATTTGAAAGATGAACTATATATGTATTATATTCTACTCTTCATTTGTCTTCCCAATCAGATAGAGTGCAAGTGGCAGGATTGCCCCAAGATACATAAATCATGGCTTACACATGTGGGAGCTGCAGGATCAATATGGAGTTCCTGCTTGCCTACAAATTGATGTCACTATGAAAGAGAGCTTCAGTTGTGTGTTTTTATTTTACCTGTGATGCTACTGCAGTGGAGAGTCTACATTCAGAAGTTTGGTGCATAATGGAGTGCTCATGAAGCAACAGAACTATAATGAGGCTAAAGCCAAGTGTTTATGTTGTGTGGAACAAGGGTAGTCTGTATAAATGCACATGCAAAGTGTGAGGAGAATGGAGACAGTTGACCCTTGATTGTGTGTCTGATAATAATCAATACAAAATGTTCAAGAGGATGCATCTTTAGGAAAATCTACCCACCTCTCTGTGTTTGACACCTTTAATGGTTTTTCTTAAAATATGTGGAGTGTTTTCTTTAGAATTTTGCTTACTTTTTCACATCAGCTGCTGTAAAAATACTGCCCAAACTCCTATATAATGGAGTAAAGCTGAAAAATTATTTAACTTACGCAATATGATGCCCAATCAACCATTCTAAAGTCATTTGGCTAACACCAAGCAATGGACCCAGTCTGTTTTAAATCATAGAGTTTACCCTTAAGGGATGCAGGTATTTTGGCAATGGATTTGTTCAAGTGTCCCTTTGAATCTCAATTCACTGGCTTTCTTGGGATAAAAATGTGTTTTTTATAAATAAAGGTAAAAGTTAAGAAAACACATCCGGATTAATAATTATCCATGGAGTCAAGAGGGGAGAAAAACTTTCACAGCTGTTGAACTGCCAATACTCCCATATAATTTTATATTATTGCCCAGTATAACATTAGGCAACTACATCACAGTGCCCACTGCAAAAGTATATGTGGAGAAGGAGAAGTCCTGTGAGATTGAGAGGCTATGCATCAGTGGCAGAGAATGTGCTTTGACTGCAGAAAGTACCAGGTATCTTGAATTAAAAGTTTTCAGGTAAATGGTGCTTAGATAGACTTTTTCTACCATTGCCATAGTAGTAGACAGGAATAAGAATCCAGTAGCACCTTAAAGACTAACAAAACTTTTGGCAGGGTATGAGCTTTTGTGAGTCACTGCCCACTTCTTCTGATATTGTGGTACCCCATGAACCTCCACAAACCTTTGCGTTTAACAAACCGGTTCGAGGTTCATGGTTTGTGATGTGATGCCTTCTGAGTTCACTTGCCAAGTTGCACCTCTATGGAGGTGCAGCTTGGAGAAGGCATTTGAAGAGAGTGTAGTCTCTTTAAATGCCCTCTCCAAGCTCTATTGCCAGGGCCAGTATGTCTGCCAAAATGAACCACATGAACCTCCCAAAGCCTCCTGGGAATTTCAAGAGGGTGGGATGGCATGAACTGAGGTTTGCAAGCCTGGCCTTGTTCATGGTGAATTTTAGTTTATAATTCAGTTCATGCCCATCCCTAGTCATGAGATCTAATCCATGGTTTTGCTCAAGGCAATATCAGATTTGGGTAATGCTCTGTCTTTCTTTGCATTAGGTAAAGCAAAGTAAGAGAATGAAACTAAATAAAACAGAAGCCATGAGTAGAAGACAACTTCTAGACAAAACATTCATTCAACCAAGAACTACTCCTCCTATCTGTAGGGCTTCCACAAGCCAAACAAGGGCTTGTTTTTCCTCACATGAGGTTATATTACAAGTTGCTCGTGTGAGAAGGGAAAAGGTCTTCAGCAAGTTTTAGCATGCGTCCCACAAACAGAAGACTACAAAATTTCCACTTGCGCTAGAGCTCTTGTGTCATTAGAAATGCAAGACAAACACCACAGAGTCACTTGGCACTAAATCGTATCTATTGTACCTCCACTTGTGTTTCAGTTTGTGCTTGATCATGTGCCACTAATTCCTGGGCACTGTAGGATATAAGAATGCAAGAGCTAGGCGTTGCACCAGATCTTGCACAAGTGGAACTATGCTGTGTCTGTTTATGTTTCTGCTTGTGCATCACTGGATCCAGACCATGGAGTTTGGGGAATCTGCTGAACTGAAATGCAGTTGAAGCTTCAAGGGGGATTCTCAGTTGGATCCCCCACAAAATTTCCACTTCCATGAGAACTCTTGCACAGGCAGAAATGTGGAAACAGGATCACAGTAGCCACTTGCTCTGAGAATGAACTTGCTTGAACATTTCTGCTTCTAGCTATGTTTCAGGTCCATTGAAATTAATTGAATATTATTTAAGAAATTACATACAATTAGGGCTGCTGTCATTTTTGCAGCAGTTTGTCTATGGTACTCTGCAATATCAACAGCAGACCATAGCGCTGAAAAGGCCAGTAGCATAAGTCCTCACCAGGGTTTGATCTTCTCTAAAATTTCCATATGCATGAAGGAGGGGATTTTTGCTGACTCCCTTTCCTGTGGCAGGCCTTCAGTTACCCCCAAGCTATTTCTGGGAGTCTCCTAACCCAAGAAGCAGCATTGGAGGGACCATTTGAGATGCAGGTAGATGCTGGTGGGCAGCCATGTTGGTCTGAAGCAGTAGTACTTTGTTCATTTGGGATGCAGAGGGAGTGAAAAGGCAGTAGAGTCCCACCACAGATGGAAATCCTTCCAAGTCCACACAATCATTTCCTAACCTGGATTGGGGATCATTGACAGTTGATGAGGACATGTGCTGTTAACACTTTCCAAGTAGAGGCAAGCTATTAAATGTTACATGAACCCAGCTCCATGAACTCAGAAAAAAGGATTTCCTATTGTAACTGCAGCATCTCAGGGATAGGAGCGCTCAAACATCCCTCTGGTTTGGTTTGTGTCCTGTTTGCTCGCTACAAACAGAGACCTGATTGTCAATGATTGGCTTGATAGTTCATTGATCTCTTTGTAGCTGTTCAGAAGTTGTTTCACTGTGTTCCTTACTAACCATACAGATAGATCCAGGTGGGCAGCCATGTTGGTCCAAAGCAGTAAAACAAAGCAGGAGTCAAGTATCACCTTTAAGACCAACGAAATTTTATTCAGAATGTAAGCTTTCGTGTGCTAGAAGCACACTATCAGACTTTTGAAGTGTGCTTCTAGCACACAAAAGCTTACATTCTGAATAAAACTATGTTGGTCTTAAAGGTGATACTTGACTCCTGCTTTGTTTTACTAACCATATATTACAGTAAAACTGTCTTTTCACAGATGCGTGTTCTCATACTGCTTTTCAGCAAGTAGTTGCTTAAATAGACAATTAGATCATTCACAAAACATTTTAATCAGTCAACAATAAATATTGTGTTTCCATAAAACTTTCCCTTCAGGGTTCATCAGAGTAGTTCTTAGTGACACTAATGATAGCCAATTAGTTTGAATCCGCAGCATCTTTGTACATGCACAGGGTCAGGGAAACCAAATGCAAACCAGTTTGCCAGGCTTTACAGCTCTTTGGCACAAACTGAACAAATCTGAAGATCGTCTCACATCTGATCACCACGTTTGAATGTGGTAAATTTGACTATTGTATGTATTCATGGTGAAATTCTCAGCATCCCTACTCTGGGGTACCTAATGCACTAAGTTTAAGGGGAGTTACTTCTTTATAATCATGATAATGATTGCAACTTAAATATGCCTTTTAGGAGTAATGGATTTTCTGGACAGCAGCCTTTTCTGGATTGTACAAAAGAGCATAAGTGACACATTCTCTCATGTACAACAGTCTGTAATATTTGTTCCAAATTAGAGGATATTGTCTGCAATCTAACAGGTACAGTCACGGATCTCTCCACCTTGTTGAAAGTAATCTGTTCACTGATTTATGGACTTGGTGTTCCCCAAAGAGACCTCCTAACCCACACAGTGTCTGCAGCTGCTGGATTTTGCATTTGGATTTTGGAGCTTATTGAAAGACACATAAGGTCATATGCAGCAAGGAAGGTCCCCTGTTGACCATATATGGGGGAAATGCAGCAAGTGTGGAAAATCTTACACGAAAAGCACCACATAGCAGCCACTTAGAATGGTAGGATATGAATAATTAGAACAGAGGATGGAGACCTGTTGCTTCTCTTTCTGAGTCAGGCTGCCTTTGGGAGATTAACTGTCAAGAACAGATGTTGAAGAGGTCTAAACCCCACTGCAAGCAATACTGGGAATCTGGAGAGTCACAAGTTAAGCATGGTCTGTGTAGAGGTTGTTGCTTCTGAATCCTCAAACACATGCTGTTGATCATCCTTCTTTCTGAGGAAAGCCAGGTCTATTGCTTGCCATGAGAAACCATTTGACAGTGTTTGGGAGGTGGAAGGAAGACAGTTGTTATAGGCAATGAATTCCCAAGACAATTTATTTACTTCGTTTATATCCCATCTTCCTTCCCAGTGGGAACCCATTACAGCATTCTCCATTGTATCCATTACAGCACAAATGAAAATTCAACATTGTCAAAGGAAAAGGAGTCTGATCCTAGCTTCATCATCCCTACTCTTCAGATGAAATTGCATTGTTTTGAAGGGATGGAACAGAAAAAACAGATTTCATACACTGAGCTATAATTTAAAATGGCTAACTGGTATGGAAGGTGAGAAGCTATTTAAAAGTTAAGCCCGTGGGTGAAAACTGGAGGGAAAAAAAACAACCAAGGGAAAAATTATTACATGTGTGTGTGTCTGCTTTTATCTCCAAAGTAAATTTCAATTATATTCACTTAAATAATTTATTTCCTAGTTATTTGTAAATAAAACAAATCCAATGTGACTTACAAAAATTAAAATTTACAAAAGAAAACATTGCATGAAAACAGTTAACAGCAAAAAAAGAGAGAAAAGATACATCCTATTCAAAGGGCCTGTGCAATAGATGAGCCTTTAAAAGCTGTGGATGGCCTGTGAAGAGGGGATATAACAGAGTTCTGTGTAACAGCAATGCTGATTTTGTGAATTAGGCAGACCATGAGAAGGAGGGCAGGAGGGGCTGCTTCAGTGCTTAGTTCTTACACACCCAGGAAAATGCTGATTGCCACTGTAGGGTCAGTCAGCAATTTTTCTCCAGGCCAGTTTATCATGGAATCCTGGAGGTTTTTGTCATCTTCTGGGCATGGAGCAGGGGTCACTGGGGATGTATGTGTGTGGGGGAGGTATTTGTGAAGTTCCTGCATTCTGCAGGGGGTTGGACTAGATGACCGTGGAGATCTCTTCCAACTCCATTAATCTATTATTGGTGAAAAAGTGACCACCAAGAGGGTTCTTGAAGTTCTCCACCAAATGCACCATGGCTATCACCACAGTGCAGTCCTCTCAGTCAGCCTCAGAACATGAGCAGGAACATATTAATGGAGATAAGCCTTATGGGTTGTTAGACCAAAGCTACAGGGTTTTAAAGGCCAAAACCAACACTTTAAGGCCAGAAACATACTAGACAAACTCACACAGGATGTAACTGTAACATTCCATTGCAGACACTGACTATATATCATCTGCCCCATCCTATCACATCTATGAACTGTGTGTCAAGGTCCTCGGAGAAGCAAACACTGTGCAAAAAGAACATATGTGTATTATTAGTCCTTAGACAGCATTTACAAGTAGCATCCAACTAATGCAAGGCTCCATGTGGATCAAGCAGGCCACAGTGAAGAGGCAAGGTCTTCAAGCCCGATGGGGCTCCAAAGGGTTGAGAGTGGAATTATAGGGGTGGACTCCAATTGAACAATATACATTCATAAATAAAATCTAAGTTTGAAGGAGGCTGTGCAAATTGGGAGCCCTACTTTTCAGGCCTTCAAACTGCACAGAGAGTTTATGTGGCATAAGGATATGAGAGACTGAGGTTCAGAATCCCCACTCAGTCATGAAAGGCTAGGATTGCCAGGTCCAATTCAGGAAACATCTGGGGACTTTAGGAGTGGAGCCAAGTGCTGGCTGGTGATGGGGAGGAGTGTGTAAAACCGGGGGATCCCCTGCTGGAATCTGGGGACTGGTAAGCCTATGGAAGGTTGCTGGGTGTCTTTGGGCCAGGAAGGAGAACATAGAGAAAGTCAGGGTATAAATTAAATAAATAAATAATGTTGTTGTTGTTCAGTTGCACAGTTGAGTCCAACTCTTTGCAACCCCATGGACAAAGTCACGCCAGGCCCTCCTGTCTTCTACCATCCTCCGAAGTCTGCTCAAATTCGTGTTTGTTACATCAGTAACACTGTCCAGCCATCTCATCTTTTGCTGTCCCCTTCTTCTTTTGCCTTCTGTCTTTCCCAGCATCAGGGACTTCTCCAGTGAGTGCTCCCTTCTCATTTGGTGGCCAAAGTATTTGAGCTTCAGCTTCAGCATCTGACCTTCCAGGGAACAGTCAGGGTTGATTTCCCTTAGGACTGACTGATTCAATCTTCTTGCAGTCCAAGGGACTTTCAAGATTCTTCTCCAGCACTACAGCTCAAAAGAATCTTTTCTTCTGCGCTCGGCCTTCCTTATGGTCCAACTCTCACAGCCATACATTACTATGACTATACGGACTTTTGTTGGCAGGGTGATGTCTCTACTTTTTATTATACTGCCTAGGTTCCCCATAGCTGTCCTTCCAAGGAGCAAATGTCTTTTAATTTCATGGCTACAGTCACCATCTGAACTGATCTTGGATCATAGAAATGTGAAGTCTGTCACTACTTTCATGTCTTCCCCTTCTATTTGCCAAGGTGTGATGGGGTCGGATGCCATGATCTTAGCTTTTTTGATGTTGAGTTTCAAGCCTACTTTTGTGCTTTCACCCTCAAGGAGAGCCAGTTTGGTGTAGTGGTTAAGTGTGCGGACTCTTATCTGAGAGAACCAGGTTTGATTCCCCACTCCTCCACTTGCACCTGCTGGAATGGCCTTGGGTCAGCCATAGCTCTGGCAGAAGTTGTCCTTGAAAGGGCAGCTGCTGTGAGAGCCCTCTCCAGCCCCACCCACCTCACAGGGTGTTTGTTGTGGGGGAGGAAGGTAAAGGAGATTGTGAGCCACTCTGAGACTCTTCGGAGTGGAGGGCGGGATATAAATCCAATATCTTCTTCTTCTTCTTCTTCTTCTTCTTCTTCTTCTTCTTCAACAAGAGGTTCTTTAGATCCTCCTCACTTTCTGCTATTAGAGTAGTGTCATCTGCATATCTGAGGTTGTTGAGGTTTTCCCCAGCAATCTTAATTCCGGCTTGTGCTTCATCCAGGCCAGCATTCCGCATGATGTACTCTGCATATAAATGAAATAAGCAGGGTGACAATATACATCCTTATCGAATTCCTTTTCCTATTCTAAACCAATCAGTTGCTCCATATCCCATTCTGACCATTGCTTCTTGACCCTTATATAGGTTTCTCAGGAGACATGTGAGGTGGTCTGGTACTCCCATCTCCTTTAAGGACTTGCCACAGTTTGTTGTGATCCACACAATCAAAGGCTTTAGGGTAGTCAATGAAGCAGAAATAGACATTTTTCCGGTACTCCTGTGCTTTCTCCATAATCCAGCGAATGTTGGCAATTTGATCTCTAGTTCCTCTACCTCTCCGAAACCCAGCTTGAACTTCTGGTAATTCCTTATCTACATACTGCTGAAGCCTAGCTTGTAGAATCTTTAACATGACCTTGCTGGCATGTGAAATGAGTGCAATGGTGCAATAGTTTGAACATTCCTTGGCATTACCCTTCTTAAAAATTGGAATATAAACTGATATTTTCCAATCCTGTGGCCACTGTTGTGTTTTCCAAATCTGCTGACATAATGTGTGCATCACTTTAACACCATCATCTTTTAGGACTTTGAATAGTTCAGCTTTCAAATACTTTCAAATAAGCATGTTAAGGCTGAAGATGGAGCCTATTGTACTATCCTGTTCTCCATGACAAACAGTTGGGGTGATCAGCTCTGAGTTCACAAATACCTGAAGATTTGAGGTTGGAACCTGACAGAACAGTTTAGGGAGGGGAGAGATCTTGATTGGGTATAATGCCCTGCAGTTCACCTTCCAAAGCAGCCATTTTCTCCATGGGCGTTTTCGCACTGACCTTAATCAGCAGCGACGCCCCTCTTCACCGCGCAGGATCGGCGTGGATTTCGCACTAATTGCCGCAGAGCACCTGGAAGTCCCGCGGCTTTTGCGGCGCAAATGGAAACTGGTTTTTGGTGGTTTCCGTTTGCGCCGCAAAAGCCGCGGGACTTTCCGGCTTTTCCAGGTGCTCCGCGGCAATTAGTGCGAAATCCGCGCCGATCCTGCGCGGTGAAGAGAGGCGTCGCTGCTGATTAAGGTCAGTGCGAAAACGCCCATGGAGAAAATGGCTGCTTTGGAAGGTGAACTGCAGGGCATTATACCCAATCAAGATCTCTCCCCTCCCTAAACTGTTCTGTCACGTTCCAACCTCAAATCTTCAGGTATTTGTGAACTCAGAGCTGATCACCCCAACTGTTTGTCATGGAGAACAGGATAGTGCGAAACTATCAGTGCGAAAACGCCCCAAGAGTAGTGGAATAAGTGTTTTAAATAAATTATTTACGTAGTCTGGAAATCAGTTCGGAGGGAGCCCAAACTTCCCCCTGGAGGTTGGCAACCTTAACAAACATTCATTCTACCTGCAACTTGCTGTTTGAAAGGGCCTAAATGATTCATTATATTGAATTTACATAGCATTCATTCATTTACTCAGGTCTACTAACTTATACATGTTGCAGGAATAAGTTCTCTAGAGACTGCGAAAGTAGCTAGTTGAAAAAAGCATGTCTGAACTAAATTATGGGACCATTTAGTAGCATCTAGCATTTGGTGTTAATGCTTTCGGATGGCCAAAATAATGTTTCCAGTTTGAGGTTTTTTCTTTGCCCAATTTTTAAATCGAGGAGGGAGTGAATTTAGGACAATGGCTCATTGATTTATAGTTAGTGTAGCAATGGGTTTATAACTGCATGAATCATGCAGATTGCTCAATTCACCACATGCCTTAATAAAAGTTTCACTTTAATAAAACAAAGTTAAGGCAAATATTCCCAGAGTCTGGCTTGACATTCCTTATACATTACCCTGACTCAGGAAATTATTACTATATATTTTACAGCAGCTACAGTAGGTTGGGGATCAGGATTAGAAAATACTAACTACCGTGACATTTAGCAGAACTCCTGTGTATGTATAGTTAACTCTTGCAGGGACGTAAGGAAACAGGCACTGAGATACATTACAGTTATATGCTATCTATTTTCTTAGGGCTTTTATCATAGTGATTAGTAATGGCAAACAATCACATGCTGAAATCCCGAATGGATTGCAAATTCTGAGCCCTTAAGCATTCAGGAAACAAATGCTCGTTTCTCTACTGAGTATTCTAAATTGAGTGTAAATACTTTGCACATGTATGTTCCTGCATTGTGGCTTGAGAACAACATTTTCTTTCTTTTTTTTAATGTTTTCTTGATGAAATCACCAATCTAGCACTGTCCTTAAATTAAAAAAAAAATCTTGCTTTTTATTGAATATTCTAAATGGAGTACAAGTAGGTTGTGCTTGCACTTCAGCAAGAGAATTATGGTTTCTGTAGGTGAGAAAGCACTAAGCCAGGACAATGGTGTGTGGCTTCCCAGTGCCTGCTGTCTAACCCACCAAGAATTTTGAAGGGGGGGGGGTGTCTTACAACAGAATTTGCTCGACTCATTTATTCAGCAGGGGTGGATAGTATCGGGGCTTGGCTTTCTTACCTTATTGCCTACTTGCTCTTTCTCCTGCCAGAGTCTTGATCTGGGATGGGGATAGGGTTGCCAAGTCCCCCCTGGCTGTTGGTGAGGAGAGAGGTGGGCTTGGGGGTGGAGAACCCAGTATTTATTTGGAATATTAATTGCATTAGAAATACTGTGCGCATGTATATTCTCCATTCAGCATGGGTCGCGTTAGAGATATGAAACAATTTTTCACATTGGCTGGTAGTGTGAATTTTGATGAATTGAGCGGGTTCTTTTAAACTCAGAGGAGAAGCTGTGGCTACTAATGAAACTGAGAGATGACACCGGGATGTTGAACATATTCCACTTGACACCAATTGACACCAATATTCAGAGCTGGGGGTTATGTAGGTTTTCTTTTTTTTTCTTCTTAACCTGATTCCTGCTGCCTGATCATTCTTTTGTTATGCAGATGACTCAAGAATATTTGACTATGTATACTGATGAAATGGTTATAAATTGGAGGGGAAAGGCACAGGATATAATAAACCTGTTGTTATTGTTAAACTGCCTGGGTCCTCACGTCTGTCTAGTTATGGTTAAAACTAAGGTACTTGCTAATAGGGAAGAGACATGGGTTGGATGGGTGCTCTGGGCCCTCCCATACAGACCCTTACCAAAGTGGTGGCAGCTAGTAGAAGGCCTTTCCTGGTCCCCTGCTGTGTGACAAGGGCAAACAGGTCCAACCCTGCACCAAAGCATAAATGGAAACAAATCTGAAATTAAGACTCAAAAGACGGAAAAACCTGTAGGTGAACACTTGAGCCTTTCAGGGCATTCTGTGGGTGACCTCAAAGTAGCTGTTTTATTGCAAAGGAACTTCAGGAATAGACTGGAAATGGCTGAATTACAAGTTATTACAACACTCAGAACAACTCCCCAGGACTTAACTGGAAACTTGGTTTCTTATCTCACTACATATGCCAATCTCATTCAGTTTTTATATTTGTAAGCTCAGTATGAAGGGCCTTTTTGATTTTATTGTATTTCTTATTTGGAATAGTAGATTGGAATAGTGATTGTAATGTACTGCAGTGAATAGTGGAATGTAATGTAATTTGGAATGGTAGATTGGAATGTATTTCTTTGGTCTGGGAACAGAGATGACATAATGTTGCACAACCAATCACCCCACCTTAGTTACCTCCATGCTAGAGAGGAGATGAATGGAGCATAACAACAGGATCTCAGTTAATTACGCTCAGCACTGCACAATCAAGAATGGTACATTTACACATCAATCTCCAATTTGATATATTTATTTGCTTCACTATGTTTTCCCCTGGAATTAAATCCAAACAAATGGTGACCATATAAACTAAATTTGTTATTCCTGTTTGGTCCTTGAATCTGCTAAACATCTTTATTAACAGGGCTGTCCATGCCACTAGACAAACTAGGCAATTGCCTAGGATTCCAGCCTTCTGGGAGCACCAAATTGGGCACCCCCATGTGATTCAGTGATGTTATCAGGAGGGGGAGCACCAGAAGTTAGCCTATATATATGGATTGGGAATTTCCATTTAATTGTATCTGGAGAAGTGTGCATGCACACGAAAGTGTATAGCTTGAATAAAACTTTGTTGATCTTAAAGGTGCCACTGGACTCAAATTTTGTTCTGTTGTTTCAGACCAACACAGCTACTCTCCTGAATCTATCAGAGTGATTGGCTATGTGTACTGGACAGTCATAAGTTAGGATATAAGATCCAGCAGTTTCAGAAATATTTGGTGACAAGAAAAACACTTTCCAGTCAGTTTGGGATTTTTGAATGTCTAAATAATTTGTCGCCTGCAAACTGTTTTGGTACAATCCCTTGGGAAATGATGGGGATAAAAGAAGTATTTAAAAGGTGTGAAACAGCCACATTTTATTCTCTTAACATCCAATAAAACAAGCATTTTAAAAAAGAATTTAGATGGGAAGAACCTGGACTTCTTGAACATAGTTAAATTCTAAAATAATGGAAAATGCATAGGTTTGTACATCCTCAGATTGTACGGTGGAGAGGCCCTGTGTTGCCCAGGTAACCCTTCGATGCTTGGAGTATGTTATACATCAGATTACTTTGTCCCTGCTTCTGAGCATATCCACAGCAGCTACTGGCTGTCTGCCTAGCGTGATTATGAACACAGCCAATTGAGTAGTTGCAAAATCAGCACATATATATTTTTTTAAAAAAAATTACCAGTTATTTTAAATTGTAAACACATTGGCAATTTTAGCGTTCAAGTGACTGCCTCAAGAAAAACAGGCATTGCAAAGGAGAGTTTGTTGGACATGTGCGTGGACTGCAAATCACTCATAAGGAAGTGCAGATCTGCCAAGTTTCATTTTCATTTTTCTAAGTTGCTGTTGTGAGCCTTTTCATTCTTCCCATTTGTGTTGCTTGTGTCTCCAATTAATTTGTTTCTTTTAAAACAGTTTGTGCATTTTTACAATGGCTTTTTAAAGCCAATTCAGAGCCATTCTGGTGCAGAAGTGGTGGTCCGTGGCACAGTGCATTCTTCTTTCACTAGGCACTTTTCTGGTCTTGCAAGGGTCTTGTTTCCATGTCAACAGAAGTACCTTGTGCCTGAGGAACTGGTACTCCACAGTGGATGATCATCTCCACATTAGATAAAAAAAATTGAATGGAATCAAGGTATAAGATCCACACCAAGCATTCAGAACTGGCAGGCCATCAGATTCAATGACTCTAGTGGTCCATAGGGCGGAGATTCCCATAATCCCAACTGGGAGCCACTTAGGCATGCCAGGTCTGACTCAGGAAATATCTGGGGACGTTGAGGGTGGAGCAAGGAGAATTTGGGGCTGGAGCCAGTAACAAGGTTGTGGCAAACATAACTGAACTCCGAAGGGCGTTCTAGCCATCACATTTGAAGGAGCTGCATTTCTTTTAAATGCCTTCCCTCCACTGGAAATAGCAAAGGATAGGGGCACCTTCTTTTGGGGATCATGGAATCCCCTGGTTCAATCTTTTTTAAACTTGGGGGGGTTTTTAGGAGAGGTAATAGAGGCTATGCTGAAAGTTTGGTGCCTCTACCTCAAAGTACAGCCCCTCCCCCCAGAGCCCCAGATACCCATGGATTGATTCTCCATTGTGCCCTATGGGGACTAGTCTCCATAGGGTATAATGAAGTGCTCAGTGGACATTCTCTCCCCCCCCTTGCTTTCTGATAACCATGAAGTGGGGGAAGGCCTCCAGATTAGGGGATCCCCTGCCTTCATCTGGGGATTGTGCAACCAAACAGAGAATCATGGAAAATAGAGACAGAGAGGAAAACTAACAAGCCTTTGTGATAACCAACCTCAAACAAAACAAAAAACAGTCTTTAGAAAAGAAATACACATTTTGTTTGTGAATAATTATAATACATTAAGCAATGGAACATCCATTCATCCAAACCAAAATCTTTTAAAGTGCCAGTTGATGCACAACTTCTTCCAAAAGAGAAGGTCCAGGTGGCAATTGAAGAAGTGAACAATCTTCTCCAAAGTCCAGTGCTTCAAACTGCAATTCTTTAAAACGCAGCTGGCATAATAATAATGTGCTATGAGGTTGTACTTGATCCCTTGTTTCACTTTCACTTCTACAAGCTTCAAAAAGACATTTCCAAAAACTCAGAATGCTTAAGCTTTCATTTGCTTCCCCATATTGTAAAAATTGTACTGTAACATATTGTATTATGCCAGCTGCATTCTGATAACCATGAAGTGGGTGGACGTCCTCCAGAACAGAGGATCCCCTGCCCTCACCTGGGGAATTATTGCTGCCTTCTAAGAGTGGGAAACAACGGGCCTGGAAGAATTTGTTCCCCTCCACAATGCTGAGCAGCAGCAACAAGGGGACCAGGGAAGACAGAGCTGAGAGGACAGTTGCAAAAGCAATCTGCCCGCACCCTGTTGGAGGAGGGACTTCCTATTCAGAAGTCTAGAGACCTGAATGGGGCATGTAGAGTTGCCTTCATAAGAGGCTGGGAGCCAGATGATGAAGCAGCTCTGGGTTCTTGCTCCTAAGTTTACAGGAATTGGGATGAGAGAGGGAAAGAAGCCTTTTCAACCTCTTTGCTTCCCACTAAACCAGGGTCACTGAACAGTGATGGGGACTTCCATACCCAGTCACAATGGCTAATCAGAAGCTGATGAATCCATCTATTTTAGGATTGCCAATCCCCAGGTGAGGGCAGGGGATCCCCCAGTATGGAGGCCCTCCCCCCACTTCAGGGTCATCAGGAAGTGGGAGAGGGGGAAGGCAATGTCCATTATTTCCTATGGAGACCGATTCCCATAGGGTATAATGGAGAATTGATCCACAGGTATCTGAGGCTTTGGGGGGGATGTGTTTTGAGGTTGAGGCACCATATTTTCAGAGTAGCATCCAGTGCCTCTCCCCAAAATATCCTCCAAGTTTCAAAAGGATTGGACCAAAGCCCCTAAAGAAGGTGCCCCTCTCCTTCATTATTTCCAATAGAGGGGCAGTCACTTTAAATGTGATGGCCAGAACTTCCTTTGGAGTTCAATTATGCTTGTCACAGCCTTGCTCCTGGTTCCATCCTAATGTCTCCTGGCTCCACCCCCAAAGTCCCCAGATGTTTCTTGAGTTGGACTTGGCAACCCTAATCTATTGCAGATTTGTGACATAGGACTGTACCATATCTGTGCTTAGAGATTTTTTTTATTCTGATAATTTTATACAGCACCCCTCCAGACATCTTCTAAGTGGTGCCACAACTCTCTTCTACAGCCTGAAGCACCCTTCGCCTCTTGGCTTTGGCCAGTGCAATAGCTGCAGTCCTTCCTTCAGAAGTGAAATGTGGCTACAAAAATCCTTGCTCTGGCCTCCTCTGGAGCATCCCTCTTTTCTCTGCCGTTAAGTTGCAGAGGGGAAGAAAGCAAAACATGTGAGCTGATGAAAGGGTTAATCATTTATTTTAAGGTACTTATACACCACTTTTTCATGTAACTGAAAGTGGCTTTATTTATTTCTTTGGACACTTGTACTCTGCTTTTCTTTACTGGGCTCCCTTCCCACTGAGCCAGGGTCCTTAGATGAGTGGCAGTGGCCTCTCCTACTCACTCCTGCTCTGTTGCATCCTCACAACAACCACCTTCTAAGGGAAAGTAGAATGAGAGTGTCTGGCTTAAGGTCACCCAGCAATAGGGTTGCCACATCTTACCTGGCTGTTGGCGGGAGGAATCCTTTTGCGTGTGCAAAGCGCGCGTGATGTGAAGATGTCACCCAGGAGTGGTGTCATTGCACCAGGCACATCGCGTGGGGATTCTCTAGCATTTGAGTAAAAATTCTATGGTGCCATAAAGTTTTTACCCAAATGCTAGAGCATCCCCATATGATGTGCCCAATGCAGTGATTTATTTATTTATTGGATTTATATCCCGCCCTCCCCACCGAAGCAGGCTCAGGGCAGCTCACAACAATAAAAACATTTACAATTCTAAACTTTAACAGTTAAAACATTGAACAGATTAAGCAGTAAACAATTGAAACAGATTAAAACAATTCGGTGCTAGTGTCATTAATTTCCAATGTCTTCAGCCCTCTTGGGTATCCTCATATACTACTATCAGTTGAAGGTGAGTCGAAACAGAGTTGTCTTACAGGCCTTGTGGAACTGGGCAAGGTCCTGCAAGGCTCTTCTTCCAGAAGTTGGTTCCACCAAAAGGGGGCCGCTATAAAGAAGGCTCTCTCTTTGGTGGTCTTCAATCTTGCCTCTCTCAGCCCGAGGATCAATAACAGATTCTGTGTCCCAGATCTAAGTACCCTCTGGGGAACATATAGGGAGAGACAGTCCCTAAGGTAGACAGGTCCTCGGCCATATAGGGCTTTAAAGGTACTAACCAGCACCTTGTAGCAAATTCAGTACACTATCAGCAGCCAGTGCAGCTCTCGCAGCCCCAGCTGTATGTGCTCCCATATGGAGAGCCCTAATAACAGCCTGGCCGCTACATTCTGCACCAGCTGCGGTCTCCAGATTCGAGACAAGGGCAGCCCCATGCATTTGAACTGGGATAGGCTCAGATGTCAATTCTGTGGGGTGGTGGAATAGTGGTCGCCTCCCCATTAGATATTAAATGCTAGCTTAAACAGTTCTGTCTTGCAGGCCCTGCAGAATTGTGGCAAGTCCTGCAGGCAGCACTGGCCCAGGGGTGCATGGTGCTGCAGGCTGGTGCCCCCCTGCTACTGCCTCCTGCAGTGCTACACTCCATTGCATCCCCTGAGGGTGCCGCGCCTTCCCATTGCCTCCCCCTTTGCAATCACAGCATGCTGCACCTGTGATCATGTTGGGGGGGGGAGATGAAGGGACAGGAAGGGAAGGGAAAGGAAGGGTGGGTGGGGGTGGTGGCGGGCAGGCAGTGGCAGCGGGCGGGCAGAGGAGGCAAGCAAACTAGGTGCTTGCCTGGTATACCGGGAGGGGGGGAGCCCACCTAGTTTGCCTAGTGGATGAGCCAGCCCTGCCCACAGGGCCCTGATGTTTTCGGGAGGGCATTCCACAGGGCAGGGGCTGCCACCGAAAAGGCTCTCACTCTAGTGGTGAACAGCCAAGCTTCTTATGGTTTGGGGATCATGAAAAGATTTTGTGAGCTTGATCAAAGTGCTCTCTGAGGCTCATGTGGGTTGCCAGAAGGAAAGAAGAAAGGATCATTCAATGGGGCTTAAACTCAGGGAAGTGTCTGCAGGTTGTGGGTAAAGAAAGCACTGTTGAGGGAGAGCTGCAGCTTTTACCATTTGACACTAATCATTCTGCTAATGTTTACTGAGTCTTTCCAGGAAAGTGCTTCCTGTTGAACCATGGTTAGTCACTAGAAAGTAAAGGTGACACCAGCAACTTCTGAAGTGAAACAAAATCTCATTTTCCTGTAACTTCAGAATAATTCATGCAGCAAGCAATTAGCATCAGCCATATTCAATGTGTGAAGCGGTAATTTACTAAAGGTCATACATTGATCCTGTTTTAAAAAAAAATTATAGTATTCCCTTTGTATAAATAGAAATAAAATTTCATTTGGCATGAAGAAAACGTATAAAAGTAAGCTTACTTTTCTGTAATTATATGGTGCTCCAAGGACCTTTAAAAGAATGGGGAAAATACCTGAGAGGCTAGCAACCACTTTAGAATGGAAAAACCAATATGTAGCTAATATATGTGCCTTATGTACACATAATCCAGCAGGACAATCCTCACGCAGAAGCAGGTATTCATGTACAGATTCTCTGCTGAGTGCATTCTCCTGATGAGAGCCAATGAGGTGTAGCGTGGTGTAAGAGCAGCGGACCCTAATCTGGAGAACTGGGTTTGATTCCCCGCTCTTCCTCCTGATGAAGCCTGCTGGGTGACTTTGGGCCATTCACAGTTCTCTCAGAACTCTTTCAGCCTTTCCTATCTCACAAGGTACCTTTTATGGGGAGAGGAAGGGAATGTGATTGTGAACAGTTATGAGACTCCTTTAGGTAGAGAAAAGCAGGGTATAAAACGCAATTCTTTTTCTTCTTCTTCATTTTCATTCTCATCCAGACATTTTTTTAAAAAAATGCATTATTTGGGGTTGCAGAGGTCCTTGTTGGATTGGGACCTCAGGAACACCCCCCAAACTCTTGCTCATTTGAGTCTGCCCTGAAAGCACTAGATGATTGTTTCTTCAGTGCCCTTTGTGATTGACCAAGAAAGGAACAGTGCCACCAGAACTGGTACAACCATCCAGCATGTGATTCACCACACAAGCCTTGGCCTTATTGGGTTCCATTTAAAAGATTTACATCCCCCCCCCACACACACACACACTCAATTTACCTCTCCTGCAACAGCCCTCCAGCTCTCCTCTCATGGTGCTCCTGGGGGCCTTCAGAGATCAGTTCCCCTAGAGAAAAGGGCAGTTTCAGAGGAAGTGATATCCCTTCTGGGGTGCTTTGGAATGGAGTCTTTACACTGGACAACATATCATCCCCCCACCATTTCATTTTGCAGTTTCCTCTCATTGCCTAGCTGACTGATGGCAGGCAAAGGCGGGGAGGGCACGGCAGGAGGTCTCCTGTTCCACTAATCAGATATTTGGAGTTTAGTAAACCTCCATTTAGTCATCACTAAAAAAAAAACAACCCAAGTTCCTGAGCCTCTTGATTCCTTAATGTACTTTTTCTGGCAATTCAAAATCTCCTAGAAATATGTGACAGTCCAGTAGCACCTTACAGACTAACAAAATTTGTGGCAGGGCATGAACTTTCATGAGTCACTGCTCATTTCTTCACATAGAGCTAGAATGGGAGTCTATCTGTCCTTATACCTTGGAGAGTGGAGTGATTTCAGATGCTGAATGACAATAGTAGGAGTGATTGAATGAGGTATGATATGTAGAAGGGTTGTGGCTGTGGAGAGATTGGTAATGAGACAAGAAACCTAGGTCTTGATTCAGTCCAGGAGGATGTCTTGAGCTTCATTATCAGTTGCAATGCAGCACTCTCTCTTTTTAATCTCCTTTTGAAATTGTTTTGTAAAATAAATAGTACTCTTAGGTCAGCCATTGAATATCCTGGAAGGTTAAAATGTCCAACTGTTTTTTTTTTTAAATGTTATGGTTTCTAATGTTAGATTTATGTCCATGTATTCTGTCACAGAGACTGGCCTGTTTGTTCAGTGTACATGGTGGAAGGGCATTGCTGACATTTGATGGGATAAATCATATTAGAGGATGAGCAGGAGTAGGAACCTGAGATGGTATGGCTGATGTTGTTGGGTCCAGTGATGGTGTTGCTAGGCTCTATATGAGAACAAAATTGGCATCTTGATTTGTTGCAGGCCTTGGTACCAGAGTCCATGTTACTGTTAAGTAGTTTATCATTGTGGGTGAGGAATTGTTTTAGGCTAGCAGGATGTCTGTAAGTAAGAAAAGATCACACACACCCCCAGTGTGAGGGAAGTGTCGCTATCCAGCATGGGTTGTGGGCAATGTTCTCGCTAAGCTGCAGTCTTGTGAGCAAAAATTCTACTTTGTGAGCTACTGGTTTTAAAGTTGTGAGCTACTGCATAAATTATAGCGCTTTGGGGGCATTTTTCCTGAGCCAAGACAAAAATGTGTGAGTTGGAGGCTAAATATCTGTGAGCTAACTCACGCAAACTCAGCTTAGAGGGAACAATAGTTGTGGGTCATTAAAGATGCATATGAACTGGCTTGAGTTGTGAGCTATAAGTGACCACCAGTTCTGTTGTCATTTTCTTCGGGCTTGTATCGTTGCAAGCTGTCCTGGGACATCATTCTATTGGAAAGAAATTTTCCTTACCATATCAAAAGGATATTGTTGTTGCAAGAACACCTGCTATAGATCCTTCAAGAGAGTATGGAGTTGGAGCAGACGTGACTATGGACTCACCTTCAAGCAGTATCTGAAGAAGTGAGCAATGACTAATGAAAGCTCATACCCTGTCACTAATACTCCCTCTAAGCTGTGAAGTCTTGTGAGCAAAAATTCTACTTCATGAGCTATTGGCACATTAAAGCTGTGAACTACTGCATAAATTATTGTGCTTTGGGGGCATTTTTCCTGAGCATGTGAGCTAGAGGCTAAACATCTGTGAGCTAAAATCAGTTTGCTCTGAGGCCATCCTTCCTGCGCTAAGACAAAAATGTGTGAGCGAGAGGCACACCAACTAGCTTACACTAACTCCACTTGGAGGAAACACTGCCTGCCACTAAATGTTGTTAGCCTTTAAAGAGCTACTGAACTCTTGCTCTTTTCTACTGCTAAACACAGACCAACTCGGCTACCCAGCTTGAGCTATCTCTTAAATATATATAAAGTGTGTGTGTGTGTGTGTGTATACACACACACATTGAGGTTATTCAGAGTATATATATATATATAATACGCTGAATAATTTTGAACCTGTTTATTTTCTGCTACAACAACATGTTTGTAATTAGGCCTTTAGTTACCTCACTGAGTTAAACTTTTGACAGGAAATTCAAATTAGTCCAAATTGGATCAGACTGGGCTTAGTAGGAAATGCAAATGTGGGGTTTAGTTCTTCTAAAGCCAAGTTCTCCCAGGCAGTTCACTGACCCTTGCAGAGTATCTTGTGAATCTTCTAGCTACCCCAGGCAAAGATTGTTTCCCAATCTCTGTCTTTTAGGTTGCCAGCCTCCAGACGAGGCCTGGAGATCTCCCACTTTTACAGCTGATCTCCTGCTGGCAGCAATCAGTTCTTGTGGAGAAAATGTCTGCTTTTAAGGGCGAACTCTATGGCATTATACCATCCTGAGGCCCCACCCCACCCTCCCCAAACCCTGTCCTCTCATGGATCCATCCCCAAAGTCTCTAGGTATTTTCCAACACAGACCTGGGAACCCTACTTTCTTTCCAGAATTTAGTGAGCAGAACCCTGTTTCTTGATGTCTCAAGACTAGCATAAAGAAACAGATCCCTTTCCCTTCAAAATGAAGCCAGCAAAAATGAAGGCTTGATAGCAACAGAAAAGGACACCATATACCATGGTTACTTCTCATGGCATTATTGCTGGTCCCTGTGGCAGGGGGACGATATCAAATGGGCCCCATCTCACACATCCCTCTCAATGCCACCGTGCAGTCCTGAGATGAATGTGCTTTCCCCCCTCATCGTTGCTAGCAAATGCAGTAAAGCCATAGTACAGCTGCAGCAGTGGCACATTACATGATTCGTTGCCTATAAAAGTAAGCTCAACATTTACAGATAGCCATGAAATAAGTGTGCCTTTGTGAGCAAAGGCCCTCTGCCTGAGCTTTACACCACATTGCTTAATCTGGCCTACAGCCTAGGTAAAGACACATAGATTATAAAGAAAACACTTCTTTCAGAATGCAATGTGAAAACTTGTAAAACATAGTCTTTGTCCACACAACATGTATTTGTTAAAGAATGTTAAACAAACATGGTAACATTTCAGGGTTTTTTTCCCCCCCTCTCCTTTTTTGCGCTCCCTTTCCTTGCCTGGATTCAGGTCCAGGTATAAAATGTGTACATTCCCGAGCGAGGTCATGAGAGTGAAGCATGTGGAAAAGCCTGAGAGGTGAGATAGTGTGTTTCTTTTTATGGAAAGGGACAAAAAGGTATTGAATCCATCAACCTTGCTTTAGCAATTAAAAACTATGAGGTCCTATGCCATTCAATGGCCCTCCAGGGCAACTCTTTGGCCACTGTTTAGAACAGGATGTTGAACTAGACCAGGGGTGGCCAAACTGCAGCTCAGGATCCACATGTGGCTCTTTCACTCATATTGTGTGGCTCTTGAAACCCCCACCCACCACATCAGCTGGCTGGGAGAAGGCATTTGTTTCTTTAAATCATTTCGCCAAGCCAGCCAGCAGCTCGGAGAATGCATTTAAAGTTGCTTTATTTCCACCTCTCCCCATCTATTTGCAGGGCTGGATTAACAATTAGGCCAAGTAGGCAATGGCCTATGGGTCCCATGCCTTAGGGGCCCTGGGCTGGCTCCCCCACCCCCCCGGTTTTCCCCTTGCTTGCAGCCCTCCAAGCTTGCATGTGCAGCCAGCAACTGAGCCGCTCTTTGCCCAACTTGCCTGCTGCGGCTGCTGGCGTTGTCACCAAGTTTGCCTCTCACTGCCTCTCCCCCGCAGTTTTGTCAAAGGGGCTTTTGAGAAGGTGCCTGCAGGCTGCAGCAGGAGCCCCATCTCTGAGACAATTTGCAAGGGGCCCACCCAAGATTTTGACTGCCTAGGGGCCTCCACAGGGTTTAATCCAGCAGTGTCTATTTTCCTTCCTTCCGTCCCTCCCTCCCTCTCTCAAACATCTGATGTTCACATCTTGTGGCTCTCAAACATCTGCTGTTTATTCTACATGGCTCTTATGTTAAGCACATTCATCTCAGGACTGCATGGTGGCATTGAGAGGGATGTGTGGACTAGACAGACGTGGTCTCCTCCGCTAGGACTCATCATGTTAGTTTTACATACAGAACACAGAGTAATTTCTTTGCTAGAACACTATGTTTCATCTAGTTCCAGGTGAGTAGCCATGTTGGTCAGAAGGAATAGAACGAAGTTAGAGTCTAGTGGCACCTTTAAGACTAACAATGTTTTATTCAAGGTATGAGCGTTCAAGTGCACACACACTTCCTCAGATACAGACATACCATTTCATTGTATCTGGAGAAGCTTATTCCATTAATAATACTATGTTGGTTTTAAATGTGCCACTGGACTCTAACTTTGTTCTATGGTTCATCTACTCCAACATTCTTTCTGTAGTGGTGTGTCTGGAACTTCACAATCCAGATCATGAAAGTGACAGCTTTTCCCTGTTGCTGTCCCCAGCATCTGATACTCTGTTGTGAGAAGAACAATCATCAAAAAATGGACATCCTGAAGGAAGATCAGCTATGATGATCTCTCTCTCCCCCCCCCCCCCCCCACCTCCCTCACTCCCTGCGTGTATTTTCATCCTTTGGCCTGCAACTCTTCAATTATATGCTTGTATCAGAGGGTTGAATCATGTTCTTGTGAACTTGCAACATGAGTCAAGCAACTCTTGCACAACAACTGAACACAAGAATTAAATGGAATGGGCAATACAGTGATCACAACAATTGTGATCATTGTATTGCCCATTCCATTGATAGTCAGCTATTTTGGAAAGTGTGCCAGGAATCATGCCCAAAGTATTAAATTACCATTTTAACAACCCCCCACAATTCTACTGCTCTCTCCTTTTCTTTCACTGTTTTCATAATCCTCACTCAGCAAAAACAGTTTTGCTATTGATTTGTGGTACATGTTCCAAAAAGCATGGTCTGCATATTGACTTCCCTAGATAAAGTCGCTCTGCTTGCACAAGGAGTTGTGTGCATAGAGTTCTTCTTTCAGGAAAGAGAGTGTGAATGCCTGCTTGCGTAGGAAGACTGGATGTGCTTTAGGAGCACATACAGGAAGGGTGTAGAGTAGGGACACTGATTTCAATGTATGCTACAAAAAGTATCATCATCATCATGTGTTGTTAAAAGGCTGAATTCCAGACCCTCTCTGCAGAGCTCTACTCATGGAATGGCATTTTCTTGCCTTCCCTATCCCTCTACAATCCATCCATAATGATGCCCCTTCATGGTCAAGTGAGGTTCAGAAACAGCCATTGGTGCAATGTGAGAGGTCTGCAGTAGGAGGGGAAAACTGGCACAAATTGCTTTGGCCATCTCTGCAGGGAGAATTGCTTTTTTGCCAGCAAATCATGAGCTTTGGATACAAAGCATTGATGATAATATCATCCTCTTGATATACTTCATCATATTTTATAAGAGAAATAAATCCTGAGTCCTGTCCCTCCAAAACTTAGAAGATTGTATTTAAAATATTGTTTTCCTACTTGATATATTGCATTATGGGAAAAAAATCCGTAAATTATTGGCAGTTAAAATTTGATCCAAAGAGGATTAATGTAAATCTGATCCAAACAATGCTCATTCATAAAGTTAATGAATCTCTGAATATATCTTTTTTAGAAATGATTGTTTTAACATTTGGGACTGGTTCTTCCATCTCCACAACCATTTTGGTGTGTCTGATTTAATTTCTTCAGGTAGCACCGAGTCCAAGCTCTGCTCACAACCTGAGTTCGATCCCGGCGGAAACTGGGTTCAGGTAGCCGGTTCAAGGTTGAGTCATCCTTCCAAGGTCGGTAAAATGACTACCCAGCTTGCTGGGAGTAAAGTGTGGATTAATGGGGAAGGCAATGGCAAACCACCCCATAAAAAGTCTGCCAAGAGAATGTTGTGATGTGACGTCACCCCATGGGTTGGTAACAACTCAGTGCTTGCACAGGGGACTACCTTTACCTTACCTTTTTTAGCATGAGTTTGAAAAAACTGCAATGAGAGTAACTCAGGAGCAATGTGCTGGACAGAGATGTTGTCCAGCCAAAACAGTTAACAGATCCACCCACAAAATATTGAATCATTCCAGATCTTTAGATTTAGATTTGCTCTTTAGATTTACTATTTCAGTGGTTTTCATTGGATTTTTCTGAATTTATATAATTGGGTTTTTCTATATAGGCTTTGATCCCATTTTATGTGAACTGTCACATCCCTTGGGACTTCTTCTATGCACACTATCAATCAGGACAATTGGAGTGCATGGAAGCAGAAGCTATGAGTTCCCATAGCTCACTTCCTGACCAGGCAGTTATCTGCCTTGCAAACTGGGGGGGAGAATAAGGCAGAAGTCTGGGATTTTCTGCAAATAAATTAGATGCTCTGCTACCAAGCCACAGACCTTCCTACAAATGAAAGGAAAATGTCTCAGGCTGGGGAGGACAAAATGGAGGCATCTAATTTATGTGAAATGTAAGACCAGTGTCACAGGCACAGTTGTCATCTCTCTCTAACCTATTCCTTCTCCCAATTTGTTCATTTAAATATTTATACTTCATTTTTCTCTCCCATTGGGGAAGTGGCTTGCAATCTCCTCCCCTTCTCCATTTCATCCTCATTATGAACAACCCTGTGAGGTAGGTTAGGCAGCGAGAGACTGACTGGCCCAAGGCCACCCAGCAAGCTTCCATGGCATGAGTGAGGTCAGGAATATGGGTTTCCCCAATCCCAGACCAACATTCTAACCTCGACCACTCTCTCTCTATCATTTTGTATTTTCAAGGTTTCACCTTTCTGGCCTTTCTTTCCTCCCCAGAAATGTCTTGCCACTCAGAAAGGATACTGAGATTATACGTCTGTCAGTGGCCATTGGGTTTCTTCTCCTCTGACAACATTTGACAGACTATCCCAAATGTGGAGACGAGACGGTGCCCCCATCCTTTCGCTGACATCCAGGTGGGTGTTTGCTTTTTCACTGGCAGTCACATGGCATTCATCCACATTTGGGGAGGGTTTCAGATGGCTTTCTTTGTTTCAGTTATTCCGCAAGCCTCTTTGAGAAAGTAAGGCTGTGTTTTTCTGGTGTATGGTTTGTTTCCTTTACCCCTGGCTTTTCGAAGGGAAAAAGTGAAGCTCTCCCTGGGCTGACTCCCGTTACTCTTTACGGTCTCTAATCTCCTTTTATAATTTCCGCCTAACCTCCCCTTGCCGCGAAATTTGACAAGAGCATCTTTTACTCCCCTCCTCTGGTAGTGCTGACGATGACCTCAGCTCCTTCTCTTATTTTCCCACCTGACTTGGCACCTGTTTCTGATTCCATAAATAAGCACAATTATGAAACATCTTGGACTGGTACGCAGTTGGCACAGGTGTGAAAACATTCTGTTCCTTCATGAGTAACCTATCAGCATTTTCAATCTTTCAAAATGGAACAGCAAGCACAAAAAGACAGAGAAAGAGAGAGAAAAACCTACATATGTTTTTAGTTTCTTTGTGCTGGTGCTGAACATGCCGGGGCTTTTAAAACCAGGAGGCTGGATGACCTTTTTTGCTCCTCTGGATCCACAGGAGGAGCTTTTCAAGTGAGCATTTCCCCTTTGCTGGCTTCTCCTGTGAATTTGTTTCTACTGCTGCCTTGCCACTTTCATATGCCACTTTGCAAGGCTTCCACAACTGGGCAAGACGGTCAAATTGCACAGTTTCAGTGAGAGCTTCCAAGTAGGATATTTGATTTCAGGGCTTGGCAAAAGGACGTGGTGTCAGGACAGATGGGAAAAATGAAGTTGGTCACATTTGGGGACAAGGACTCAACCCTGAGGCCTACAGATCCCCTCAGCAGCCTTGTCTTCAGTTTAGGCTGGAGACTGTAGAGAACAGTGTGCTTGTTCTACTCAGGTTGCTGGTATTCTTCCATCTGGCCAGCTTCCTGATTAATGTTCTTTTTTTACTGTTCTTCTGTTCCTTTTACTGTTCTTCTGTTCCTTGTAAATAAATGGTTGCTGCTTTGAGCCAGCTTGTCTCTGCTGAATGGACTGAGAATAGGTGCCTAAGTGAGTACTCTAACCTGGAAACCCACAGCCAAAGGAGGAAATTATATTGGGCAGCCATTGCCACTCAAAGTAGACCAGGGGTGGGGGAGGAGCTTGCAGTGCCCAGCCATTTCATGTTTTCCTAGGCTCAGAGTATTTTATATTTTAATTTATATCTTTTAGTTTCTGCCTGATTAATGTTCTTTTTTTGCTATTCCTCAGTATAGACATGCCTTTATGTTTGTGCTCCTTAATGCCTTACCATCTAGAACAGGGGTATCAAACTCATTTGTTATGAGGGCCAGATCTGACATAAATGGGACTTCGTTGGGCCATAAAATGTAATGCCAGGTAGCAGAGATATAAACTTTATAAAGGATACAGACAAAAACAGATATATTTTTAAAATTAAAATATAAACATGCTTAAAATCCTTGTGATATTTTGTTTATTTAACAGTCTTTGATAACTGACACACTCAACCCCAAACCTTCCCCTCCATCCTTTAAAGATGCCTGCCTAAAATGGAAAGATGGGGAAACAGAGGGATTTTACAATGTCATTTTAAAAATAAAATATCAAGAAAAAGCACATGGCACACATGACTTGGCCCAACAAAGTCCTATTTATGTCAGATCTGGCCCTCATAACAAATGAGTTTGATACCCCTGTTCTAGATGGTAAGGCATTAAGGAGCACAAACATAAAGGCATGTCTATACTGAGGAACAGCAAAAAAAAAAGAACATTAATCAGGCAGAAACTAAAAGATATAAATTAAAATATAAAATACTCTGAGCCTAGGAAAACATGAAATGGCTGGGCACTGCAAGCTCCTCCCCCACCCCTGGTCTACTTTGAGTGGCAATGGCTGCCCAATATAATGTCCTCCTTTGGCTGTGGGTTTCCAGGTTAGAGTACTCACTTAGGTACCTATTCTCAGTCCATTTAGCAGAGACAAGCTGGCTCAAAGCAGCAACCATTTATTTACAAGGAGACAACCCAAACAAGCAACAACTTCAGCTGACACACAAATGGAAACTGAAACTACTTGAGCTCCACTTCATTGAAATAGATTGAAGCACAAAGTTGCAAAGAAAATGTGAAATGGATTTCCCATTAAGGTCTCTGGGCCCATATAGACTACTTAGAAACTGGAATGACAGCCCTCAGAGTGGAAAGATAGTCATTGAAAGTAGCAGAAGCATTCTGGGAATGGAATGAGGGCCTCCATTCCCAGAACACTGCTTCTACTTTCAGGAGCTGACATTCCACTCTGCCCTGTCATTCCAGTCCCAGAGCACTAGTTCTATTGCTAGAAACAGTCCCAGTGTAGTCTGTCTGGGTGCAGAGACCTTAGTGGAAAATCATTCTGCATTTTCTTTGCAACTTTGCAAGCCCAGAAGAGCTTCTTGCTGAAACAGGCAAAGAAATGGCAGAAAGAGCTGGAAATTTTGGCAGCCTGGAGCTTCGAAGGGTGAGGACAGAGGGAGAGAGGAAGGGGGGGGGGGAAAGAGCCATGGGATGGATTAAAGCTCTGGGTGGGCCAATTCTGGCCAGAAGGCTGTAAGTTTGACACTATTGTTCTAAAATTTTGCAGGGGAAGCATCTTATATTCTGATAGAGTATGTGACCATGGGACAGATAGTGCTTTGCAGCACGTGATTTTTGAATGTAATTATTTTTCTGAGGCTAGAAATCCTTTAATTCTTCCTGTGCTCCAAAATATAGATTATATGGAGACATTACCTCCTTATTAGAAGATAACAGTAGATCTATCACTCAGTTGCGAAACTTTATGCTTTTGGGATAGATTTTCACAGCCATTCCAATGTGGTCTAGTTCTTTACATTTTAGTAATCTGCTTTAAAGTAAGAAGTAGTATGAGGTAGAGAGAATTTGGGATGGAGACTGACAATAGCTGTACTATCTGTAGCAGAGAACTGGGGATGGTTAGAAAAAGGAGTTACAGCAGTGATTCTGGTAAACAAGGTTTGCAAGCTTAATATTGTTTCAAAAGTCTACCAAACCTAGGGTTGCCAATCCCCAGGTGAGGGCAGGGGACCCTTTGGTTCAGAGGCCCTCCCCCCACTTCAGAATCATCAGAAAGAGGGGAGGGAAATGTCCACTGGGCACTCCATTATTCCCTATGGAGAATGATTCCCGTAGGGTATAATGGAGAATTGATCTGAGGGTATCTGGGGCTCTGGGGGGGGGCTGTCTGTCTCTGAGGTAGAGGCACCATATTTGCAGCATAGCATCTGATGACCCTCCTCAAAACACCCTCCAAGTTTCAAAAAGATTGGACCAAGAGGTCCAATTCTATGAGCCCCCAAAGAAAGTGCCCTTATCTTTAATTATTTCTAATGAAGGAAAGGCAATTAAAAGGTCCCTTGGGAGTTCAGTTATGCTTGTCACACCCTTGCTCCTTGCTCCACCCCAATGTCTCCTGGTTTCACCCCCAAAGTCCCCTGATATTTCTTGAATTGGACTTGGCAACCCTAACCAAATCTATTTGATCAAGCATAGCTATGGATTCAAAGGAAATGTGTAAATTGTACTAATCTGCAACAACTTTCTTTTAAAACATTTCCCCATCTCTAGCTTTACAGAGCATAAGAAAAGCACTGCTAGATCAGATCAGTGCTTCATCTAGCCCAGCGTCCTGTCCCACACAGTGAGCAACCAGTCACTCTGCATGGCCATCAGCAGAGCACAGAGGCCACAGCCTTCCCCTGATGTTGCCTTTTTGGCTCTGGGATTCAGAGATTTAGTGCCTCTGAATATGAAGGTTTCCTTTAGTTACCGTGGGTAGTAGTCACTGATAGGTCTATCCTCCCTTAATCTGTCCCTTAAAGCTGTCTATACCTGGAGCCCTCACTACATCCTCTGGCAGTGAATTCCACATTTTAATGTCTCAAGGAGTAGTCACAGTCACAGAACCCTTATTGGCATAACAACAACAGTATCAAATCAAGGAAGCAGGAAAAGAAAAGTTAAAGGAGTAAAGTATTTCCTTTTGTCCATCCTGAAGCTACTGTCCATCAACTTCATTAAATTTGTCTGAGTTCTAGTATTCTGGGAGAGGGAGAAAAAGTTTTCATTGTCAACTCTCTCCAACCCAAACATAATTTTAAAACCTCTATCAATCCCTCCCCCAATGTTCTCTTTTCTAAACGGAAAAATCTCAGTATCTCCATCTTTTCTTCATAGGGAATGTGCTCCAACCCCTCAATCATCTTGGTTGCCCTCCTTTATGCTTTTCCAGCCTCTTGAAATATCCTTTTTGAGATACGGTGACTAGATCTTCACACGGTATTCCAAATGAGACTGCACCATAGATCTGTGTGTTTGTAAAAAGTGCTGTCAAGTTGGCTTATAGCAACCCCAGGAAGGGGTTCTCAAGGCAAGTGAGAAGCAGGGGTCTTTTGCCATTGCCTTCTTCTGCAGTGTTCCTTGGTAGTTTCCCTTCCAAGTACTGACCACAATTGATAAGCATGGAAACAACTTATTTCCTAGTCTGCATTGGAAAGGAATATCCACTGCTGGATTCTGCCATCATGATTTTGACATGCCATTTGATCTGTTTTGATTGGTGTGTCTCTTCCCCCTCTCCTTACAATGCTCTGTATTATTTTAGTGATTACTTCATTAATGCCAGTTAGGAATGTAAATGGGATGCAGCCATGTCTAGTGTCTGTTCTAAAGGAGAACAAGAATAAAAGTACTGGCACAAACCCACATTAATAAAAGGTTGACTTTTTATTGGCTGGGATGTAGATGGAGACTCCTATAAACAGGGCTCTAATTTATGAACTTTCAAATGTATCAAAGTGGGCTTTCATACATACTAAATAATGCAGTTTCAGTCCACTTCAGTGACCATTTACAAGTGGATTTTGTCATTTCACACAGAACTCCCATTGCAAAGTCTGTTAAAAGTAGATTGAAAGTGCATTATTTCGTTAGCATTGGCAATAATTGCCACTTTTAATATACATTAATTTGTAAGCTATTGTTATGGCATGAAAGGTTATTGGAATTGGAACTGGGATTGGAATACCCAGTAATTTACTTTTCTCATTGCAAATGATCTAGTTTTATTTTAAAAGAGAAATTATAACAATATTGCTCTACTCACTAGTATACATTTATCACCACCATGTTATATCTAGCTAATACCAGAAGGATTCTGACTTTTAAACCTATATGAAACCGAGGTGGGACACCAACCCAGATGTCTTCTCTGTTTTTTGTCTTTTTTCATTTTTTAAATGGTATTTTATGTAAATGTATTAAAACATAAGTTTTTAAGCCCCTTTGGGTCCTCATTGAGGAGAGAAGTGGGATAAAAATATGATAAAAATAATAAATAATAAGCTGCCATACTCATTCTTCACACTTACTATATTTTTGCCTGTTTACTTATTTATAATAGTCATACAGCACATTTTCAGTTCTAACCTGCTAAGAATGCCCTTAATATTGTGGTGAAACAACTATAAAATCATCAAACAAGGCATCAAGAATATAGTAATATTATATAATGTCTTAGTTCACCTGTCTAATTGCATAAACATGGCAAGTTTGAATAAAGTTGGTGGTGGATGCGTGTGTTTATAGATAATCTAAACCAGGGTTTAGTGCCAATGAATCAAGAGCATAAGATGTTTGTGTAGGAATCACCCAGAAACTGGTTCTGTTGGTTGAGAAAATGCAACAAGCAGATACAGTAAAGAGGGAAAATTGGATAAAAATCACTCCACCTTCCTCTTCCAGAGCCACAGGAAACACTGTGGAGCAAAGTTTTCCATATCATTCATGCAAGGTGCAGTTTCACTTGGTTCCTACATCCTTTGCTTATTTCATATATATATATATATATATATATATATATATATATATATATATATATATATATATATATACACACACACACACACACACACACACACACACACACATATATATTGGCCACTGTGTGACACAGAGTGTTGGACTGGATGGGCCATTGGCCTGATCCAACATGGCTTCTCTTATGTTCTTATGTTTAAAAGTTCATGAGGGGCATCCATGTGCTTCTCCTTCATTTCCCTCTTGAGAGTTCCAGCACCTCTTTTTCCAGAAAAAAAGCCCTCTTTTCAAGTAACAAATGACTGCTGCTCATTCACAAAATTGTGCTTTTCTGCTTCTCTCATTGCATGCTGACATGCTCATTGGATCGTTAGTGCCCCCACCAAAGAGGATGTCCTAATCCATTCAATCCATTTTTGTTTTATGCTGTTTGTCTGCCTGTCTGTCTAAAAATCTTTTCTAAAAATGACCCAAAGCAGCTTCCAAGAAAAATCCATCTTAACCAGCGCACATCTCAAGGCAGTCCTGAATTCATTGGCTGGCTTGATGAAAGCCAAAGGACCAAGATCTAGAGGACCAAGAACCCTTTGGCTGTTGGCTTTCAGTTCATGCCCCAAAACCTGAACCTCTGGCCATGCCCAAACTTTGTTAGGTACCTGAGACAGGAAGGGGAAAAACAATCCTCAGCAAAAATGTTACACAACTCATAAACATGTTCTGCCTCTTATTCTTTCATTCTCTTCCCGTCCAACTAAAAGCATTTCTGCTACAAACATATCCATTGTTCTTTCTCTTCAGATGTCATGTGATTGGATCTCATCCAGAACCTACTGGAGTCAATTGCTAGGTGGGTTTTTCTGCAGACTTCAGTGGACATTGGAGTGGGCTTGTAAAAGTTAACTGGCCATAATGATTTGCAGTGATGCAGATGTTGGCCTTATTCTCTTTAAATCCCCAAATGTTCTCATGAGGAAGCTTCTGTTTAAACTTGGAGACGCTACTGCATAATCCTGTTCCCACCAAAGCAATATCCCCATTGCCAACATATGGCACGCAGGCTGGATACAAAACTTCTCTGCATCTTTCCTCCAATTCCAAATCCTTTGAAGGCTTCTGCTGGCAAAAGAGACTCATCACCTGGCATGACGGGAAATGGAAACTTGAACTAGGCTTCTTACCACCAGCCAGGCATTATACCACAGCCTTCTGGAAGAACAGAACTAAGTGGATGAACAAATAGCCTCTTTTTCACTGCTCCAATCCCAATCATTGCATCTCACCTCTTTGTGTAATTGTTTGCAAGGTGGATAAAGCCTGGACCACGATTGTGATCCAGCACACATTTTTGGCATATATATATATGTGTGTGTGTGTGTGTGTGTGTGTGTGTGTGTGTGTGTATCCACACTTATTTCAGGGGCTCTTTGATACACACAGGATTGTATCCCATGTCTTCAGTTCTCTATGCACTTACTCAATAGAAGCTGATTTCATAAATACAGTCAAGCCAGTTTATGGGGAGGGGGGAATGATAAAACTCCCACCAAATTAACTAGCACTGGATGGAACCCAGGACTTGGAGTTCCCATGTGGAAAAGCAGATGCCTTATAGGAGACAAGATATCTGTGGGCACTTCCTGGACTTGCGCACCTAAACTGTGATCAATGCCATCAAGGGGAAGAAACATGGGAAGGGGTAGGACACATGGCCATGGAATCATTTTGTTGCACATTTCTTCCTTTCTCTTACTTAAGATTTGTTTGGTCCTGCTACTTGATCAACAAGAACTGACAGTATCAGTCTTCTGTTAAGCAGTGCAGAAATGACCTGCTAACCTCAGGTGCCGGATGGATGTTAACATATCTCACCTATACAGTCCTTTCTTCATAGGAGTTTAATCAATGCATGGGGAATGTCTTTGTGCTTGGGATAAATGTATATTCTTTTCTTTTTTGCAGTTTTAAATTATTGTCAACCGTTTTGGTAGTGTTATGGAGAGCAGAATTTCTTTTTCTGAAATTCCCTTTTTTATATGTAGCCGTTGATTCCTCTTACTCTTCTTGTTTCTCATTTATAAGAGGGATCTGTCATTTCTTTTTGATTTCTCCTTGAAGAAGAAAATGTGGTAGCAGGATGATAGGTTCAAGTATATTGTCTGGCTTTGAGCATCTATACCGTGAAATTCTAAAATTTTGCAGAACTTCCTACCCTTCCTTTCTTTGAATTTCTCTTTTATCAAAATTGAATTGGTTTAAAACAGATTCCAAATTGCTAAAAAGAGAAGAAATGGATTGTAACATTTCAGGGAGAAATTGCATCAAAAGAAGATAATTTCTTTCAACAGGGGTAATTTCAGTTCTCTACTTTTTGCGGTGTTTTTTTGTAGAGTTGTTTGTGTTGTGTACTCACCTTGCTAGAGTTAATGTGATCTTTATAGCTACAGGGTTACATTCAGAGCTATAGCTTTTGCACAAGCAGAAATGCAAGAAAGATACTTTGGTAGTCACTTGCCCTAAATCAGATGTTGTCCGACTTGGGTTTCCACTATGCATAGACATGAACCACATTTTTGCAGTTCAGTTTGTGGCTGAACCACAAACCCATACACTGGTTCACCTACTGAACCAGTTCATATCAGTTAGTGAGCCATTTAGAGATTAAACCCTTGTTCCCTGTGGCTTTTCATGGGGAGCAAAAATCAGGCGGCCATTTAAACCACTGCTTGCGCTTCCTGCAAAAAGCCACAGTGAGCAGAAAGCAGGGGATGAAATGGTTGGGAGCCATTCAACCCAACAGCTGAATTCAGCTGTTTTTTATGAAGAGTAGAAAGTAGGGGTTAAATCCCTGCTTTCTGCTCTTCTCGAACTGCCACAAACTGCATCAAAATTAGTGGAGTTCATGGCTTTTCTTCAGTTCATGAATATTGCTTTGCAAGCCATGAACCAGCCAAAATCATGATAAACTTTAGTTCATCAGCTGGTTCAGGCCCATCCCTAGTTTCCATTTGTACAAGACTTGTTTGCAACCAGTTCTCAGCACTATAGCATATAGGGAGGGAAGTGCTAGGTGTTGCAAAATATCTTGCACATGCAGGATAGTACTAAGTCTGCTGATATTTCTGCTTGTGCATCTCTGGATCCAAGCCATAACATACATCCTGTATCTATATAATGCTGATCTACTGAGCCACAAAAGAATGCTGAAATATGCCTTGGTGATCTTATAGCAGCAGAAAGGCAAGGTAAAGATCTTGATGATGATGGTGGTGGTGGTGATGATGATGATGACGATGATGATGACGATGACAACAACAACAACAACAACAACAATAACAACAACAACATTGAATAGGGAAAAATTGCTTCAAGGCAACCAGAAGTATAAGAATAAAGAATTAAAGATTCCATTCACTCAAGAGAGAAACAAAACTGCAGTGAGGATTTTGGATGAGAAATTCCACATCATCCCCAGTAGAACCAAAGTGGAGGTGAATTCCACCTGTGCAAGTATGTGAAGGCCCATATTCTTCCAAAATTCTTCCTTGCATGCTTCATTGTGTTGGCTGCATAGTTTAATGCTATCAAAGCACAGGGCCTCTTCGAGGAAAATAGATGCTGTTAATAGCAAAGTTGCCGTTGATGCATGGACACAAAATGCTCAGGAGAACCCTACTGAAGACAACAAAAGAATCTTACGCTCCAAGATTTGGGTCAACGGATTCCCTTCATCTGTTCTGCCCTGCTACTTGATCAACACGAGCACAACTTCATTGTTGGAGAGCAATTAAATAACAAGTTATTATCAATTAACAAATGCAGACCACTTTTCTGCTGGCTTGGCTCGTTTGCTGCAGAAGGCAGAGTGCTACTTCAGAATCTCAACTGTCACCACGTCAGCCATCTTGTCTGAGTATCAAGACACAGTTATGGGATAATAAATTTATTTTAGTACAAGGGATGAATACCCAAATGTCACCAAACATTCACACTCTGTTTTGTTTCATTACATTCCTCTGGATGGTTTTCACTAGAGGCTATTTGTGCAACATCTGCTTTGTGGCAGACTTGTGAATTGAGCTGCTGTCTGTCTCGCAAGGACCGCTGCAACTATAATGTGTTACAAATCACATTTGGGAATAAAAATATTATTTCATCCATTTTAACAGGTCATTTACCTTTCTTTAGACCCTGTGGCTGTTCTCTAGCTAAGATCCCGTGTGTTGAACGGTTACCAGTTTGCTGCAAATTCATCCCAAAGTTATTCTGACAGCCTTGCAATGGCTTTCCTCTTTCCTTGACGGTCGGGGACAAAGGGTGGCGATTGGGGACGAACTGTCCCGGAGACACACGCTTGATTGCGGAGTGCCTCAAGGGGCGGTACTTTCCCCGATGTTATTTAACATCTATATGCGCCCCCTTGCCCAGATTGCCCAAAGGTATGGGCTGGGTTGTCATCAATATGCTGATGACACCCAGCTCTATCTACTTATGGACGGACGGCCTGCCTGTGCCCCAGAAAATCTGGACCGGGCATTACAAGCAGTGGCTAGGTGGCTTAGGCTGAGTGGGCTGAAGCTGAATCCGGCGAAGACAGAGGTCCTTTGCTTGGGTCGCTGCGGCCGGGGAGGGGAAATCTCCCTGCCAGTTTTTGACGGCGCACCGTTGATAGCGGCGCGCAGGGTCAAAAGTCTGGGGGTACTATTGGAGCTTTCACTGACAATGGAGGCTCAAATGGCAGCCACTGCCAAGTCCACATTCTTTCATCTTAGGCGGGCGAGGCAGCTGGCCCCTTTCCTGGAATGCGACGACCTAGCAACAGTGATTCATGCCACGGTCACCTCGAGGTTGGACTACTGTAATGCCCTCTACATGGGGCTACCCTTGTGCTGGACCCGGAAGCTGCAGTTAGTGCAGAATGCAGCTGCCCGGCTGCTATTAGGGCTCCCAAGATGGGAGCACATTCGGTCGGGGCTTCGGGATCTGCACTGGCTGCCAATAACATTCCGAGTCCAGTACAAGGTGTTGGTCATCACCTTTAAAGTCCTATATGGCCTAGGACCTGCCTAGCCTAGGGACCGTCTCTCCCCACACATTCCCCAGAGAGTACTACGATCGGGTTCACAAAACCTGTTAGTAATCCCCAGGCCAAAGGAGGCCCGTCTGAAATCCACCAGGGATCAGGCCTTCTCGGTAACGGCGCCTTACTGGTGGAACCAGCTGCCGGAAGAGGTGAGGGCCCTGCGGGACCTAGGGCAGTTCCGCAGGGCCTGTAAGACAGTCCTCTTCCGGCAGGCCTACAACAACTAACTGACACTGAGAAAAATTTGGATGGAGCTAAAATGCATTTAATAGACCGCTGGTTTTTATCTTTTTATGTCTTATTAATTATGGTTTTAACCTTATTATGTAAATGTTTTAAGCTGAATTTATATGAGTTTATTGTGTTGTAAGCCGCCCTGAGCCACTTCGGTGGGAAGGGCGGGATATAAGTCAATAAATAAATAAATAAATAAATAAATGTCAAGGCTGTGCATCGAAACCTTGTTGCTGCCATTGTGAGCAGCATATATATGCACTGCTGTTGTTTGTGTTTGCAGTTCAGGGGAAGATTTTTAGTTGCACTCCCCAAAAGTTACAAGAATGCTGTGAGCTACAGTGACTGCAGTTACAACAATACAATGATAGTTTTAGAAACAAAATTTTGACTCCATCAAGACCTTCCTCAGAGCCAAATGAAACAGGGAGAAATTGCCTAGTTATAAATTTGAGCTCTCAGACTAAAATTATATTAATCCTATGAAGAGAAGCAAAAATATATCAGCAGCCAGGAGCCATACTTGTACAGTGATGATCAGGGAGACCCAGGTTCAGATCCCCATTCTGCCATGGAAGCTTGCTAGGTGACCTTGGCCCAGTCACATACACTTTTTGGCTAACCTATCTGACTATTTTTTGAGGGCAGAATGGAGGAAGGGACAACAGTGTAAGCTGCTTTGGGTCCCCACTGAGAAGAAAGGCAAATATAAATGAATGAAATAAATTGCAGATTCAGAATCTGATCCTGCTATTTTATTTTCCTGAGGTGCTGGAGTAAGAATACACTCAGCAGGATTTTAGGGACACAGTTTTATGCATTTCAGGATTCTTCCAGAGGGAGGCAGGAAAATCAGTCTATGTGCGGAAATAGTTACGCCCATGGAAATGCTCATCAGGATCCAGGCCAGGGCCTGTTCTGTGGTGGCACCCTTGAGGATCTCCTAGGGCTACTTTAAATGCAAGGCCAAAACACTTCCCATTGAAAATAATATAAACATCACTTGAATACAACATTCACTAGAGTCTAATATAATACAGTTATATTAAATCCCTTTATCTTGTGATTGTTTTACTGGGGTTTTTTTTAGTATTTTTACTATTGTAAGCTCCCTTGCAGACATCACTGAGGAAAGACAGCATAGATAAATCACAAACAAAATGTAATGAGCCAATCAAAAAAGATACAATGTCTGCAAGTTTAATCCTCCTATGAAGAGAAGCAAAAAATATTATACCAGGAAACATACTTCCCAATGGTACCAAAAATAAAATTTACACACAAATATAACTAATGCAAAAGGGGGATTAATTTTTTTGCACAGCCATATATATAACCCTTTTTTGCACAGTCATATATATAACCTTTCCCATGCCTCTATAACCTCTTCTCTTTTCTTGCTTCCTTATCTCCTTCTATAGTTGCCAGCCTCCAGGTGAGGCCTGGAAATCTCCTGGAATCACAACAGATCTCCCAACTACAGAGATCAGTTCCCCTTAGAGTTGTCAGATTGAGGCTGAGAAATCCCTGGAAATTTAGGGATGGAGCCCTGGGAGGGCAAGGTTTTGAGAGGGAAGCAACCTCAGCATAATGCCATAGACTCCACCTTCCAGAGCAGCCATTATCTCCAGGGAGACTGATTTCTGTCATCAGGAGAACAATTGTAATCCTGAGTGATTTCCAGCCCCCACCTGGAGGTTGGCAACCCTAGTTCCCCTGGAGGAAATGGCTGCTTTAGAAGGTGGACTGTACGGCATTATACCCCACCAAGGTCCCTGCATTTTAAATCCCTTTCACTCCAATGAATTTAGAATGGAGTAGTTCTGGTTAGGATTGCACTGTCAAACTCATACTTAATTCTCCAATTTAAAGCAATGGAACTCAAAAAGTACTTCCCTGTGGTTGGATGTGCCCTGTGTAGCTTTGGAATTCTAGTAAAAGAACATCTAAATGAAAGTTTGGAAGGAGTTTGGGGGAAAAAAATCCCTAAGTACGCCTACATAGTAGGTGTCATTTATATCCTTTTTGAACTGGGGGAAAAAAAAATGACAGGAAAGAAAATGAAATGGGCCATGTAGCCATGTTATGGTTTCATAAGAGATCAGAGGACTCACTAAGTGATGATGTACACTCTGTGTTCCAAAGAGAAATGGAAGAGTTTCCATTTGCATTTGAAGTCAGCAACCAGCTTCGGTCCTTCAAAGAGAAAACAACGGCCTGCCCGCACCAGAGGGATACTTCCAGACTGCTTGGGGGCCAAGAACTCTACTCCCTAGACACCACAGGTGGTTTTAGGCCAGCTCCTGTTTACCAGTCTGTACTGCTTAGTCAGTTATATTCATCCTATCATTAAGGGTGGCATTTGTTCCACAGCTTCCCCTTTGGCAATGATATTGTACTCACTTTCCCAGAGGAAAAAATTACCACTGCTCCTTTTGAACATATGTGACACATACCTTTAGCCCAAGCACAAGGCCTGGGTCCTCACCTTATTCTTACTCCCAGTCAAATTTTATTATTGTGTTGTGGGGACAGAAGGGCACCCCAAATTAAGGTAGGGTTGTAGAAGGACCGAGATTTTCAGGCTCATAAAGGCAGGCAGGCAGGCAGGCATGCACTGTGAGTTGTTTTTATATGCTTTTGGGGTTGCCTTTAAGGGGTGTGAGGGAGGACAGTAGCAATTTTTACCTGAGTGGCTCTTAGCTGCCCTGTCTGGGGTGAAGCTTCTTAAATATGGGCTACCAAACAACAACCACTTATCTCTTTGTCTTTGACCTAACTAAGTCTCACGGATTCTTGAGATGGCAATAAAACAACTAACAGCTGCCTCAAAGCAGTATGCATATATTACAGAATCAAAGTGCTGCAAAAGTGTGGTAGAAACTGCTGTAATACAGTAATGCTGGAACTGGATAGGCTGCTGAAAGGGTCATTAGGGCACAGTCTTCTTGAGAACTTCTGTGACTGCAGAGTTGGGTTTTGTTGCAGGTCCCTGCTAAAACAAACACCCTACAGGATGACCTTTGGCTATGTACGGGCTGAAAGCCTGAAGTATATTACAGACTGGTCCAAGTGGGCAGCCATGTTGGCCTGAAGCAGTAGAACAAAATTAGAGTCCTGTGGCATCAAACATATTTTACAGGTTATTATGAGAAAAGCATTTTGGGAGCTGTATGCTTGGTTCTGTGACCTGCTTGAAGGATGGGCATGATAAAAATATAATTAAATTCTGTAAGGTGTGTGAAACTTCAGTATCATCAAGCAAGTTTCACCATATTTTGCCTTCTGTGCCACTCGTTTCCATAAGCTTTATTTTTATGGTGATTCTGTTGTGCTCCATGGACACTAAAGTGCTCTTCATAGTGTGACACACAGTTCATTCTTGCTATTTAGCTTCTTCATACCTGCTGGGAGAGGGCCTTCTGGAGATTTGGATTAAAGTGGCATCACTATGATCTGTGTAAAGTACTGGGGTCGGCGCAGTAAGAGACCAGAGTCGGAGAGTGATTTCAGCAAGCTTTACTTCAGGAACACCAACACAGACTGAGCTCTATTCAAACCTCCCGCTCCTTTATACAATTCTTGCCCCCTTCTGATTGGACCTTAACTATGTACATGGATTGGCTATTTACAGAGGCCTAAGGGCCTATCAGGGTACAGTATGAGCCTAGATGTTGATTGGCTACTTATGTTTCAATCCTTCCCCTGATTGGGCACGCTTAGGCCTTCTCTGGAACCCTGGTGTGGAGTACAAGCTTGGCTTGTTCAGCTTCCCTCCAAAAGTAACAGTTCCCTCCATTTGAACCTAGGACACAACACCCCTCCCCCCATAGTTCTAGCTATCAGGTGACATAGTCCTGGAGATATGCCGGAGGGCGGCGGTCTCGTGTCGAGCGTCGGAGCTCCGAGGGGACTGGGCGTTCCGACTCGGTTGGTGGTTCCGCGGCTGCAGAGCTGGAGACATCTGGGACGGCGGCCCCGGGAGACCTGGGTTCAGCTGCGCGGTCGGGGGTCTCCTCCTGCTGGGCCGAAGCGGGCTCCACGGAACCCTGTTCTGTGTCAGGCTCACGGGGACTTAAGTTGTCCGGATCTGGAGCCTCTGACCTTGGCTCCCCGGCAGGCAGGCGACCACGGAGTTGGTCGATGTGTCGCCTCAGGAGATGTCCACCCTCCAAGGTCACTGCATAGGAGACCGGTCCGGTGACGTGGTCCACCTTTCCAGGGAGCCAGGTGGGGCCAGTGGTGGCATAGTTCCGTGCCCACACTGTCTCACCTGGGTAGAACCCTCTGGGGGCTTTAAGGTGTTCCGGCGCCGGTCGCCTGTCTGGGGCTCGGTCAGGGTGCAGCTTGTCCAGCAGGGTGGTGATGCGGCGGCCCATGAGGAGTTCGACTGGACTGTGACCTGTGGAGGCGGTGGGTGTGGTCCGGTAGGCCATTAGGAAACACGCCAAGTCTTTGGGCCAGTCTGAGGGGCCCAGACAGTTCAAGGCCTCCTTTGCCGTGCGCACCATCCGCTCTGCCTGGCCGTTGGTGGCTGGATGAAACGGGGCAGAGCGAATGTGCCTGATGAGGTTCCTGGCCAAGAAGTCCTGGAACACTGCGGACATGAATGCTGTGCCGTTGTCGGTGACGATGGTCTCCGGCAACCCGTGGGTTGCAAAGATGGCCCTCAGAGCTGTGATGGTCGCCTGTGATGATGGCGAGGGCACCTGGACCACCTCCAACCACTTGGAGTATGAATCCACTAGTATGAGTAGAGTCCGCCCATGGAAGGGGCCAGCAAAGTCCATATGCAGTCTTGACCAGGGGGGTTTGGTGGATTCCCATGGTTGCACTGGGCCACGTGGGGGGTCAGGCCTTGACACCTGGCATGTCGGGCACCTTTTAACCCAAGCCTCAATTTCTGCATCGAGGCCGGGCCACCAGACATAGCTCCGTGCGAGAGCCTTCATGCGGACTATGCCCGGGTGTGCCTCGTGCAGGACTCTAAGCACTTGGTCTTGCAAGGGTTTGGGGATGACGACTCTGTTGCCCCATAGTAGGCAGCCTTTGTGGGTGGATAGTTCATCTTTCCGGGCTGCAAACGGAGTAAATTCCGGCCCAGTCGAGCCCTTGGGCCACCCCCTCCCCACCCAGTCCAAGACACGGGAGAGGACTGGATCACGAGCAGAGCGGGCAGCAACGTCGCGGGCGAGCAATGGCCTGTCCGGAAGCATGTCCATCAGTAGGATCTGATGAACCGGAGCTGGATCAGGATCCACGTCAGGCAAGGGCAAGCGGCTCAGGGCGTCAGCATGGCCCATTGCCTTGCCCGGGCGATGCACTAGGGTGTAGGTGTAGCCGGCTAGAAAAATGGACCAACGGAGGACCCGTGGGGACAACACCTGAGGGGTCTGCCAGTCCGATGCAAAGAGGCCCAAGAGGGGTTTGTGGTCCGTATAGAGGGTAAAGGGCCGGCCGTAGATGTAATCATGAAATTTTTTGACGCCGGCCACGACTGCCAACCCTTCTTTGTCGATTTGGGTGTAGTTCCGCTCCGCCGACGAGAGAGTCCGCGAGTAGTACGCAATAGGGACTTCGGTCCCATCAGGGAGTTGGTGGCCCAGAACTGCCCCCACGCCATAAGGGGATGCGTCGCATGCAAGGACCAAGGGCAGGGTCTCGTCAAAATGGGCAAGGACGGAGTTGGACATCAGGAGGCCCTTGATATCCTGGAAGGCTTTAGCGTGCTGGCGGCCCCACGCCCAGGGTCGGTTCTTGTCTAGAAGCCGGTGCAGGGGTTCGGCCACCTCTGCCTTGTGGGGGAGAAAAGCATGATAAAAGTTTAGGAGGCCGAGGAAGGCCTGGAGTTCTTGCTTGTTGGTGGGCGCTGGAGCATCTCTGATGGCACGCAGCTTGGCGTCGGAGGGATGGACCCCCTGGGCATCGATGGAGAACCCCAGGAATTCCACCCGATCCACGCCCAGGAGGCACTTCTCCCGTTTGACCTTGAGGCCGGCTGTTTCAAAACGTTGTAGGACTCCTCTAAGGCGGGCGGCGAATTCTTCAGGCGAGGCTGCCGCGATCAGCACATCATCGAAGAATGGAGTGACTCCGGGAAGTCCTTTTAAAAGAGAGTCCATGAGTTCCTGGAACAACCCTGGAGCCACACTCACGCCAAATTGCAACCGCTTTACTCTAAAGGCCCCCCGGTGGGTCACAATTGTTTGGGCGTTGGCCGTGGCCTCATCCACCGGCAGCTGTTGGTAAGCTTGGGCCAAGTCCAACTTGCCAAAAATTTTTGCGCCGGCTAGGGTGGCTAAAACGTGGCTGACGATGGGCACAGGGTATGCGTGGGCCTGAAGAGCCTTGTTGAGGGTGCACTTATAGTCTGCACAAATCCGCACTTCCCCACTGGGCTTGACTGGAGTCACGATGGGAGTTTCCCAGGTTGCGTGGGTGACAGGCTCTAGTATTCCCTGTGCAATCAGTTTATCCAGTTCCTCCTCAATTTTAGGCTTGAGCGTGAATGGAACTCACCGCGCTTTAATCCTAATAGGCCGCACTGTGGGGTCAAGGTGTAGTGTAACCGGGGGACCCGTGTAGCAGCCCAAGGTGCCATCAAAAACGGCCGGGAACTCTTCACAAACCTTGTTAAAGTCCACTCCGACAGTCTTATTGATCCCCCTGATCTCCATTCCCAGGGGCTTGAACCAGTCGAGACCCAAAAGGTTTGTAAGGTGGTTCTTGACCACTAGCACTTGTAGCTGGCCCTTGAACCCCTTGTATTGGACTGGGACCGGGCCCACTCCCAAGATAGGCACCTTATTCTTCTGGAAGTCCACTAAGGTAAACCCCGAGTCCCTGAGACGAGGCCTCAGCCTGGTGGGGATTTTAAAAAATGTCTCTGCCGCTATAATAGATGATGCTGACCTAGAGTCCACCTCCATTTGGCAGGGCACCCCCCCGATCCCTACATTGACCCGGATTTTGGAGGGCCTGACTGGCGAGGGTAGGTACTGTACCGGGTATGGGTGGGCATGGAGAGCGTCGGTCTCGAAGTCTGGCTGGCCTTCGGAGTGCGCAGATGTTTGCGGGACGCGTGCTCAGGATGTGGATCTGCAGGCACAGGCGATGTGGCCTTCCTTGCTGCAGAGTCGACAGGTGGCATTCCGGACTCGGCAGGTCTTTCGCTCGTGCTGGCCCCCGCAGCTTGCACATGCAGGTGGTGTCTTGTGTCTCATGCCCTGTGGGGCATGGGTGGTCTTCCTTCCTGCTGAACGATAGCCGGTTTGTAGAGCTTTGTCCTTGTCTGAGTCCTCTGTAGATGGTTCAGGGTTGATCTGGTGTGCCGCAGCCTGTCTTGTCAGCCGTGGCTCTGCTGATCTGCCCTTCTCCCAGCTGGTGGCCACATCGATTGCCTTTGTTAGGTCGCACTCGGAGAGGGACAGGAGTTTCTGTACTAGCTTTTCGTCCCTCAAGCCCCATACAAACTGGTCGAGAAGGGCTTCGTTGAGGTCTGCGAAACTGCATCGGCTTGCCACCCGGCGCACCATCGTGGTTTCGCCTGCCTTCTGTGTCCTTTGTCGGAAGTCCCAGTGCCGGGTGAGCTTGGTTGGCTGGGGCTGGAAATACTTCTCCAGAGCGCTGATGATGTCGTCCACCGGCGTCTCTGAGAGCTTCCTGGGTTGGAGAAGAGCCCTGGCTAAGTCCACGGTCTCCGTGCCACACGTACTGATAAGCAGAGCTCTCTGCATGGTAGTCTCTGTAATCTTCCGGAAGGTCAGGTATGACTGGAAGCCTTCGACCCACGAGTCCCACAGCTCGGGGCGATCGATGCTAAAGGGCTGCAGGAGGTTAGCTGAAGCCTCCATTCTTGGCAGCGTGTCTGGGCGGCTTGAGAGATGGGGTATGCGCAGAGCGGAGGTGTGGACCCAGATGGCTTGGATTTAGCCACCTTTCTGTGTTCCTGGTTCTGTTGCTGGTTCTTACTGGCATCCCATCCTCGTCGCCAGTGTAAAGTACTGGGGTCGTAGCAGTAAGAGACCAGAGTAGGAGAGTGATTTCAGCAAGCTTTACTTCAGGAACACCAACACAGACTGAGCTCTATTCAAACCTCCCGCTCCTTTATACAATTCTTGCCCCCTTCTGATTGGACCTTAACTATGTACATGGATTGGCTATTTACAGAGGCCTAAGGGCCTATCAGGGTACAGTATGAGCCTAGATGTTGATTGGCTACTTATGTTTCAATCCTTCCCCTGATTGGGCACGCTTAGGCCTTCTCTGGAACCCTGGTGTGGAGTACAAGCTTGGCTTGTTCAGCTTCCCTCCAAAAGTAACAGTTCCCTCCATTTGAACCTAGGACACAACACCTGTCTCTCCTTTACATCTCATTCCAGGAAGACCATGGAAACTCTGAACTATTGTGTAGAGACAGCAAGAAGCTAAATGTGGAAACAACTGTAAAACAAGAGACAATTGGAATGTTGTGGATCAGGAGTAAAGCTGATATGGAACAAAGATATACCTGTTATGGATGGAATTGAAGTCATCCTTAAATTCAAGTGCACAGTTTGGCATTTTTCTCAGATTACTTTCTTTTGACAAGCAGCTGGTGGAAATAGGCAAGAATATCTTTTAATCTACTTAGGCTGCTTCATCAATTGCATTCCCTGAGAAAGTAGGCTTCTCTACTGTCATACATCTATCGTAACATCCAAACTAGACTTCTGTAAAGTGCTCTGCTTGGGACTTCCTTTGAAGACTGTTCAGAAACTTCAGATGTTTCAAAAGACAACAGCCTGAGTTCTGGTCTGCCACAAAGAACACACAAAGCTTATGCTTTCTCTAGCTGCGCTGGCTCCTAGGTTGTTTCCACACCTAATTTAAAGTGCTATTTTTTATCTTTAAAGCCTTAAATGGATTGGATCCAAAATACTTAAAGGAACTTCTCTACTCCTATGAATCTGGTTGGGTTCTGACATTAACCAGTGGGGCCATTTGGATTAGCCTATTTCCCTGGATTTCTGATTCATTGTAGAAGTGTGTCCCATTCATGCAGGCAATTTGCTCTCTCAGGCAAAAATTGTGTTTGTAGAATCTCCTAAACTTCTTCCTCTGGTTTATTAAAATACGGCTTTGAAATGTTAAAAAAACACGGTAAATTCTCTTTAAAACAGAATGAAACTTATACTCAGAAATAAACTTTGTTGGTCTTAAAGGTGCTACTGGACTCAAACGTCACTGTGTTGCTTCAGACCAACATGGCTACCCAGTGGAATCTCTCTTTAAAATAGGGAGCAGTTTCTCAGGGCTCTACTTTTGTTGTTTTTAAGCATTTGGTATGGGATAGCCAACATGTTGCTTTTGTTAAGCCATCATGGCAGATTCTCATCCAATATAGGGCTTTGCATGCCAAGCTGTTCTAAAATGTAAACATGTTTGGGTCTAGCTCTTGATGCCCTCCCCCCCCCCCGCAAAAAAAATAACCTGGTTGTTTCTTTTTAAATCTCTGCTTTAACAAGGAAACAGTCAGGAGAGGCAGCTCAAATGATTAAGAGTAATGAAACGCTTGTAAAAATAGTTACCAGCATAATGGAGTTGAGGGAATATTTTGGGAAATGGTAACATACCCATAACGGCCAGAGAAGGCAAACATCAGTGGAGCTGCAGGCTGGCAAAAAATTCTATTGGACTTCAGGGAAACAGGATTCTGGTAACTAATACATGAAAAAGATACTGCAGGAAATAGCTCCACACTGAACAGAGCATTGATTAGGGGATTCCTCTGCAATCTGAACTATTTTTCACGCCCAAACATACCTTTGGATCAAATTTTGAGTCCAGTGGCACCTTAAAGACCAACGAAGTTTTATTCAGGGTATGAGCTTTCATGTGCGTGCACACTTCATCAAACAGTCCCCTGCTTTCAGCTCCTCAGGAATCACCATGAACTGCATAAAAAATTGTGAAAGTTCATGACACTTCTTCGGTTCACAAATCTCTCTCTCTCGGCTTGACTTCACGAACGAAGATTTTAGAAGGGTGCAGTAGTCCACGTCTGCTGCAGGCTCGCTGGTGGCTGACAAGACCAATGCAGGACAGGCAGATCCGGCCACAGTGGACTTTAGTTTGTCAGCCAGTTACTGCCCATCTCTTGTTGAAACATTTTTTTTTTTGGGCTGGCATTCCATCAATGACTCCTCCTCCTTGCCTTGTTTTAATTACTGTCTTTGTGTTTTTATATGCATTTTAGTTTTGGTTTTGACTGGTTTTATAATACGTTTTTATAATGCTTTATTTTTAGTTGCTTGCTGCCTTGGTGGCCCTGTCTGGGCAGAAAGGCAGGGTATAAATTCTGTTAAAAAAAATAAAAATGCAACATTAAACATGGTGGGGAGTGTAGTGAGGAAGAGGGAACAACTGTATCTCACCACTCCACCCATCCTGTGTAACTGCCCATTCTCCAGTGCCTTTATTTATTTTTATTTATTATTAGATTTATGAATCACCAGTCCTTGCCACAGCAAAGCTCTAAGTGATGTACAACAAGAAATATAAACATCAAACATAAGTAAACAATATATATTTTTAAAGAACAGTCTAAATTCAGATGGTGAAATCCCATTAATAGAGTTGCAGACGGCCAGCCACTTCATGGGCAGGGAGGAACAGACACAGAGAGCCTAAGAGGGTGCCAGCTAAGATGGGAACTGTCACTGTCCTCAACCAAATCCCTGGTGGAACATCTCCTCCTTACAGACCCTGTGAAACTGAAGAAGATCCTGCAGGGCCCTGCTGGAATTTGGCAGAGAGTTCCACCAGGTTGGTGCCAGGACTGAAAAGGCCCTGGCCCTGGTCTTTGTGGCTAGGGACCACCAGCAGATTGCTGTCCGAAAAGTGTAACACTCTCCTGCAGGGCTTGTTTTTGAGCAGGAATGCACAGGAGTGCAGTTCTGGCTGGCTTGGTGTTGGAGTCTGTGGTCTAAGGTGCAAATGAGTTCCTGCTGGGATTTTTCTACCAAAAAAGCCCTGCTCTCCTGGGGACACAACAGAGGAGGCAGTCCTGTAGAAGAGGCAGTCTTTTGTGGTGTCTACATACCATAATAAATGTGTAATGAAGTGTAACATACCATAATAAACAAATGGAGCCAAATCCAGTATTTGTAGATGAGTTCACATGAATCATCAGAAGTTATCTGAGGGAAGTGAGTTTACAGATCTTGGATTATACCCATTTGAGGATGATATTACTGCATATATGGCAGGTGATATCAGAGGTGGAGCAGGGACACTGGGTTGTTATGGAGGTAAAACTTGTCCTTTCTCACTCCACTGTCCCCACTTGGGACTGGCCCCACCCTTCCAGAGTCTCCTTGGAAAAAGCCACAATGCACTCAGCCTCTTTTTTACACACACACACCACCAGGCAGCAGTTCCCTTGGCTTTCTCTTGGTGGTCCTGGCTGCAACCTGCACAAGTCACACCTCCCAATGGCCAGTGGACACTGGCACAGCTCCCCTGGGCAGCCTGGTGTGGCTCCTCTGGCAGCTTATATGCTGGGTCCCTCTCTCTTCCTCGGCCACCCACAGCTGGCCATTCAGGCGCTGGGAAAGGCAAGCAAGGGATGATGGGGCCCACTGCCCAGGCACCCCCTTGCCCTGACCAAGTCCTGACCCCCTCATCCCAGGCTGCCACTCTCCCTTGGGCATCCAGCCAGGGAACCATTGCCCTGCTGCTGCATCCTTCTCCTCCTCCCCAGGGCACCAGTCACCTTCCAAGAGTGTCCCAGTGGAGCTCCCACCTTGGTGTGTCCCAGCCCCAGCAGGAAGGGAGGGAGGGAGGAAGGAAGGCAAATAGATGGAGGGGGAAGGAGAGGTGGAAAGATAGCAACTTTAAATGCATTCTCTAAGCCACCAGCTAGCTTGACTTGGAGAAGTGATTTAAAGAGACAAATGCCTTATCCAAGCCAGCCAATTTGGTGGTGTGGGGAGGGGGCTTGGAGAGCCACACAATATGTGTGAAAGAGCCACATGTGTCTCCCAAGCCACAGTTTGGCCACCCCTGCTATAGTGGGATCAAGGAATGGGAGTCATGAACATATGAACATACGAAGCTGCCTTATACTGAATCAGACCTTTGGTCCATCAAAGTCAGTACTGTCTACTCAGACTGGCAGCAGCTCTCCAGGGTCTCAAGCTGAGGCTTTTCACACCTATTTGCCCGGACCCTTTTTTGGAGATGCCAGGGATTGAACCTGGGACCTTCTGCTTCCCAAGCAGATGCTCTACCACTGAGCCACCGTCCCTCCCCATGCTGTGACAGCACTTGCAGTACCCAGTAGTGATTCAAGATGCTCTAGGGATTCCTCCATCTCAATGGATAAAAAATCTATAGAGATGGATGTATTCTTATATCATCATGATGTCACTTCTGTGTGCATGCCAGAAGTGACATCATCATGTCACACGTCATCACACAACATTGCTCTCCAGTGCCAAATGGCTCTCACTAGTTGCTAGCACCCTGCTGGCAACTCTAACTAGGGATTAGGTAATTGTGTTAAGGACATTATTCTTATTTTCTTGCTAGGTTTCCCTTTACCCCATTAACCTAAAGGAATATTTCCTATGGCTAAAAATTGGGGCAACCATTAACTGTTTTGAAAACTGTTATTCAAAAACTGTTTTGTTTTGTTTTTTTGCTATTTGGTTAAATGCAATTTTAAAATAATTCTTTTAAAAACCTCTGCTGGGGTTTTCACATCTCTGGCTCGGTTACATACTTAGACATCATATCCACTTGTGTGAGGAGATGGTGTCCAGGGAATCAGAAGGAAGGGAGGAGTAATTGAGATTGTAATAAAATGATAAAAACAGCAAGTATCTGACTGGTTAACAGAGACAAGTGGAGCAGCAGGGATGATAAAGGGTGTGAGAGATATAGATTTCTCTGCTGCTGAGAAAGTGGCACCTCATTTGGATCCCCTCCCCATTGAAAACTTGCCCACTTCTGCAGCAATCTGTGTATCAGTCATGTGTGAGTTCAAGTTTCTTCTCAATTTCCACACATGCAGTGCCTGATTTCTTCTCCTTCTGGAATCACAGCCTCTAATGCAATAGAGAAGTGCTTGTAGTACTTTGAAGCAAGTGACAGAATGGCTGCTTGACCTATACAGGTTGGTGTGGTGCCACTGCACAGCCACAGGGAGCACCACAAATGATTTAAACACTGCATATGAAATCCAAAGGGCCTCCATAATAGGACTTCAGAATAGGGCAAAATTCAGACTCACCCCCGGCCCCAAACAAGGGGGAATGGCCTGCCTCCTCTAACACAGTATGAAGAGCTTTGTTGCCAAGGAGACTTTTTAGCCTGTGCTCTAACTAATCTCATGTATGTGTCAAAAAGGAACTTGTTGGATCACAGCCTTACTGCTCACTTGTGAAGATACTTTGCATCCCATATTAATGTAACTCTTTCTGTTTTGCAAACAGTGAAAATTTTTGGAGTATTTGTTTTCATCTAGTCCAAATCCTTGCCCACTAACATTTTTGAGGGATGCTGGAAACTTTGCCCCCTCTCAAAAAAAAAAAAAAAAAGCTATCTAATTCATTTGCACTGTATTCTGCCAAACCGCTCTTACAATTCAGTGGGTCTATTCCCTCCTCTAGCCTTTCTGGAGCAACAGTAGATCTTTCTTCTTCACAAGTCATGCTTACTCATTTTCAGTTCCTGTAGCTTTATAGGTTACAGTCCAACGGAAAAACAGCATCCATACTTCATCATATATATGGTTTCAAAGAGAATACTCACCACAACCAGATCTAGTGGAAAGACTGGAGCTGCAACATACAAGCATCTTATACTTTAGAATGAATGACCAAGGGTGATATTCATGCATATTGTGTCACTTACGAAGGACTTATGTCTACTTATGAAGGAGAGCTAGTTTGGTGTAGTGGTTAAGTGTGCGGACTCTTATCTGGGAGAACCGGGTTTGATTCCCCACTCCTCCATTTGCACCTGCTGGAATGGCCTTGGGTCAGCCATAGCTCTGGCAGAGGTTGTCCTTGAAAGGGCAGCTGCTGTGAGAGCCCTCTCCAGCCCCACCCACCTCACAGGGTGTCTGTTGTGGGGGGAGAAGATATAGGAGACAGTGAGCCGCTCTGAGACTCTTTGGAGTGGAGGGCGGGATAAATCCAATATCATCATCATCATCATCTACATTGCAGTTTTCCCCCTTCAAAATACATGAGCACAAGTGGAAAAGATTGGGATACCACATGCATTCTGAATGTAAAAGTCAAGTCTTATCAGACCTGTAACTAAGAGTCACAGGGAGAGGGGGCCACAGGAGGACTTTAGGAAGAGGGGCCACAAGAAGCTGGAGAGGCTGGGGGGGCCACCCCTCTCCCTCACCCCTGCAGTGTGATTTAAATGGCATGTAAGCTCCCATTCTCCTTCTACCTTTCCTGGAGCTCAGCCTGCACTGATCAACTTCCAATTCCAAAGTTCAAAAAGAAGGGTGATTTGTATCTCTGTGCCCTTCCCCAACCAGGTCAAGTAACAAAGAAGAGAAACACAAAAAAGTGGAGCAGGAAAAAAGGTAAATACCTCCGCGAGTAACCAACCTCAGAACAGAAAAACTATTGGAAAAGAATAAATATTTATAACAATATGACATGAAATCAATCACAGTATAGAAGCCACACCCGCACCCCAGTTTCAAAAAGGCGAAATAGTCCAAAATTACAGTGCAGAGGTCCGAGTTCTGGCAGAGGAGTAGTATTCACAGGAGTCTCAAGCTCCAAATCTTCTTTACAACAATTTGATGGAAATATTCCTGAGCAGCGAAGCACAAATACAATGCTACAGGGTTGTACTAAATTCCCTGTTTCACAATACAAGCTTTCACGAGCTTTACAGTTTCTTTATACATTTCACAAGAGCACTAGGCTTCAGAATTCTTGACTCACACAGGAGCCCAACCGGGAACAGCCGGGAATGCAGATGGCTTGTACATGCTGACTGGGGAAGACGTGTCCTGGCCACCTTCCTCCCTCCCCACCCCAAAAGGACACTAACTACCCTTGCAGCCTGTGCAATCTAGGGGCCTCTCCTCCCACCCATCCAAGAATTTACCGTTCAGGCTCATGGCAGTGGAAAACAAGGCAGCACATGGAGCCCCCAGCTCTTCATGGCTGGACTAAGGGCTGCTGGGAGCAGGGGATGGGGCTGTCTGCCCACCTACACATCCAACTTTTGGAATCTGCCTGCCTGCCCACCCACCCAACTCTGCTCAGCATGCTTCAGGGGAGAGCTTGCCACCGATGCCACTACCTGCTTCATGTGCTGAGGCGATCAGGGGAGGGGTTCGGAGGGGGAGACAAGGCTTGGGGAGGGGGCCTGTAAAATCCACAAAGAGGCTGGGTCCTGTGGGCCCCATTGGACGCTATGGGCCTGAGTGTTATGTGAACTCCATTCATAACAGAGTCTCCATTAATAACAGAGTCATTACAGAAACACATCACAGATTGCCTTTAGCTTTCTAAAATCTGTTATTGAGAGAAAGCAACCTCAAGTCACTGTTCCCAAAATCTTTGGCTCAAAATGTGCTTAATTCCCTGTTACTCCTCTCACAATGTGCCATTCTGCCTGAATGGTCACAAAATCCTACTATACAAAGACATGCAAATTCTTCATCTCCCAGACTATTAATCCAGCTATCCATTTGACACATTTTTAGTTAGCGGGTTGAGTTTGTCAATTGTTACAATCTGCTTTTAGTCTGAATAATAATATTTAATTTATACCCCGCCCTCCCTGCCAAAGCAGGCTCAGGGTGGCTGAGGATTGTTACAATCATCATTACATGATTACAAGATTGCTGAATGGTTTATCCTCAGTTTTTATATGCTTTTATGCTTTGTGACTTTTGTGTATTTTTATACTTCTGGGGTTTATGGGTTGTTGTTTAAAATGGTGATTAGTAATTTTACGATTTTATAGTTTTTAGTGATTTTAGATTGTTTTGTGAGCCACCTTGAGGAGATCTGTGAAGAAACAGCATATACATTTTTAAAATAATTAAGTAAAATAAGTCCCATCATACAGCATCCCAATCACACACAAACTTAAGCTGACCTCTCTTCAGTAACTACCCTGCTGTCTATTTAACTGGAATGCAATTAACGCTCATATACTCTGTGAAAGCCCCAAAGCAGCCCCCCGACACAAATCGGATTTTTTTTTGGGTGGGGGGAGTGTTGAAGTGAAGTGGCGAAAGAATAAAATTCAATAATAAAGGTGAGAGAGACTGAAAAATGTCTAAAGGTTCTTCTATATCGGGGAGTATGGGGTGGGTGTCTGTATGTGCATGCCTGAGAGACTTTATCTCTGACCTTTTTTTGACAAGTCGGCATTTCCAAATTATCTTCCATTGCTGGGGCTTGTCATACAACTGTTCATAACCAGAGGAAGGCCTTGGCCTCTATGCCCTGTTGTTGGATATCCAGAGGAACTGATTGGCCTCTGTGTGAGACAGAATGCTGGTTTAGATGGACCACTGATCTGATCCAGCAGGACTCTTCAGACTCTTCTTACGTTCAAACATATGTGATCAGCTGGGTGGCAGTCATTTGGGACTGAAAGTGCATATTTCAAACCTTCTGCTTCCAGCCTTCCCCATCAGGTGGCTGGTGGGGTGGCTTTGCTAGTGGATTTGAGCCAAAAAAGAGTAGCCTTGAACTGGAGGGATTACCTTGCTATGGGTTCACACAGTGTGAGACCACGAAGTGGCGGGGAAGGAATGAGTAGGATTTCCTTTTCCCTGTGAGTTTTCATAGGCTCCCCATTTGTTGATCTTGATTAGCCAGTCTGGAGATAGCTATCTTTTATGCCACTGAAGTATTTCAGGATGATGTACCCTGGGTTTCTTTGTCACCATTAATCACGGTGCTTCAGAAAGTTAAAAGCAAATCAGAGGAGCCTTGGCTTGCCATCATTGCCATGCTGTAGACAGCACAATGAGACAGGAGCCATCTCATGCCATTAAAGCATGTTTTTGTTAACCACATTTTTGCTCAGTCTCATCCCAGCTTTATCTGCTGTTCTCCGACCTTGCAAGCTGAGACACAAATGTCTGCCATCTGCTCTAGTCTCAAGGATGATTTCTCTAATTAGGTCCAATTGACTTTCTGTCAATGATTAAATGTAATAGGTAATAATAACTTGGCTTAATCATCGGCCACCATTATTATTAGCTCATTGATTGCAATAATTTCAGAAATTACCCATCAGGATAAAATATGTTTAGCACCTGGTTCGTTCTTTTTTTTTTTAAGAAACATCTGTGGTAAGTGTGTAATAGATGTGGAATTTGATGTCTCTCGATCTGGCAGAAGTAAGTAATCCTCAGTTTTAAGTGTGTGAATGGGCACAGATTTATTATTGGACAAGGAGAGGATCAAATAAAATCACTGTAAAATTTACTGCTGGGATTTACAAAACTGTCAAATTGCATGAATCATGTTTGCTGTACTGACGATTTCTGACCATGTCTCCTAGCTTCACTTTCCAAGAGATTTGTGGCTCTTTTTGGTGATAAAATCAGCACACGGGCAGATTTAAAGTAGATCCTCATATGTTGGGAATTTAGGCAAGGCCTTTAAAGGGCAAGCCATCATCCATCCATTTTCTTCTGTAAATTTCCTTCTTTGGATCTCATATCAAATTCTTTCTCACATCTAAGCTGGAATTTTGGCATCTGTAATGATGAACATGGGATCCCCAAAAAAGCAGACTTGGGTTTTATAAACATTTCATAATTCCTCAATCCTTTTTCTGTTACATTCTGTAAATGAGAAGGTAAACCAGTGTGGTATGATAGTTAGAAGGCTGAACAAGGATTGAAGAGGTCTTTCTTTAGACTCAGTTTAGTGTAGTGATTAAGAGTGGCGGACTCTAATCTGAAGAACCATGTTTGATTTCCCACGCCTCTACATGAATGACCTTGGTTCAGTCACATTTCTCTTAGATCTCTCTCAGCCCCACCTACCTCACAGGGTTTCTGTTGTGAGAAGAGGAAAGGAAGGCCATTTTGAGCCATTTTGAGATTCCTTCAGGTAGTGAAAGAAGGGTTGCCTACTCAGCCCTCTCATGCCAGCCCCTGAGAGGAGGGCAACCTGGTCAAAAAAAGACAGAAATGGATATATATTTTTCAAACCTGATAATGCTCAAGATTGCCTGATGGGGATGCAGGAAGGGAGAAAACTGACCACTAATATAACCCAGGCTGGTGGACCTAACACATAGCTTTGTGGACCTAACACATTTACGTGTATTATGGCTTTCTCCTTCTATTGATCTACTGTATTTTTTATCTTTCCCTTCCTCCAAGGAGTTCAGAATGTTGTACATCATTCTCCCTCATTTTACTTGAAGAAAGCTCTGTCAGGCAGGTTTGACTGAGAAAAGGCAACCAACCAGCCCACGGCCAGTCAGTAAATTTTGCGGCAACATAAGAATTTAAACTGTTATCTTCCGAACTGTAACCACCACATAACACTGGCTCTATCAGTCATTGATTGCCTGGGTGTCTATTATTAATATTGCTCATGGTTATTTCCCTAGTTCTTAGTTGATTTGGACTGGTACAATTAATTGTGTCTGCCTTTTTAAAAAATTGCCATATGCTATTAAATCAAACGTGATGTTTCTTGCAAACAATCTTTGCAAATCAATTCTAGGTTTCCTATAATCATATGGAAATGTCAGTGAAAATATACTGTCTGGGAATTTTTTTAAGGACACTGTTGAGACGTGTAATGATTTCCAGCTTCTAAAGATGCCAACTAGCTTCCTGCATCCCCATCAGGCAATCTTGAGCATTATCAGGTTTGAAAAATATATATCCATTTTCCCCAGTGTGTTTAAGAATTGGCTACAGTTATATTTTTTATTTCCCTAAGTTTTCTCTTAAACACATTAATGACTAGAATTTTATATTTTCATATAGAATTTTCAATAAACACTCCCTTATGCTTAAAAAAAAAGTTCTTACAAATGTGAAGACAACCGGTAAAGAGTCTGGATACTATTTACCCATGGAACTTCTTTTTTGACTTGCCAGGTTTAACGAACATTCATTTTGGTTGCATACATCTGTGGCTACAAGAGTTTGAATGACACATTTTTTGTAATAACCCAGTCTTGGAAAAATGAGTGAGGCTTTGGCTAGTCTTACCCTTTGTCTGCCACTTCATTGCCCATTTCCCTCAGATTGTTGACATCTGGAATGTAAATTATATTAAAATAATACTCCCATGTTATCAAATGTTCATTATTTGGCTATTGAACGTCATGCAGATCAGTAAAGTTATGCTTATTCACTGTAGTTATTATTCACAGGGAATGTTGTAGAATGTCTTTAGGAAATATAATAGCCTAATGTTCAAGCCTCTGATCTTATTTTGCAATGGTTGTTCCTAAGAAATATTGAACCTTGAGTACCTCTACCGCCTGCTGGTTATTTGACTGTTTTTTTAAAAACATAAAATGTGCACTTCTGATTTCCTTATGGCTACTGCAGAAGGTTTCTAGAAATTACCACATTTCTTTTACAAATTGGGGGGGGGGGACCTGGTAAAGAGATATGGGGTCTCATCCTCTCTACTGATTTGCTTTTTGCTCATCCACATCAATTTGAAAGTCTAATATAATGTTCAATGAATGCAGTATCACTGTGTCATTGCTACATAGTTAACTGTAGAGTGAGGGAGGCAAGAATGCACTATGAAAGAGCAGAATGTGGGGAAGGGGACTATGGTTGACCTGAGATCTCAGGAGTGAAGGATACTGCAACCTCTGCTGCTGGGCAGTGGTCTAAGGGTGACTCAAAGGTTATACCTATCATATTTTCCAGTTCAACAGACAATGGCACATGTCCCACCAACTGGACAGAGAATGAGCTTCATCCTTCCTCACTGAAGGAACTCTGCCCTAATTACCAGCTGCCCAAGGACTACAAATGTGAGGATATGGACACTCAGCAGGCATCTTATACCAGACAGAGAGAAATTCAAGGATGACTAGAAGGCTATAGCATCTTTATTCCAGGGCCGTTTTCCCACTTAGCGTTTGCTCCCCTTATTCCCCGGCGCAATTATCTCCGGATCATTTTTCTCATTTTCCCACTAGTGACTCTTTGCGGAGTCGCCTTCCCTGAAGCCCCGGCTCAAATCGTTTTCCCACTGGCATCGACTTGAGTTCGATGCCCTGTCAATCATTTTTTTTTTTAAGCGCAAGTCTGGTTGCGTAATGACGTACTAACGTACTAACGTAACATCGAGCTGCTCCCTCCCCTTCATTTCGTGGACAAACCGCATCACGTGTGCTGCTGCTGCTCATGGATTGGCTGCAGCTGTAGAATCCTCCACAGTCCTTTATGTATTAACAGAAGCATTCCTAGCACTATATTCCCCCCCCCCCCAATTCTGAAGTTGCGAAATATCGCAATAACGAAGAGAGAGAAATCGAGGGGTTTGTGTGTGTGTGTGTGTGTGTGGCAGCTTCTTCCCTTCGCTCCCTCCCGGGTGGCGAAGCTGGGATTTCCTCCGCTCTCTTTCCCCTCTCCGGCTGGCGCTTGCAACGGGGGACCTGACTGATTCCTGCTGCCAGAGCTCCCCCCCCCCCGCCCCATTCTCTCCTTCCCCTTCTGTGGCGGGTGTGAAGAGCGAGCTCCGTCTATTTTCTAACCGAGCGGAATGTAGCCAGGGAGAAGAATGCAGGACTCCAACTTCCCATTTTATACATGGCGATTTTGTGCAGGTCCAGAAATCCTGGTGGCACAGCTGAGGGAGGCATTCCGTTTTTAACACACACACATGAACGCTTTGGCCCGCACCGGCACTAGATTCCCCCCCCCCAACAATGGAGAAGCGCCGCCGCCGCCAAATGTCTCTGGGCGGCTGGGCTCCCTTTGCCAAGGCGGCGGCGGCAGCGGGAAGCCGGCGGGGTCAAGCGGGGCGTAAATGGAAGTGAAGTGGGGGGGGTTGAGCTGGGGAGAGTCGAAGCTGCCGGGGCCCCTCCTCCGGCCCGCTGAAACCGCCTCCTTCCCGCTCGCCCTCCCCAAACTAGACCCGAAACGAACTGGCTGGAAAAGGCCTGCTGGGGGGGCTGCCGCGGTCCCCCCACCGGGGCCCCTAAAGGGAGAAGAGGCCGGGGATAACGCAACAGCGAAATAACGCAACTATTCCAGGAGGGGTTTTTTTTTCCCTTTGTTAATTTCGAAATATCGCTATTACGCAAAACTGTGAAGTTTTAAAAAAAAATGGCCGCGCCGGCACTTCGGGGAAGCGCCGCGAAAGGCTGATGATTGGCCAAGGGGGTGGATGGGGTGGGAGGACGGAAAGGGAGAGGGTGCCGCCCACAAAGCAGTCGATCCGGCGTGGATGGATTTCCCACAGCAAACTCCGCTGAGTGGATCCGGAGTGGATCCGGAGGTTTTCGGAAACTCCGGCAACATGCTGAAAAACATACTCCGGCGTAAAATCCCTGTAGCGCCGGAGCAAACCGCAGCGCCGGAGCAACATGTGCGAAATCCAAGAGAAGATCCGGAGGTAAATGGGGCGCTACGACGGAGCAAACGCTAGTGCGAAAACGGCCCAGGAAGACTATCATCAATGGAAGATCAACTTGTCACCAACTGGAGATAACTACTGACATTGTCTAACATATCTCCCACTTCCACCTTCCCCTTCACTCCCCTTCTTTGTGTACCTTGCATTATTTTCGCTTGTATTCCTGAGGGCAGTGGTCTGGGTTTCTCAGCTGGCAATATAATTATACTGGGAGACAATTGTCTGAAGTGAAAACTATAAACAAAGTGTGAGTGAGAGTTTTTATTACATTTGCGGTGTGGGGATCATTGGGCTATGGCTGCTCCTTGTGTCACAAAAGGGCTGGGTACAGACAGCTGGCTTGGCACAGCAGCCCCCCATTCCAGAAGTAAGCCAGCTGAAAGAGAAGCATTCTGGGGCAGTTGGACAATGTGCCAAAATGGCAATGGGCCATGCAAGCCCCAGAGGAGCAATGCGCTTGACCATGGCCAGGAAATGCACCCCAGAAACACCTCGCTGATTTGCTACCATTTCATATGTGGTAGCTTTTTGAGGCAGCAGGACAATCGGTATGGACAGGGTGAGGGCAGGAGCAGGATGGGAGCCAGATGTGTGTGCTTGAATGCGCTTTTTTGGTCGGGTTGTGGAGTGTCCCTGAGGTGGCTTAAACTGTCCATCTGTACCAGCCAATGAGAGGCAGAACCTCACCCCATGACTTTCCAAGTTCACAATGCAACATTTGTCCTAGGGACTGGAGCCTTTCAGTTGTACAAACACAACCAGAGAAGGGAGTCTTATTGGCAGAAAAGGAGATTCAACATTACCTAGTCCTGAGAGTCTTTTTTAGAGTATGCATAAGGTACATAACCCGTATAAGTGAACATGGTGGCAGCATCCAAAGTATCCCCCTTTTTCTCTTCTGGTGCTTTTTATAACCACAGGCATGAGGTCCATTCTGAATTTTGCAATCTTATCTGTCATGTCTGTTCTGAAAAATGCATCAAACGGTTTCAAGAAATTTTGTCATGGATCTATCTGCACCTAAAGCCAGGGAATTAACATTCTATGTACAATACTTGGTTTCATGTTTCTTCCAAGTGTTTCTATTCCATAAATACTACCTATTCCTTTCCTACTCCAAAGCAGTTTTCTAATTTGCATTTTAAATATTAGTAACTCTATGTTTTCAAAACTGAAGTATATATTGTCTTTTCCAAACATTGGTTTCCAAAGCTAAAAAATTGTTAATAAATCCCTTTTACTGCAAAAAGAAGAAGAAAAGATAATGATTTAATTCTGGGAGGAGTTTTCCTCCATGGATTTTTTATTGCAGTAGGCAGCTGTGTGCATTTCTTCACCAAATCGATGGTTGGTACTAAGGATGGGCATAAACCACGGAAATGGAGGTTTGTTCTAGACCGATTTCCTACTAGTCTTATGGCGCTCTCACACTTCTCTTCTCCATGGGACTTCCATCATTTCACACTATCTGCCTCGGGGCTGCAACTAGCCTGGATTGAAATGAACTGTGTGTGTCACACTCTGTGAATGCTAAATGATTTTATGTCTACTTTTCTGAACTTTATAGGATAATACAATCAATTTTCAGTAAATATAGCCATAAGCTTTGCTTTATTTTTGTTTTAGTTCCCTCCTAGCCACTGGCAGGGGACAGGGGGTATGGTTGCCAACTCCAGGACAGAAAACTCTTGGAGATCAGTGCGGTACAGTGCTCTAGAGTCCACCCACCAAAGCATTCATTTTCTCCAGGAGAACTGATCACTATAGTCTGGAGATAAGCTGTAATTCCAGGGGATCCCCAGTTTCCAACTGGAGGCCAGCATTCTTAGCATATAATCATAGGATTATTCAGAACAGCTGAGTGCTATTTTGTTTGCAGGACAGCCACTCAAGAAGAGTCTGTTGTATATAAGCCACAAGTCGTATTGAATGTGTAACAGGAATCTAGATAGTCTTCTACAGTCCTGATGTAATGTAACTGTTGTGTCTGGTGTTTGTCCCGGAAAGTACAGCACAGCACACCTGGGGGTGGTGCTTGGAAGGGATGTACGCAGCGCGCCTATGATGATCAGTGGCAGGAAGTTTAACTGGCCAGGATTGGACCTGACCAGGAAGAAGGTTGTCCTGGAAAATGTATATAACAGGGGACCCAGCCCCGCCATGTTGTCTTTGTGATGTACTCGCTAATAAAGCATCTTACTATCTGAACATTTCCAACTGCAGTACATTACATTGGCGAGTATCCTGCAGAGCTCCATGGATTAGCCCTGAGATGCGATTTCACGGGGGACCTGGAATAGATCCTGCTGGACCATTTCATGGGGGACCTGGAATAGATCCTACTGGTTGGCGTCTGGGAGGAGAAAATGCGTTGAAAGTTGCTAGCATATGAGGACAAAGACATCGACCTCGCGAAAGCGCTCCGACAGGCAACCGCCTTCGAACAGACACACACCAGCCCTTCCGCAAACCAGCCGCTGCTGCCTTGATCTCGGACAGCTCTGGTGAGGAAGGGGCACATCAGCTTCTCTGTCAGCCATGCAGCAGGCTGAAAGCACCAAACCGACCACAGGCAGCGGAGAAGCTGAGCACCAAGTGCGCCAGCTGTGGGGACCCACACGAGCTCCGAGACTGCCCCTACCATAATGCGGACTGCAGAAGCTGCAGAAAAGTGGGCCACATTGCCTGAGCTTGCAGGGCCAGATCCAACAGGAGGCCCAAGTCTGCACACCACAACTCAAGAGACACACACACAACAGCTGCAAACAACATCCAGGTAATGAACTTGCCCCAGGACACCCCTGACAAAGTCAAAGTGCATGACTTGATCAAGGGGGGTCCCTGCCTGATAGAATTGGACATGGGATCCTCCATCTCCATTATTTCGGAGGAGACCCTCAGTAAACTCTGCCCCCACAACTGGCCGGCCCTCTAGCCTGCGGAGTTCATATTGTGGGACTTTCAAACGAATCCAGTGCAGATCATGGGGCGGGCCAGAGTTAGGGTGGGGTTCAAAAATTTTAAAGGGGCCCTGGACATTCTTGTGGTGAAGCACCGGCTCACCACTCTATTGGGATTGGCTTGGTTTAAGCCCCTGGGCATCAAAATTGTAGGGGCAGACCACATACAGGTCCTCAATTTCAACCAAGTGTGCCGGGAGTTCCCAGAAGTATTCAATGGGGTTCTGGGAATGTACAAGGGGCCACCTATTATGTTGCAGCTGGGCCCCACGGTTAGGACCTTAAGGCTGAAGGCTCGGTGGGTTCCATTTGCACTTAAACCAAAAATCGAAGCCAAACTGGACCGCCTCGCTGCCCAGGGGGTGCTAGAGCCTGTCTCCCATGTCACTTGGGAAACCCCCGTAGTCACCCCAGTCAAGCCGAACGGGGACGTGCACATCTGTGCAGACTACAAATGAATAATTAATAAAGCACTACAGGACCACCCATACCCCATCCCGGTGGTCAGCCATGTCCTCGCCTTCCTGGCCGGTTCCAAGATTTTTGGGAAGCTGTATTTGGCCCAAGCATACCAACAACTTCCGGTGGATGAGCAAACGGCTGAGGCTCAGACCATTGTTACACACTGGGGGGCTTTCAAGGTGCATAGGCTACAATTTGGGGTCAGTGTGGCTCTGGGAATTTTCCAAAGCTTAATGTACTCTCTCTTTAAAGGGATTCCCGGAGTACAACCCTTTTTCGATGACGTTTTGATAGCGCCACCCGACGCTGACGAGTTCTGCCACCACCTTCGAGAGGTGTTCTGCTGTTTCCAGAATGCAGGTCTCAAGGTGAAACGGGAGAAGAAGAAGAAGAAGAAGAAGAAGAAGAAGAAGAAGAAGAAGAAGAAGAAGAAGAAGAAGAAGAAGAAGAAGAAGAAGAAGAAGAAGAAGAAGAAGAAGAAGAAGAAGAAGAAGAAGATGATGATGATGATGATATTGGATTTATATCCCGCCCTCCACTCCGAAGAGTCTCAGAGCGGCTCACAATCTCCTTTACCTTCCTCCCCCACAACAGACACCCTGTGAGGTGGGTGGGGCTGGAGAGGGTTCCCACAGCAGCTGCCCTTTCAAGGACAACCTCTGCCAGAGCTATGGCTGACCCAAGGCCATCTCAGCAGGTGCAAGTGGAGGAGTGGGGAATCAAACCCGGTTCTCCCAGATAAGAGTCCGCACACTTAACCACTACACCAAACTGGCTCTCCAATGAGAAGTGCTCACTTGGGGTGCCAAGGGTGGAGTTCCTGGGGTTTGTGGTGGACACCGTGGGAATTCACCCAATGGGTGAATGGGGTGATAGTACAGGCCCCGGCCCCCACTTGCAGAGCAGAGCTACAGTTTTTTGAGGCTCCTGAACTTTTACCACTCATTCTTGCCCCACAAAGCAGCCCTGGCCGAACCCCTACACAGACTCCTAGATAAGGGCGCGCCATGGGTCTGGGGAAAAAAGCAGGCCGTGGCCTTCCAGGCAGTCAAGGACATCTTGGTTTCAAATGAGGTACTCCACCATTTTGATGAGTCCCTCCCCGTGATTTTAGCATGCTATGCTTTTAGCATGCTATGCTTTTAGCATGCTATGCTACGGAGTGGGCACCGTCCTGGGCCACCAACTCCCAGATGGGAGAGAGGTCCCCGTGGCCTATTACTCTTGCACTTTGACACAGGCTGAGCGCAAACATGCCCAAATAGATAAGGAGGCATTAGCAATCATGGGCCTATATAAATTCAACAACTACTTGAATGGTAGGCACTTCACAATTGCCACAGAGCACAAGCCATTGCTCGGCCTACTCGCCCCAGGCTGCCAGACACTGCAGATCCTGTCGCAGTGGATCCTGCAGTGGAATGAGTTCCTCAGTTCATACACCTACAAGCTCGTCTACCGCCCCAGCAAGGCAATGGGCCACACAGACACCCTCAGACGCCTTCCACTGTTGCAGATGGACCCAGATCTGGCCCCAGCCCACCACGTGATGCTCCTGGAGTCTCTGCCAGAGCGGCCCCTCCACGCAGTGGAGGTAGCCAGGTCCACAGGCAGAAAACACATCCTTGCACATGTTTCAGACCAGGTGGGGAGTGGTTGGCCCACAGGCAAATTGGACGCTGCATTCAGGCCATTTGTTTCCCACCGGGAAGAACTCTCCTTACACAAAGGGTGTATTCTTTGGGGCAGCAGAGTGGTGGTCCCTCCCCCGCTCCGGAAGCAAGTGCTCGAAGCCTTGCACAAGAATCACCTGGGGATAGTGCGTATGAAAGCTTTGGCGTGGAGCTATGTATGGTGGCTGGGAATGGATGAAGAAATTGAGGGATGGGTTAGGAGATGCCCACCCTGCCAAGAGTCCCAGCCGAATCCACCCGGCACCCCCATTCACCACTGGGAATCCAATCGGGTGCCATGGTCCCGGCTACACTTAGACTTTGCTGGGCCATACCAGGGCCAAATCTTCTTCATCTTGATGGATGCTTACATGAAGTGGCTGGAGGTCATCCCAGTCGCTTCCACCTCCACTGCGTCCACAGTAAGAGCCAAATGGAGGGTTTTTTGCACCCACAGAATCCCTGACACTGTAGTGATGGACAATGGCACCGCATTTACCCCCGGGGAGTTCCAGGAATTGCTGAATAGGTACCTCATCCGCCACATAAGGTTCGCTCCCTTTCACACGGCCACTAACGGCCAAGCGGAGCGCATGATTCACACAACCAAGGAGGCCTTGGGTCGCATAGTCCAAGGGGATTGGAACCACCAACTGTCCGCCTTCCTGTTTGGGAACAGGATCAACCCCAATCCAGCTATGGGTGTAAGCCCTGCTGAGTTACTCATGGGCAGGCGGCTAACCATCCGGCTAGATAGGGTACACCCCAACCGGGCCCCGGACCACCGCAGCTCCCCCGAGACCAGGGAGGCCACTAGGGGGTTCTTTCCGGGAGATCCGGTCTATGCCAAGAACTTTGTGAGCGGACCGGAGTGGATACCAGCTCGGGTGCTGTGGCTCACCAGGTCCCACTCGTTCAAGGTCTCGTCAGAAGGGGGACAGCTCCTCCACAGACACATAGACTAACTCCACCGCCGGTCCCTGCCCGAGGAGCCGGCTGGGCCAGGGGAGTGGGGAATGGGGAGAGCACGGGGCCGCCACAAGAAGCAACCCTGCCATGCTTGCCAGGGTCGCTGGCGGAGGAGCCTTACAGGGCAGGGGAGATACCTCCATGGGATCGAGACAACGCTCTGCCAACCACAGCACAAAGCGAGGAACTAGCGGTTACAGAACCCCAGGCAGCAGCCCCAGCTCCCCAGATTGAACCTTGGCGGTCGCTCAGGGAGCAGTGTCCGCCCGCTCGACTTGAACTGGGGGTGAGGAGTCTGGTGTTCGTCTTGGAAGGTACAGCACAGCACACCTGTGGGCGGTGCCTGGAAGGGATGAACGCAGGCTGCCTATGATGATCAGTGGTGGGAAGTTTAACTGGCCAGGATTGGACCTGACCAGGAAGAAGGTTGTTCCGGGAAATGTGTATAACATGGTCCCGCCATGTTGTCTTTGTGATATACTCACTAATAAAGCATGTTGCTATCTGAACGTCTCTGACTTCAGTACATTACAGTAACCTTGGGATTCATCCAAGTCCCTTATACATCCTTAGTCACAGCATGATTTTCCTTGTCTGATGTTAATCTGAGGTGGTTTAATTCCCAGTTTATGAGATAGCAAATGTGTGGCTGTGTGTATACGGACACTCAGCAGGAGTGCAAAAAAATGTGGAGAATTCAGCATGATCTTGGCTTTAGTCTAAAAATAAAGCAAGTTCTAGCCCTTATGGAAGAAATGCATGCTTGAAAGTAACATGTGTTGAAGTCTCAGAGGCCAAAAGGATTACTGAATTAGATTGCCAGGGATTGAGAGCAAGCCTAGAGTTCCTTTCCCTTCTTATTGCTAGTGGAATTGTAATAGAATTAGAAATCTTGCAAAATAGATTAAGTCACAAAAAAGAGAAAGAAATTGTGCAACTGGCCTAATGTCTATGATCTGTGGAGGTTTTTCTGCTTCTCCTGGAGCAGATGTGAATGGCCTAGTTGAATTTCTTTTTCTCTTCAAGGTACAGTTCATGTTCTAAGATTGAGGCTTTGTTGTGACTTTATTCATTTTTTTTTCACAAGCTAAGCAGAGTCGGCCTTGGCTGGGAGACCACTGAGGAAGTCCAGAATTGCTGTGATAGGGGTAAACCACCTCTGTTCAGTTCTTGCCTTGAAAACCCTACAGGGTCGCCATATATCAGCTGTGTGATGACATGTTAAACATGCAATGTTGAACTGGAGTGTATTTAAATTGTCAACTGTTGCTGAAACTTCAGGTAGGAAAACCAGGCCTCGTTTTGGATAGGAGCGCACAGGAGCGGAGCTCTGGAACCTCTATGTTTTATTGTGCTCTTTCTTTCTTAGTTCCCCCCCCCCTCAAAAAAAAATCCCAACTTGCTTCTGGGCTCCATTGTTCAAACCCCTGTGAGAATTTTGCTGAACTGTAAGATTTGACAAACTTTCTAATATCCTCCCCTCAAAAAAAAGGGAAAATATCTAAAACATATAAAGCAGACAGTTGGAAATCTTCCTCATGCCACTGTTGCCACATAGGAGAAAGTTTTAAGGTAGATGCTGAGTTGATATAATTTAGTACACCTTCTGGTGATGTTAGGGGTGTGTGGCATATGCAAATGATTGTGCTAATGAGCTCCGGCACCTCTTTTTCTATGAAATGACCTCTGAGGAAAACAATATATAAATGAAGTCCCCTTCTAAGATTCCAGAAACTCAGTGGTGACCATTTGGTAGAGATCCTTTGTACCATAGTAAATAATAATAATAATAAAATTTTATTTATACCCCGCCCTCCCCGCCGAGGCAGGCTCAGGGCTGCTTACAAGGTGTGGCAAAAGCCATGTTAAACAATAAAACAATTATACATTTCAATACAATTTACAATTTACCATTAATTTTTTGCATAATATAAAACAGTCTAAAGTGCGATGAGTGCTACACATTCTGCTTTATAGGCATACACCTAAGAGTTCTGATATGTGCAAAAGAAAAAACAGTATAGGGTGAATCTTGGATTTGCAAACATGTAGTGTTTGAATGTGAAGCACTGACTGTGACTTCTTACTAAGGGCATACATGGTGGTAAACCTTGGACCATTCATACTCTGACTCAGTCTACGCTACTTCACAGGGCCATTGGAAGAGAGGAGAATGATGTAAGCTGCTTTGGGTTCCCACTAGGGGAAAAGACAGAGTCAAAATGAAGAAATTAAACAACAAACAAACCCAAGTTTGCTGTTATGTAAGGTGTGAAATAATGCTGATAATTCAGAGCCAGTGGCATCTTATTTTGAAGCAGGATGTGCTGATTGGCTTAATGTTTTCTTCCCATTCAGTGAAGAGTTTTTAAAAACTGCACTGAAAATTTTCATTCCCTTTTCAGGGGTTCATTTTCCTTGCCTGTGACAATGACTCCAATATCTTCAAGCAACTGCAGCAGGTCAGGCATTTATAGTTTGTTAAACGTAACCTGCTCGATTCCATACTGCTTACCCTTAATCCAAATGCTTTTCCAGGTGTTCCTGCCTTCGTATGTGCAAGTTTCCAAAGCTATCCCTCCAACAGATGTGAAATGCACTGATCTCCAGTTTCCTGGTCTTTAATCTCCTGACCCTTTTAAAACTAATGGAGTTGTATTTGCCACTTTCTAATCCTCAGGAATTACCCCTGCCCCCAGCCCAAGTTTTTAAGCATGTCAGTTTAATTTCATGTTCTTTATTAAATTCCACAAAATTGCATTACCTTGCAAGTCATTTACTTTCTAAGCAATTTGTTTCCCCCTCCAAGTGTCCCGTCTTGAATCTCAACTGCATGCTGTTTGTTGCCTTCTCTCTCCCCCCACCCTACCCCCTCCAAAAAAAATGGAACAATTTTTTTGGTTTTCAGCCTTGTGTTTTATTCATGGAATATCCCCCTGCTCCAAGGAGTGATTTGTAATTAAACCCAGAAAACTCATCCTCAACCCCAAATCAGAGAATAGCTCAGTTTGTGATAATAAGGAACTAAATCAGACCTTACTGTGTAGAGTATGACAGTGTCTGGAATGTCCCCCAGTCCTCCTGTGATCTCCCATGCCTCCTCAACCTGCGGCAGCCATTGTTGCTCTGGTCCTTGACTAGAGGTGGAGGTGCTTCCTGCATTTCTCCTAGGCAAGCAAAGAACTTTGTGGCAACTTGTTCTCCAGGCAAGCATACCTTGTTTGAACTCTTATGCAAGGCAAGCTCCTGATTGGATTGGCTCAATGTTTCTGGGTGAAGTTCATCTCAAGCATAGACTTGTATACTTCTGTTTTCCACCTGCACAGTAGCTGCTTGTTTGTGACACCTTGTGGCTGCTTTTGCTTGTCCAAGAGCTAAATTGTCTTATTGACTGAAGAAGAGCCACGTATCCCTCCAGGGTGATTGTTGTTGGGCTCAATAAACTCGCCAAATTGTATATAGCCCTAGATCTCTTGCAGCTCATGCCCTCTTTGCACCTACATGGTAGAACACATCCTTGACTGACTTGTAGGCATCTTCATAGTTTTGTCCAACTGGAAGAAGAAGAAGAAGAAGAAGAAGAAGAAGAAGAAGAAGAAGAAGAAGAAGAAGAAGAAGAAGAAGAAGAAGAAGAAGAAGAAGAAGAAGAAGAAGAAGAAGAAGAAGATGATGATGATTTTGGATTTATATCCCACCCTCCACTCCGAAGAGTCTCAGAGCGGATCACAATCTCCTCTACCTTCCTCCCCCACAACAGACACCCTGTGAGGTGGGTGGGGCTGAGAGGGCTCTCACAGCAGCTGCCCTTTCAAGGACAACCTCTGCCAGAGCTATGGCTGACCCAAGGCCATTCCAGCAAGTGCAAGTGGAGGAGTGGGGAATCAAACCCGGTTCTCCCAGATAAGAGTCTGCACACTTAACCACTACACCAAACCGGTGGTGGTGGCAGGAGAGATAGCAGTTGTGGGCAAGTGAATGGTTAAAACATGGGCCAAAACTCAGCTTGCAAGACCTGAGTCAGGCCAGTAATGATAGGGTGTGCTGGAGGACATTAATTCATAGAGTTGCCATATGTTAGAAGCAACTTGACTGCACTTAACACACACAATGTTTGCTCTGACAGTGGGCTCAGAGCTGTGAATGTGTTGTGACCTCTGTTTTTTCTATTATCTCTGTCTTCAGCCTTAGGGTGGAAACTACCTTTTAATCCACAGTTCTCATTCAACAAAACATTTGGTCCTGAGTTGTTTATATCCTTTCTCTCTTCCAGTGTACAGTGCAGACCTGCTTAGATTCAGCGGCACTGCTCTTTCATGTGCCTTCAGCCTGTACCCAATGCCACATGAAAACACTCAGGAAAGTTGATTTGATGTATATTATGATGTTTGGATAATGAAATAACAGGCCTCAAAGAATAAAAAGTAAGCAAAGCCTTGGTGGTTCCAGACTGGGGGCCTTTTCTCATGCATAGCTTACCTAGAAGCCATGGGCCTGCCACCCCATGTGACAGAAACTATAAACACAGCTGGCCGGGGGTAACTGATCCTTAATCCCTAGCAATTTGCACTTTGTTAGGATCATGTGTATCAGTTTATATGAAGAACTCGTTGAGATGCTGGATACCAGTGCTCCAGTTCCTGTCCTTCTGTATCACAGAGATACAGCTAGAAGGGTTCCTCACCCCACAGTTTGTTTTACTGTACAATCCCTTAATGCTGTTTATGAAAAAAGCACAATACAGCTAAGGATGCCATGGAAGTTTCTCATGCACAAGATGCAGGTTTCCTTTAGGAACACTATACTCATCGATAGGGTTCATTTTGTAGAAAAATAGGTGGTGGAGCTCATCCAGAGATTGTTATGCACATACTAGCCAATGGTCAAGGAGGTGGAACTCTCAGAAGGAGGAGGTGGAACTCTCAGAAAGGTTCAGGAGCTGTGCTGCTGTGAGCTCCCCTGAATCTGAGGCCTGCTCATCGATCATAGGTAAGGGCAGATGAGCTTACTAGAAGGGTAGCAAAGCCAAATATGCCTCAGTGGAGACTTGAGTGCTAGGGATAAACTCCCAATATAGATCTTAGTTGCTTGTCACTGATTTTCTAGGGATACACATTCATTTTGTGAAATGATAGCATCTTCCTCACAAACTCTACTCCCTGTGTATATATTGTATAATGAAAATATTCATGGGCCCACCTTATGGCAGTTACATACACAAGTGGCAAGGAGAAGTAACTGCTTCCAATATCTATGATGAACTTTTATCTTGAGCTGCTGGATATTGTGGGAAATCCATCAAACCATGCAACCCTGGAGAGCTGCCTGATTGTGGCCATTTTTTGAATTGTACTAAAAGCCAGTGCAGCATAGCGGTCAGACAATGACTAAATAATCCTAGGTTCAGATCCCCTCCCCACCTGGCTAGGAAGCTTGCTGAAGGAATGTAGACCACTCTGTGACTCTCAGTTTAACCTCCCTTACCAGGTTTTTGTGATAGCAGAATAGAAGATAAGGATGTCATGTATGCCCCTCTACCCTCCTTGGAGGATCAGGCTCAGACTGTGAAAAACAGATAGATAGATAGATAGATAGATAGATAGATAGATAGATAGATAGATAGATAGATAGATAGATAGATAGATAGATAGATAGATAGATAGATAGATAGATAGACAGACAGACAGACAGACAGACAGACAGACAGACAGACAGACAGACAGACAGACAGACAGACAGACAGACAGACAGACAGATGTTCACAGCTGAAGACCACACATTCAAATTTGACAGATGTGTCCTAATAAGAGCCCAAAGTACTTCTTCTTTGAAATGGCACTGTGTTTTGAAAGGAAACTGAACTTCATTCAGGGAGTATTAGATTGAAAAACCTTTTTGTGTGTGTTCCAAAAGGTCTAAATGTATCCTTTCCCACACCTGAGATTTGTGCTTTCAGGAAACACTATGCAACTCTACTGAGGGCATAAAGACAAATTTTCTATCTAAACCACACTCCTCTGCTACAGATTTTTCCCCTTCCTCATTGCATATTGGGTTTCATAGATGGCACCTGCTTGAATCCTCTCCTGCTCGCTGTTGCTGCTGCTATGCAGCCATGTCAGCAAGGTATACACGAACTGCGCTTTTGACCTAATTCTGGTCCGGGAGGAAGAGGAGGATACTTTGATAGGCTTTGAATTGGATAGCAGTATTTACCTCTGTCTTGCACAGGTATCCATGAAAAAGAACAAAGGAGGCCAAAAACATACCTTGCAAGAACTTAAGACTGTGTTTAGACTGCCTGTCAGATTTACACAGTGATGTGAGGGATTCAGATGTCAAAGCGATTAGTTTGGTGCAAATCAGCAGGCAGGTAATGTGAAATTTATACATGGCACATAAGAGGAGACAGCAAATTCTTAAAACATGGAATCCATGCCCTGAAGAATGTGCAGTCCAGTGGCAACAAGGGATACAGTACTCTAAGCAAAGGGTTTCATGTGGTTATTGTGGTTGGAGCCATTGATGCAGCAGCTGTGTTTTCAGAAGTCCTTTGGAGGGAGGGGAGGTCTCAAAGATTGACAAGTACATCCTTAGAGACATTTGATCTATTACTAGTATTTATATTTTCAGTTGGAGGCTGGCTGCCATTTTTCTTTCTTCTCTCCCAAAGAAGCTAAAGATGCAAGTTGATACTAGCATCACCCTGCACCATTTAATCCTTAAGCCTGCAGGCACTTTACAAATTTTGAGAAAGAACAGTTGGTGCCAGCACAGTGGCGGGGCAATCATAAAATGGCTGCCACGGTGGCAGGGCAGATCACAAACCATTGGGAGGTTCCAGAAGATATGACGAGGTTCCATGCCAAGCTCCTCCTCCTTTGACAGAGGCTGCTGCTTCTGAATGGAAGCTTGCTGCAGAAGCCAATATTATGCTTCCTGGACTTTTCCAAAGCACCTTCTGCACTGAAGTGGTGGTAGAAAGCTGGGTTGGCTTTTGCTTTAGGGAAGAGACACTGTTTGTTTTTCATTTCAAAAGGAAAGGAAGGTTTTGCTCCTACAGCGGCCCAAGAAGAGATTACCAAACCCAAAGATATAAGGTCATGAAACCAGTAAATTTTCGTGAAAACTTTTTAAAAATGTTCCACAGATGGTATATCACCCCACGACAGATCTCCAAAATTAATAAATCCAGCTCGCCTGATTGTTGGAAGTGTGGAACAGTTACGGGCTCATTTTTTCATATCTGGTGGAGCTGCAAAATTGCTAAGAAATATTGGATAATGATCCATGACATGTTAAAGGAAATATTGGGTACGAATATACAATTTAAACCCGAGGTGATGCTTCTTTCCCTGGTGAAAAAAGAAGTGTCTATAGAGGATGAATATATAACGGTTTATATGATCACAGCGGCGAGGATAGTGTTTGCCAAACTTTGGCGACAAAAGATCTGCCCGGACATAAACGAAGTGATTGATAAAATTCTTCAAGCTGCCGAAATGGACATACTTTCCAGTTTATTAAGAGGTGTGTCCAAAGAGGAAGCTAGCAGAAAATGGGAGAAATTTTACAATTGGCTTGAGAAAAAAAATTACAAGAATTAAATGTAAACACGGCAATTCTTTTATTGACACATTGTCAGGCTATAATGGAAAAGGCAAGGCAAGCTTTTCGTTATTCCTCTTTTCTGTTTGTTTGCTCTTTTGTTCTATGTTTTACGTCTTGATCTTCTCGGTATGCCATACAGGTTCTTTCAAGATATGGAAGTAATCCACACTCACCTCCACATGGATGATTGTACTCTGTAGTATGTGACACAGATATTGCTGTATTAAGATTTATTTATGTTTTGTATCTGTATTTGTGACTCACACCTTAGACTTAATAAATAAATAAATGAAAAAAAAAGAAAAGAAAATCTCTGTCTATGGTCACTCCAAGGGCACATAGCTATGATACACCAGTGCTAGAATAAACCAGACCGCCCAATCAGGTGACTCTTCCATTTAAAACTCACTAGTTCTTTATCCTCAAGAAGCAAGTGTGCACAACTGGTTGGCACTGTGATGGCCCCCAGGTACCCCACTAGGGAATCACTGTCTGAATCTGCTATTCTGATTGGTCTTAATATAGGCACTGTATGGGAATGAGGGAAAGAGACAAAGAGGTGAGGACAAATGATGATCACTTGCTATATAAATGCTGAGGGTTTACCGTGGTGTTTAAGGGTGTTAACTCTCCATTGGTGTCTTTTACCGGTGGGTGAAGACTTTTTTTGTTTTGTTTGCCATACCTCCAGTATTGGTTACTGGCCCTCCTCCCAGGTTCTGGCATTGTTTATGAGTTTTATTGAGTTAAAATGCTGTCATGTTCATATGTGCACTGCCTTGGGAACCCTGATTGGGTGGAAAGACAGCACAAAAATGTTTTAAATAAATAAATGACCAGGGGGAGGGGAAGCTGTCATAGAAAATTTGGAGCTGGGCAACAGCAGTCCAAACCAGGAAGACATGATCACTCAGGAAGACAGAATAATCAGATGCACCCGAACAGAGTGTCAGAACTCAAGAACTTCAAACGGATCCCATACTTAGTTACAAAGCTAGGATTTTATTGAAGAGAACTAGGTGCTGGAAAAGGCAAGATAACAGTAATGGCGAGAGCCAGCATCAGCTTGATTTTATACACGTAAAGCAAACATCTCACAAAGCCACAATTCACATTGTAGGGCGCAGCTGTCTTCTCACCATCGCTATCAGTAGAGAGGATGCCTCCCTACTCCGAAGGCCATGCTGTTCGGCTTCAAAGGGTCCCAGTGTGAGAATGTGCAGAGACAAGACATAATTCATTCTACAGCCCCAAATATTTTGGATACCAGTGGGGCAAGGTTAATTACTATTCAGGCACTCTGGGTTAAGCAGAGGTTACAACATGGAGTCAGTTTGGTTCAGTAACAATACAGCTCCAAGCCACAATAAAACTACCATACAGCATTGGTCACATTATAGAGGACCAGCAGCAAAGATACAAGTTCTGACATACTGCCCCCCCTAAGCGCCCCCTCCCGCGGGGCCGGCCTTGGGCTTGTGCGGGTACAGTAGGTGAAACTTTTTCAGCAGTTGCGGTGCCACTACATTCTGAGACTCGACCCACTCGTCACAGCTCGGGGGGAAGTGTTTCCACCTGATCAAATAATACAGTTTCCCCCGTTTAACTCTGGAGTCCAGGATCTCCTGGACTTCATGGTGACTCTGACCCCTCACTGTCGTCGGAGGGGGCGGTGGGGCCCTGGGATGGAAGGACGTAGCACCAGGGTCTTTCCGAAGCAAGCTGCAATGAAAAACAGGATGGATCTTACTTAGTGATTTGGGTAGTTCGAGTTCTACCGTTACTTTATTTATCACCCTTTTGATTTTGAAAGGTCCTAGGAACTTCAGTGCAAGTTTGCGGCAGGACTGGGGAAGGGGAAGGTTCTTTGTCGACAGGAAAACTGTATCCCCCACCTTCAGATCCCACTCCGGAGAGTGTTTTTTGTCAAACTGTTTTTTGTAGGCTTTTTTCGCTTCCTCCAGGTTTTCCTGAATTCCCTTCCAGCCTTCACGAAGTCCCTCCCACCATTGTTGGCATGATGTTGGCTGGGATGGGCTGGCTGGGAGGGCGAGCGTAGGGAACGGCTTGCCCTCGTAGCCATTGATGATTTGAAAAGGGGAGGTTTTGGTTGAGCTATGAAGGCTATTGTTGTAGCCGTATTCTGCAAAGGGGAGGAGATCTACCCAGTTGGATTGTTGGAAATTAATGAAACAGCGGAGGTATTGTTCTAGAAGGCCATTAACCCTCTCCGTCTGTCCGTCCGACTGGGGGTGGTAGGCAGAACTCAGTCCTTGCTCAATGCCAGCTAGTTTGCAGAACTCCCGCCAGAAGTTGGCAACGAACTGCGTTCCGCGGTCACTAATGACCTTGTCTGGGAATGAGTGTAGGCGTACAATGTGAGTAAAAAAGAGCTGGGCAAGTTTTTTGGCTGTAGGTAACTGTTTGCAAGGAATGAAGTGAGCCTGCTTTGAAAAGGTGTCGACTACGACCAAGATGACTGTCTTGCCCTGTGAGGGCGGGAGCTCTACAATGAAGTCCATGGAGACTACCGACCAAGGTCGGGTGGCTGTAGGGAGGGGAACTAGGTGGCCCGGAGGTTTGCCCCCCCTTCGTTTTGCCATGAGGCAAGTGGGACATGAGAGTACAAATTCTGAAACATCTTTTTTCATTTTCGGCCACCAAAATTGGCGGGTGAGCAAGTTGAGTGTTTTGACATAGCCAAAGTGGCCGGCCAAGCGACTTGAGTGGCAGCGGTCCAAAACCTCCTTCCTGAGGGGATCGGGCACATAGATTTTTTCATTATGTAACCAGAGCCCGTTCTCGGCCTTGACCAAGTTGGGGGGGCGGTCAGTTTCTTGTTGGTACTCTGAGAGGAACCGAGAAAGTAACTCTAAGTCCGGTGGGTTGGTCTGTTTACCGGAGCGGGTGGTGACCCCCCCCGCGATGGCTGAGGGGGAAATTAGTGAGTCCACCACCTCCTCCCTGAGACTGTCGTGTTGGGGCAGGCGGGAAAGGGCGTCCGCTAAAAAGTTCTTTGAGCCCGGGATGTGTTTCAACACGAAATCAAACTTAGCAAAGAAGCCTGCCCACCGGATCTGTTTTGCAGTCATTTTGCGACGCCCAGTGAGGGCTTCCAGGTTTTTGTGATCGGTCCAGATTTCGAAGGGGACTCTCGCTCCTTCAAGCCAGGAGCGCCAGGTTTTTAAGGCAAACATGACTGCAAATGCCTCTTTGTCCCAGACCGACCAGTTTCTTTGTTCATTGGAAAATTTCCTGGAAATATAGGCACAGGGTCGGAGCACCCCATTTTCTCCCCTCTGCATTAATATGGCTCCTACAGCGGCGTCGGAGGCGTCGCATTGGACCACAAAGGGCTTAAGTTCGTCAGGATGAGCCAGCACGGGTTCGGAGGTGAAGAGGCGTTTTAGCTCAGTGAAAGCTTTTTGACAGTCAGGCGTCCACGTTAGGCGTGCGCCGGGTTTTTTAGCCTCGTCACCCTTCCCTTTAGTTTTGAGGAGTTCTGTAAGGGGGAGCATGACCGTGGCGAACCCCTTTATGAAGTCGCGGTAAAAATTAGCGAACCCGATAAAACTTTGTAACTGCTTGCGGGTTCGAGGGGGTTCCCAGTCTAACACCGCTTGGACCTTTGCGGGGTCCATGGACAATCCCTCCCCCGACACCCGGAAGCCCAAGTAATCCAGTTCGGTCTTGTGGAATTCACATTTTGACAATTTGGCATACAGTTTGTGTTTACAAAGGGTGCTTAACACTTTTCTGACCAAAGGCACATGAGACTTTAGATCTTGTGAATAGATAATGATGTCATCAAGGTACACCACCACCCCCTTGAACAGGAAGTCCCGCAGCACTTCATTAATAAAGTTCATAAAAACACCCGGGGCTCCCTGTAGCCCAAACGGCATGACAAGGTACTCAAATTGTCCCAGTGGGGTGTTGAAGGCTGTCTTCCACTCGTCCCCCTCTTTGATGCGGACGCGGAAGTATGCGTCTCGGAGGTCGAGTTTGGTAAATACTTTCCCCTTTGCTACGGTGTTTAATAAGTCCTTTATCAACGGGATCGGGTAGGCGTTGGACATGGAAATCCCGTTTATCGCACGAAAATCTGTGCAAAGCCTAAGAGACCCGTCCTTCTTCTTTCGGAACAGGACAGGGGCGGCATGGGGAGCTGTGGCGGGTCGAATAAAGCCACGCTTTAGATTTTTGTCCAAAAACTTTCGGAGTTCAGCTTTCTCCGCCCAACCCATGGAGTACAGTTTCGCTTTGGGAAGCTGCTGCCCTGGGATTAGCTCAATGGCACAGTCTGTAGGGCGGTGGGGCGGTAGCTCATCCGCTTCCTTCTCGCTAAATGCCAGCTTTAAGTCTCGGTACTCCTTGGGGATGGAGGCGACTTCCTCGAGTGTGAGGCACGCCCGCATGTTTTGGGGGGGAGCGTGCGGCCCCCACTCGGGGCGCCAGTGGTGATGCTCGCACCTCCAATCCGGGAACCGGACGAGCTGTTCCTCCCACCTTATGTCGGGTTGGTGGCGGGCGAGCCAAGCTGAGCCTACTACCACGTCGAAAGAGCAGGAGGGGGCGATTACGAAAGTCTCAATTCCCCAATGCTCCTCAGTCCCTACCGGGACCGCCTGAGTTTCTAAAGTACATGGTTCCCCTCTCATGGGCCCCCCGTCCATTTGCTGGAACTGCATCGGTTGTGGCAGGGGCGAAGTGGCTAATCCCAGCGCCTCAACTAGGCGGGGGGTGATCAAGTCCCTGTTACACCCTGAGTCGATTAGCGCTCGGGCGTGCATGAATCTCTTTAGGTTCGGGTTAAGGAGGGTGACGGCCATAAAAAGTAAACCCCCAGTTGCTCTCACCGTGAGGAGTGCCGGCTGTTGTTGGACCTGCTTTGCGGCACCCATTAAAGCAGGTCGCTGTCGTTTCCCGCCGACTCGGTATCGTCCGACTCCTCGGTCGATTCTTCGACTGCCGCCAGGCTGGTGGTAAAATCCTCGTCAGTCGCCAAGGAAGTGGCGACGGAGCCCCGACTGGGCTCCTTCGATCGGCTGCTCTTCTTCTTCTTCGGGCCCGGGGTGGTTGGCCGCGCCGTGGGTGGTGTGGATCCCGCTTTCCCAGGGCAGTTAGCAGCAAGATGATTTGGGTCCCCGCATTGGAAGCACTTGCGGGCGGGAGACGGGGTGGAGGTCGTCGGAGCCTTCTTCCCTTCAGATTTAGTTGGGGTCTGTTTGGCTCCCTTCCTCGCTAGTTGCTGTCTCCTCATCCCCACGTGTTGGAGGTTGGTCTCCACTTCCCCGGCCAGTTGGATCCAGCCGACCAGCGTGTCGGGCCTTCCCTGACTGTAACAGCGGTCGAGGATGCTCGGATTCAACCCGTTGATGAACGCGGTGTATTTCATGACCTCGTTCCATCCCCTCGCTGCCGCACAGTACCCCAGGAATTCGGTGGCGTACTCGCGGGTGGAGCGGTTGCCCTGTTCGATGCGTTGGAGGGCAGCGACCGCCTTCTCCTCCCGCAAGGGATCTCCATACTGGCGGAGCATCGCGTGCAGGAACCCTGCCACGGTAGCTAATTCGGGCTTTCTTCCCATGAAAAGCCCCACATACCATTTGCGGGCCGCCCCTCTCAGTCGAGACGCGATGTGGTACACTCGGCTGGCCTCGGTAGGGTAGTCGGCGCCCCAGTGGGTGAAAAACGTGTCGCACTGAATAGTAAAGTATTCCACGTCCTCCGGATTCCCATCGAACGTAATCTTCAGCTCTCTTCCCCGTCCCTCGGCCCCTCCTGGCGCTCGCGGCGCCCCAGGCGGCGGTGCTGGGCCCGGTAGGGCCGGCGGGATCGGACCGGGTAGTGCAGGCGGCGCCGGGGCGGCCGGGGCCCCTGGTGCGGGCGGCGCCGGCGGTGCCGGGGCGGCCGGAGCCGGCGGAGCCGGAGGTGCCGGGGCCGCTGGGGCCGGCGGCGCCGGGGCAGCTGGAGCCTGCGGGGCGGGGGCCGGCGGGGCGACAGGCGGTTGCCCCAGTGGCAACACTCCATATGGTATCCCCAGGACCGCGGTTTGCAAAGTGCGGAGCTGGTCGTGGATAGCGCCCAGGTTCTGCTGCATCTCCTCGGCCATCGTCACGCGGGAACGGTGCACATCGCCGTGGATTTCCCGCACCCAATCGAATAATTCGTTGCGGAGGGTCCGGATCGGGTCTTCCCCCCCTCGGGGCTCCGTGCCCTCCGCCTGGCCCTCGTCGTCGTCTCCTGCCCCTCCTTCGCCCAACATGCTTCGATACCGCTGCTCCGCGGCGTCGATTGCTGCCGTGGACTTCCGCGGGCTCCAGGTTCGCGGGGCCGGGAAGGCGGCGTCGACCGAGAAGGGCGCAGGAACCTTAATTTTGCGTCGGACCCCCGTCACGTTTGGGTCGAGCGGCGGGTCCTCCGATGGGGTGGTGGGCTCTCCGTCGTCTGGTACTTTTGCCGCCATCGAGCCAAGCCTCCAGTACAGATAAGCCACGAACAATGGGATTACTGTTATAATGTCAGAACTCAAGAACTTCAAACGGATCCCATACTTAGTTACAAAGCTAGGATTTTATTGAAGAGAACTAGGTGCTGGAAAAGGCAAGATAACAGTAATGGCGAGAGCCAGCATCAGCTTGATTTTATACACGTAAAGCAAACATCTCACAAAGCCACAATTCACATTGTAGGGCGCAGCTGTCTTCTCACCATCGCTATCAGTAGAGAGGATGCCTCCCTACTCCGAAGGCCATGCTGTTCGGCTTCAAAGGGTCCCAGTGTGAGAATGTGCAGAGACAAGACATAATTCATTCTACAGCCCCAAATATTTTGGATACCAGTGGGGCAAGGTTAATTACTATTCAGGCACTCTGGGTTAAGCAGAGGTTACAACATGGAGTCAGTTTGGTTCAGTAACAATACAGCTCCAAGCCACAATAAAACTACCATACAGCATTGGTCACATTATAGAGGACCAGCAGCAAAGATACAAGTTCTGACACAGAGAAAGAAAGGGAATAATGACTTGGTGGTTTCACAAGGCTTCTTGAGATCTTTTGTCAAAAGGACAGGGAAAACAGAGGGGAGGAGAGTTTGGGAGACTTTCCTATTAACAGTGGCAGAGATTATTTGGATCTTCCGTGTGTGCTATATATTTATTTTAGTATTGTGCCCCATTCCCCCCACCCCGGGGACCCAAAACTGCTCACAACAAGGGAAAAGACTAACAAGTTAAAACCACTAACAAGCAAATAAACAAAAAAAACACATCTGTCTTGCCAGGGGAAGCATTCATTTTCTCCCTTTTGGAGGCTAGATAAGTTTGGCGCTAAAGCGGCTTCCTGGAACAGATTTGGAGAAACAGACCTGATTTCTCTGTCTCTTTCGCTCAGCTCATAGCCTTGTATTCAGTTATGGAAGGGTGGAATGGGATGGAGAACAGGAGAATGCTTAGTCCAGCTTTCTTGCAGTCTCAGCTATCAGAAAGCCATTGGCACTGTAGCAAGCAAAGCAAGGATGAGGTCAGGCCAGCCTTTTCACATGGGGAGTGTTTGTGGTGAGCAGACCTGGGGAAACAATGTAGGATTTTTCCATCCCTCTTCTCTACCTGTCAAATGTAATGGCCTACATGTAGAGTTGTGAACCTCCAGGTGGGTCCTGGAGTTCTTCAGGGATTAGAATTGATTTCCAGAATAGAGAGATAAATTCTCTGGGAGGAAATGGCTGTTTTGACATGTGGATTCTTTGGCATCACATCTCCACTGAGATCCCTCCTTTCCCCAGACTCAACCCTCCCTGGTTACCACCCCCCACATTTTCAGGAATTTTCCAAGCCAGAGTTGGCAAACTTACCTACAAACAGCATTTAACCCTGTCTTGATTTTGATCACCACCACCACCCTGAATGAAAGGAGAATTTTTTTCCCTGTCTTTTCAAAAGATGTATGTCTCCAGTAGCATGAGGCTGTTTACAGAAGCAAACGGATCAGGGAAGGGGGAAGCTCAGGGCTGGATCTAGGGGGGGGGGGCAGAGGAGGGTGCTTGCCCCGGGTGTCGATGGAGGGGGGTGCCAAATTGGATATGGAGTCCATTGTATTCTATGGGACCATAAGATAGAATGGCCCATAAGGGGGTGCCATTTTTTAACTTTGCCCCCCCCCCCCCCTCAAAAAACATGTCACTCCGGTCCTGGGGAAGCTCTTTGCTCATGTAACCTACAGCATGGTGTAGTGATTAAGAGCAGCGAACTCTAATCTGGAGAGCTGAGTTTGATTCTCCACTTCTCCTCCACATGAAGCCTGCTGAGGGGGGGACACCTTGGCCCAGTCAGAATTCTCTCAGGACTCTCTCAGGCCCACCTACCTCACAAGGGGCCTGTTCCAGGGAGAGGAGGGAAAGGCAATTGTAGGCCACTCTCAGACTCCTTACAGTAAAGAAAAGCCGGGTATTACAACCTTCTCTTCTTCTTGCCCTTCTTTACCATGAACTAGGTCCTGAGCACCCAGACCTTTAGAAATAATCCCTGCCAGCTTTAAATATTTACCATTTCTGATTTATGGAGTTAATTGGCTTACCTTTAGTTAGCATTTCAGAAATATCTCTGACTATGAAGTACTTGAGAAACAGAGTCTAGCTGTCATCCTGGACTTTCCTGACCTCTCAGTTAACAACACTGTGATATTAATTTCTTGGCATAATCATTAAGTTTCCCAGAATATCCCAGAGGATACCCATCCAATGAAATCGCTCCATAATATATGTGGAACAAGTAATTTCTGGAAATATTTATCATTACTTAGTGTCAACAAAATGTCTGTTTCATTAAAAAAAACAAAAAAAGTCTACATATTTTTACTCTGAGAAAACAGATTTGTTTTTCAACCATCTGAAGACCACAAGCTGCAAAGAGGAGAAGCAGCACTATCTGCAGTGGCTGCCTTCTTTTCGGCATCTGGTCGCAATCCACTGGGGGAAATGTAAGTAACAGTTTACCACGTAGATTACCAAATGTGCTGAACTGCAAGAATGGATATTAAATGAAAATATCCACAGCACCTGCAGCTTGTCCTCGATGATTCCCCCCGAGTCGTGTGGGTGGGTTGACTTCAAACCCCCCAGTGACATGCAAACTGCAACTGCAGCTGCTGGCTGTAGTAGCTGCTTGTGGAGTGTTAGCGAATGGCTTGCAGATCCCCTTTCTCGAAATGAATCAGCACCGATTGATGCTGCCAATAGGCCAAGGGGGGGGGGGGGGGGGAGAAAAAATAGAAATCTTAAGATAACTATTCTTATTAACATTAGATTTTTTTTTAAAATGGGACTTTTATTTTTTGGATGAACAGCCTGCTCCAGAGTTTTGACCCGTCCAAGGAGTCACGTTCAAACAGGTCTGAATCCCAGTCCTAAAATGGGCCACAAGGGCATATTTCTGCCTCTGCTGCAGAAACAATAAGGGGCCGAAGCTCAGGACCCTGTTGCCAAGCTGAGCCCGAGCTGGCCTTAGGGTTGCACCTGGTTGGAAAAGGTTCAGACCTTTTAATAGAATCATCATGTCAAGGAGCCCAAAGCTGAACCCCCAGGGGTCCTCAGGGCTGTTGTACACAAGTAACCAAAACTTTATTTTAATTTTTTTATGAAGTTTAATTTCTGTCAAGACAAAAGTTTTATTATACAGGCAACACAATGCTCTAAAATCATACAGTAGAAAACCAAGGAAACTAGCTTAACTATCCCTTCAGTAGAGTTTGAATGGGAAGTCATCTACCTGGTGATGTTATTTACCTCTATGCCGTGAAAAGCTTCAGCTGCCCATTTCCACACATTAGATATTTTCCTAGCAACACTGATTGCCCTTGAATCTTCTTTTATTGGGAGGGGAGAGGCTAAAAATGCCTTAAATAAGTGAATGAATAAATACAGAGAGGTTCCAAAGGCTAGGATTTTGAAATCTTCAGAGGTCTACATATACATTTGGTATTTGTGGCCCTTGTAGGCAAACATTTTAGACCTACTAGTTTAATTTAATGGATTAGTTGTTCATGAATGAGACGAGGGTTATTTCAGAATGGTAGTGCTACATTTCGCTCCCCACCCTAACAGCCAAACATGTGCGTGACACATTTTCATGCCCTGCTCTTGAGCTGTACATGAGATTTCCTAACTTGAACATTCCTGGACAAGAGATTTGAAAGGCAGGAGCACATTTATTATTCTATGAATCGCGTACTTCTACTACAATTCCCAAATCACTTTCAGCAATCAGCAAGCACATACCAATACAATGGCTACTTTTTGGGGCACCTGACCTGATTGGAGACATGCATACCATGCAGGTGCAAAAGGGGAGCATACCTTCCTAATACTCTAGTCTTAGAATTATAAGCACAAGGACTGTTTTGGACAACATTCTCCCTGGATTATATCCAGGCATTGCGAGCTGAGTAGATTTGTATTCTGAGCTCATTATTTATAAAGTTCGGCAGCATCTCCCATATAAAATTTAGAATGGGGTAGGATGGGGTCTGAGGAGACACATCAGTCAGAAATCAAAATGCTCCTTTGAAAGATCTGTCAAGTTTGTTGGTGACAGGAAATCAAGGCTCAGTCTGAAACTAAGTGTTCTTTTGACATAAACTCTTCTGATGTTGCATATGAAGTCCAAACATAAGAACATAAGAAGAGCCCTGCTGGATCAGCCCAGTAGTCCATCTAGTCAAGCATCCTGTCTCACACAGTGGCCAACCAGTTCCTCTGCAGGCCGACAATAGGGCATAGAGGTCAAGGGCTTCCTCTGATGTTGCCTCTTTGGATTTGGAAGTTGACTGCCTCTAATGTGGTGGTTCCCTCAGTCACCATGGCTAAGTAGCCACACATAGATCTCTCCATGATTCTATCTAATCCCCTTTTAAAGCTGTCTTTGCTTATGACCATCACTACATCCTCTGGTGACAAATTCCACATCTTAATCACTCTGTTTGTAAAAATATTCTAGGCAGAGTTACACTCTTTCAAACTCATTGACTTCAATGGATTTAGAAGGGCCTATGTCAATAGTATAAGCAGGTCCAGCACCAGACTTCTGGGTGCGTAGACCCAGGAAGCCAAGAGTGAAGTGGGGCTGTGGCCTGTCCTCTCCTCAGAACCCACCAAAGCTGGGCTCCTCAGAGTGCACAGGCTGCCATGGCAACCCGCCACTTTCAGCTTTGAAGCCAAGAGCAGTGGAGCAGGGCATGCTTTCCTCTGAGCCCACCTTCCCTTTCCTGGGTGGCTGCCTATCTGGCCTATTCCCATGTGCCAGCCCTGAAAGTTGTGCATCTTCTTTAGACTGTGCTGCTGGAAAGTTAATTTGCCAATGTGACCAAACAGTGGAATAGTGTGATCCTGAAGAAACTGTATTTGTTCAAGATTTTCTATTCCTTGGCTCCATCATCAACCAAAAAGGAGACTGCACGTAAGAAATCAGAAGGAAATTGAAACATGGAAGGGCAGCCACGAAGAAGCTAGAAAAGATCCTTAAGAGTAAGCATATGTTGCTGGCAACCAAGATCAGGTTAATTGATACTGTAGTATTCCCCATTACTATGTGTAGGTGTGAAAGTTGGACCATGAAGAAAGCTGACAGGAGGAAAATAGATTCCTTTGAAATATGATGTTGGAGGAGAGTTATACAGATGCTGTAGACAGCCAAAAAGACAAATAAGTAGCTTCTAGACCAAATCAAGCCTGAACTCTCCCTAGAAGCTAAAATGACTAAATCAGGCTGTCATACTTTGGTCACATCATGAGAAGAGAAATGTCACTGGAAAAGAAAATAATGCTAGGAAAAGTTGAAGGGAGTAGGAAAAGAGGAAGATCCAGCATGTGATGGATTGATTCCATCAAGGAAGACACAGCCCTTGGTTCACCAGACCTGAGAATGACAGTTAATGATAGAACTTTTTAATTTTTTTCCCCCAGAAAGAAATAGTTTTATTAAGCAAGCAAACAAACAAGCAAATAGTAAAAAAGAAACAAATACATCCAAAGCAACAATAAACGAAGAAATACAAAAAAAACAAATTAAGAACACGATAAAGCACAATAAAACACAATAAAACACAATGAACACAATAGAAAATACACAACCATACAATTAAGAAGAAAAACCACTACAACTACAAACTCATTCACACTAAGGAATGGAGAGGATCAATAAACTTCTGTTACTCCAAATCAACACCTTTACTTTTAACCCACTTGTATATGGGATCCCATTCCTCCAAACATTTTTGCACATTACCATCTCTTAATCTTATGGACATTAAATCGGATTCTGCGGCATCTAACAATTTGATAATGAATTCCTCTCTGTTGGGGATTTTATTGGTCTTCCAATACTTGGCATAAAGTATTCTGGCAACAGTAACTATGTATAGTAATAGTTTTAGTTTTGTCGTAGGGAGGTTTTGTCTGCAGATATTCAAGAGGTATAGTTCTGGTACATGACTAATTTTTATTTTCAAGATTTTTTGTGCCCAAATATTGACTTGGGCCCAATATTTTCTGGCATCTTCACATTGCCACCAAATATGAAACAAGGATCCTTTAATTTCTCGACACTTCCAACATTTGTTAGAATATGTAGGATATATTCTAGCCAATCTATCTGGTGTGAGGTACCATCTGTTCTGATAGAACTTTTTAGATAACATTGACTCAATAGGATCACCATAAGTCAGAAGTGACTTGATGGTACTTAACAGAGAACGAGAGAACATAAGAGAAGCCATGTTGGATCAGGCCAATGGCCCATCCAATCCAACACTCTGTGTCACACATATATATACACATACATATATACACACTGTGGCTAATAGCCACTGATGGACCTCTGCTCTATATTTTTATCCAATCCCCTCTTAAAGCTGGCTATGCTTGTAGCCGCCACCACCTCCTGTGACAGTGAATTCCACATGTTAATCACCCTTTGGGTGAAGAAGTACCTCCTTTTATCCGTTCTAACCCGACTGCTCAGCAATTTCATTGAATGCCCACGAGTTCTTGTATTGTGAGAAAGGGAGAAAAGTACTTCTTTCTCTACTTTCCCCATCCCATGCATAATCTTGTAAACCTCTAACATGTCACACCGCAGTCGACATTTCTCCAAGCTAAAGAGCCCCAAGTGTTTCAACCTTTCTTCATAGGGAAAGTGTTCCAACCCTTTAATCATTCTAGTTGCCCTTTTCTGGACTTTTTCCAATGCTATAATATCCTTTTTGAGGTGCGGTGACCAGAATTGTACACAGTATTCCAAATGAGACCGCACCATCGATTTATACAGGGGCATTATGATACTGGCTGATTTGTTTTCAATTCCCTTCCTAATAATTCCCAGCATGGTGTTGGCCTTTTTTATTGCAGTCGCACACTGTCTTGACATTTTCAGTGAGTTATGTACCATGACCCCAAGATCTGTCTCTGCCAGTTCACACCCCATCAACTTGTATTTGTAGCTGGGATTTTTTGCCCCAGTGTGCATTATTTTGGACTTGGCCACATTGAACCTCATCTGCCACACTGACACCCACTCACCCAGCCTCAACAGATCCCTTTGGAGTGCCTCACAATCCTCTCTGGTTCTCACCACCCTGAACAATTTAGTGTCATCTGCAAACTTGGCCACTTCACTGCTTACTCCCAACTCCAAATCATTTATGAACAAGTTAAAGAGCATGAGACCCAGTACTGAGCCCTGTGGCACCCCACTGCTTACCATCCTCCACTGCAAAGACTGCCCATTTATACTCACTCTCTGCTTCCTATTAATTAGCCAGTTTTTGATCCACAAGAGGACCTGTCCTTTTACTCCATGACTCTCGAGCTTACTAAGGAGCTTTTGATGAGGAACTTTATCAAAAGTTTTCTGGAAGTCAAGGTAAACAGCATCTATTGGGTCTCCTTTGTCCACATGTTTGTTCATCCCCTCAAAGAAATGTAATGACCTCTAGTGAGACAAGATCTTTCCTTACAGAACCCATGCTGAGTCTTCCTCAATAACTTGTGTTCATCAATGGGCCTACTCATTCTGTCCTTGATAATGGTTTCTATCAACTTTCCATGTATTGAAGTCAGACTGACTGGCCTGTAATTTACCGGATCTCCTCTGGAACCCTTTTAAAAGATGGGGGTGACATTTGCTACCTTCCAGTCCTCAGGAACGGAGGCAGATTTCAATGAAAGATTACATATTTTTGTCAAGAGATCCACAAGTTCAACTTTGAGTTCTTTCAGAACTCTTGGATGTATGCCATCCGGATCTGGTGACTTATTAGTTTTTAATTTTTCTATCAGTTGTAGGACCTCCTCTCTTGTCACCTCAATCTGGCTCGGGTCTTTCAACACCCCTTCCAAAATAAGTGGTTCTGGAGCAAGCAAACACTTCTCAACTTCCACAGTGAAGACTGAGGCAAAAAATGCATTCAGCTTCTCAGCCATTTCCCTATCCTCCTTCAGTAATCCTTTTACCCCTTGGTCATCCAAGGGGCCCTCTGCCTCCCTGGCTGGTTTCCTGCTTCTAATATATTTGAAGAAATTTTTATTGTTGGTCTTTATGTTTTTTGCAATATGCTCCTCATAGTCCCCTTTTGCCTGCCTGTTCACAGTCTTTCATTTGATTTGCCACAGCCTGTGTTCCCTTTTATTAATCTCACTCGGACTAGCTTTCCACCGCTTAAAGGAATCCTTCTTACCTTTTACAGCTTCCATTACTTTGTTTGTCAACCATGCGGGCCTTTTCTTATACCTGTTTGTGCCTTTCCTAACTGGTATATATTTTATCTGAGGATTGTAGTTTTAAATAGCCTCCAAGCTTCCCCAAGGGTTTTGACTGTATTTACCTTTCCTTTCAGTTTCCTCTTCACATGCCTCCTCATCTCAGAGAATTTACCCCTTTTAAAGTTGAGAGAGAGAGAGTTAAATAGTCCAAATGAATGCATAAATAACTGGTTTCCCATATGTGTGCCTCTACATATGTTTGTGTTAAGCGCAACAATTTAGTGGTTATAACACTGAGAGGGAATGACAAGCCCATGGTCATCCAACAAGCTTCTATTTTTTGGAATAGGGATTTGAGCCTTGGTCTTTCAAATCCTAGTCTGAAAACCTAACCACTGAACCATGCTGACTTTCTTATGAAAAAGTCAAGGAGAAAGGAGAAGAGATACAAAGAAATGATGCTGGTTATGATTAAACACATGTCACATGCTCAGATCTTTATCTTATTTGACTCCAGGATTGATTCCAAAGAATCTTAGTTTTCTGATTTCCCCACTTTTGGACATTGGAGGAACCCTGTAGCTCCATCGTAACAATGGTTACACTCTTCTAAGCCCATGAACTTTAGCACAAGAGAGTAACTCTGCTGGGAATGGCACTGCTAGTTGTTTAGTGCACTGGGAAATGACCTCTAGTTAACATGACATTGGTTAGAAAGTGCATCAGTCCCAGAGCTTTAAACTTTAATTAGGTGCCCTGTTTCTTATAAACTTCTGGGCCATCAATCTGGTAGGAATAATGCATTATGGCAGGGAAGTCCCTGGATTTTCTGTTTCAGATAGGAAAATATCTTGCATAGGTTCTGGGTTCCATAGATACATGTCAAAAGTTCAGCCGGTGATAATGCATCATTGCACCATTGCTTCAACACATGCTCAGTTTCCAGTAGCTCCCATATTAAAGATGCCAACATCCTTATAAACTACTGTCTGTTTTCAACTGTGGCCTCTGAGATGCTTCTGAACATGAAACTCAGGACATGAATGTGACAGCCATCACAGATCCACTGTTGCTCCACCCTCTGTTGGAAATGATGCATTACATGATGCGGTTTGAGTTGGATGGTAAAACTTTCATGCCACAATCATAAAATGCTTCCTTATGTGCTAGACTGTGCATGGCTATGCTCAAGCCACATTCCTGACAGGCCGATTTGGCTATGTGGATTGGCTCTAACAGTGGCTGAAACCCCAATACTTTGGTCTAACCAGTCCATTTATTTCAAGCTGTTTGCAGCTGGATGGTTTTTCTGGTGAAGTGAATATTGTCTCTTTTTAAGATGCTCATGAAATGTGCAATGAAACATGCAGGCGAATTTTGATATACTGCGATTTCGATTCAATGTTTACACGGCCAAAAGGTCGAGGCTGCTTTTATTACAACCCAAATCCAGCCGTTGTGTGCATTCTGCTGACTTCATACCCTTTCTGTATCTAGAGAGCACATATGTGGGACTTGGCTGCATTTCAAATCATGTGTTTGGAAGGCTCCAACTTGGGAATGGCTCTGCCTTCCTAATTATCTCTGAGCTTGGTTCCATGCTTTCTGTATTTGGGTCCTTTGGTTTCTACAACACCAAACGGTCAGCCCAGGTGATGCTCATTCCACTATCTAGTGGCTCCATAGAAGGCTTAAATGTTTGGACATATTGAATGCAGAAGGGAAATCAAAGGCAGATCAATGCTTGGCAGCACTACAAGGAAATATGACTGATTTCCCTTTGGGTTTTGTGATGTCAAGACAATAACAAATGGAAATGTCAAGTGGTGTTTAATGTATTTATATTTGCAGTAAGATAACATAAATAATCTTTCCTCTCTCTTTTTTTTTTAGCTAGGACAGGATGCCAACATCTTCTGTTCTGGATTGTGTGTGGGATCACACTGGGAGGGAAAACCCTCACATACAAATACATGCATCCCCAGAAGAAGGCCAAATAGTACAATAGATTTTTAAAAAGGTTACAGGCAACTGATTAATGAGGGACACATTGTGAAAGCATGTGAAGCTTTATACAGGGAAACCTTGAGGACGTTATTTCCTTCAGATGTTCTCTTTCTTTCATATAGTCTCTTTAGAATATGCATGGACAAGCTGGATTTGCAAGACTCTTACAGTCTTGTAGTCCTTGACCAGGAAAAGGGCATGTAAATGTTTTGACAGGGCAATCCTGAGCAGCCTTGCACTTTCTAAGCCAGAGGTGTCAAACATGCAGCCCAGGGGCCGAATCAGGTTCCTGGAGGGTTCCTATCAGGCCCCCGAGCAACTGGCTGTCATCTGCTTCCTTCTCCCTCTCTCTTGCTTCCTTCTGTATCACAGCTAGCTTTGCCAGGCTTGCTCAATTGCACAGGAGCTACAGAGCAAAGCATCTATTTTCTCCATTGGCTGAGGTTTCTCCCTTGGGGAGAAGAGGGGAGAGAGAGCTCGCTTTGCCAGGCTCTCTCCATCACACAGCAGAGCTACTGAGTCAAGCCTCTCTTCCTTCTGATGGCTGAGGCTCCCCCTCCTCCTGGTCCCCTGGGGAAGGAAGGAAAGAGCAAGAGCTTCCTTTGCCCAGTTCCCTGGATCGCACGGAAGAGCGGAAGAGATACAAAGAAAGCTCCTTTAAGACAAATGAATGCTAATGTTTTAAGCATGTTTTACTTTAAACTTTTAAAAAATCTTTGTGATTGTCTGTGTCCTTTACAAGCCTCAGATTCAGTAGGAGCTCACAGGAGCATAGCTCCTGAACCTTTCTGAGAGTTCCTCCTCCTCCTTCTGAGAGTTCCACCTCCTTGTCCATTGAATAGTAGGTGCAGCTGCATAACAAACCCTGGATGAGCTCCACCACCTATTTTTCTACAAAATGACTCCTGGTTCTTATAAAGTTTATGTCTGCTACTCAGCATTACATTTTATGACATACACGGCCCAGCCTGACAAGATCCCACATCATAACAAAAGAGTACAACACCCCTGTTTTAAACCCATTGACTTCAACTGATGCAGAAAATTATAACTCTGTTTTGGGCTGCACAGAGTGATGCTATAGCTACAGACCTCTGTTTTGGAACTAGGATGGGATCCTATTCTGGATTCATCAGTGCACTCCTAAATTTTGGTGGAATAAAATTAACTTGCGTGATAATTTGCCAAGGCTTCCAGAGTACAACCTAACAGCCCCACCTATGCTTAGCAAGGAACAAAAAGTCATCAAAACATTTTTTTTTTTACACAATGCCAACCCTTGTTCTTCAGGGCATGCTGTTGTTGACCCACCATTGAAAAAGGCAGAAAAAATAAATGGAAGAAAGAAATAGGAATGACTGTTAGTGATGCATTTCAGGTATGCTCAGCCCTGGACTTCCCTGTGGTCTCCTACCCAAGTACTAACTAGGGCCAATTCTGCTCAGCTTCTGAGATCTGATGAGTTTCTGAGATCTAAAGAGATCAGCCTAGCCTGGGCCATTCAGGTCACGGCATACTCTTTATCAGCTATCACTAACTATTAACAGAGGCTGATTGATGGCCTTTAACATAGTCTCTCTTATTGTCTTTTGTTGTTGTAACCTTATTTTACATTATCCATTCATGAACGTTCTAGGACCCAAACAGACTGACTTTTTTTGCATTATCTATTCATGAACACTCTAGGAACCAAACAAATGGACTGGTGATCAGTATAGTTGTTCCGATGTTCTTAAGCATTGTTTAAACCCAGCCAGATCAAATGATGTATAATAAAACTCCTGGTCTTTCCCCAGAGGCAGAAGGAATTGATGGTGCTGTCCGAAGCATTTACACCATTCTAAGCTCATTGAAGTCAATGGCTGCTTCTTCCTGTGAGATAGGGTGTTGTGGTTAGGATCACACTGTCAATAGCAATCCTACCATCCTTTTGGAGTTGTTGAGTGTTCTACCTTCACTGATGCCTTATATTCTATTTATTTGGGCTATGTTCAAAATTCCTTATTGAACTGCAGTCTCTTAAATATACTGCCCAGATTTGCCTATGTGGTTTAAAGGTAGCTCGACGGTGCTTTAAGATACCACTAACCGACAGGAAATGGAAGAGCTTGTCTTCTGCTTGATTGGATCGTAACAACATTTTAATGAAGCGCTTCAACCTGCTTCCTCCTTATGGCACAGCCCTTGGAAACTGTTTTGAGTTCTGTCAAGAGGTGTTTCTTTTATGAGGGTAGTTAAAGGGACACCTGCTTGGACTGATATAGCTAATGCTGTGTCAACATTTCCACTGATTTGGTTTATAACCCAGCTGTGAAAACTCATTTGAGCCCAAGACTTCGTATAAAATATCTAAAACCCAAGAAAGGGGGAGGAAAAAGTCCATCGCCACCCCAACACTGTAAGGCACCAGAGGGCAAAAAGAAAATGAAATGGATTAGGGTCAAGTCAGCTCCTTTCCATCTAATGTAACCAGTTAGATTAAGCATAATTTGGACCTATTAAGAAGTTAAGTGTCTTGGGTTTTTAAATCACACACAGATTAGTTTGGATCAAGTAGAGTACAATTGCTACTGTTTCAGTTTGTTAATTAATAAGAGCCCCCATAAGTGTCTGTCTCTTCCAGCCCAACTCTGTTGAGGTAGTGATAGTTCAGCTGTACAATTTCCTCCTATTCTTATCATTTTTGAAGGAATTTTAGGAAATTCCTTAAAGCCTGTGGAAGGCATCTCCTGCTCTTTTTTAGAACTTTTTTTAAAAATTGGTAAATACACACAAGTAAAAAAAAGAAAGAAAGGGAGATTTTACAAAGGTTCATAATCATGTTTTCTGATTTTAAAATATAATACATTATTGATAAATAAACCAGACTCTTAAAAATTCTACTAGTTCTACCATTCTTTTATGTATGTGATTCCCCACCCCACAGTTTACTGCTATATCAATCGCAGCTGTGAATAAACATAAAGCTCATTCCAAGCCATAGGGTTTCCAGATCCTCCCTGGCCACTGCTGGGGGATGGGGAGTTCAGGTGGTCAGATCCAGGTTGGGGAACTCCTGGAGAATAGGAGGTGGAGCCTGGGGAGGACAGGGATCTCAGTGGGGTTCAATGCCATAGAGCGCACTCTCCAAAATATCCATTTTCTCCAGAGAAACTGATCTCTGTAGTCTGGAGATGAACTATAATCCCAGGGGATCCCTAGGTATCACCCTGGAGGATGACATCTCTGTGTTGTCTACATAGCCTTTCAAAAACCACATCAGTTTAAATTCAAAAGGCATATTCTTACCCTGCATTTCATTGGCCTACTGTACTACAGTTCTCCAAATCCCTTGATCTTAGGGACATAACAGAAAAAAAATGAAATGAACTGTGCCAGCAGGTGATAATTCACATTTCCTGAATGTTTTCTTTTCAGAACTGCTTTGGATTTGCACAATTAACAAAGCATCAGACTATTTGGAAGGAAGTGTTTGAGAAGAATCTTGCTGTGCAATCCTAAGCAGAGTTACTGTCTTCTGAGTCCACTGGAGTCAATGAAGTTTATTGGCGTGTAACACTGCTTAGGATTGCCCAGTTAGTAGCGTTTCGAAGTAGCAGAAAATGGAGAGCTCGCTCTTGAGGAATGCTGATACCATTGCAAATTCAAATGTTATTAATGATGAGTTAACCAGAAAGACTTCTGATTTTGTAATAAAAAAATGCTTCCAACAATACTGTGAGCCAGTTAAAATACCTTAAGATCTATAACCATTTTCTGTTAATGATAAGGAGTCTATATGCAGACTCTCTGCAAATGGTTATGGTCTTGTAAATATATTTCAGAAAAAAATTATTGCAAATATTCAGTGAAAAATGGATAGACAATTCCTTCTCAGCCTGAAGTATAAAAGACTGGGACCCTGATCCAGCTCCACAGGGTTGCAGAAGCCATGAATACCTGTGCACGTATTGCAATGGCACCAGTTGCCTGTTGGCAAAAGGGAAAGGAATGAGTGAGTTGAATCCAAGAGTTTGCTTCCTATCCTGAACCTGCCTGGGGTGTGCAGTGTATATGCAGCACGCTGGGCTGAGGGATTATGTCGATAGCACCTGTTTATGTCTCACTCAGTGAGGGATATGTGTGGGATATGTCTCTCAAGAGATCAAGGCTCATTTAAAGTTTTCAATTTTGTTAAATCTCTCTGTTGGCTAACAACAGTAAATTAAAATAAATGTTCTCTTTAAAATCCAACTAAAAGGAAAACAGCTGCAGCAAACAAACTAATAAATCCACAGAGCAAAGAAAGAAGCCAGAAACAAAATCAGAAACAGTGAGAGACATTGAAAGGCTCTGAAAAGCACCACCGTCTGTGAAATTCTGATGGGGAAGGGGCACAAAATATCTCCTGGGCATGAATCTTGGTGTTGCGAAAGCCCTATTCCATATAACTACCTATCATACTTCTGCCAGTGGGGGCACACTAAGACAGGACTCTGAAGAAGATCTGTACATGTATACACATATATAATGACCATAGTGCTTTGGTATGTTTTTCTAAATGCTACACAAATATATAGTTCTTTAAAGATGTCGTGTCAGAAAAAAATCTGTTCCTATATATTGCATTGTATTACAAACAGTATCCCATTATATTATTCAAAAGAAAAAGGAGAGAGAGAGGGCGGGGAGGGAGAGAGAGAGGGAGGATGTATAGTCCTTGGTGAGAATGAGCTTAGCACATGTAATGAGATACAAAACTAATATCTCTGTAAAATCCTGGGGTGCATGTGATTGCTCCAAGTGCTGTAATAATTTGTAATTTAGCAATTTCTCTTTTCATTCTGTTCCTGAAGTTAATTTGCAATAAAACAGCTACTTTGAGGTCACCAATGGAATGTTCTGAGAGGATGAAGTGTCCTACAGGTTTCTTAGTCTTGTGATTCCTAATGTCAGATTTGTGTCCATTTAACACTTACAACTGCCAGATGCCATCATTTGAAGGGAGTTCAGGACTTTTTTGGTAGCAGGAACTCCTTTGCATACTAGGCCACACACCCCTGATGTAGCCAATCCTCCAAGAGCTTACAGTAGGCCCTGTAATAAGAGCCCTGTAAGCTCTTGGAGGACTGGCTACATAAGAAGGGTGTGGCCCAACATGCTACAAAAAAAGCCCTGGAAGGCACCATAGTTCAGTGCTCAATGATGTGTTTTAACAAGACTGCTTATTATGAACTTAACCTTATCTTCAACAATGCTTTTCTTCAACATTGGTTCTGTTGCACTTATTTATTTATTTTAGCTGGCTTGTATTCCACCCTTACCTGTGAGCAGGCTCAGGGCGGAGAACAACATGAATTAAACAGCAGTTAAAACATACAATTAAAACCATACATAACAGTATAACAAAACTATAAAAACAGTAATATGTACTATGGGCAGCACTTACAAAAGTGTCCTCCCCCCATCCCCTTGCTTGATCTGGGCTTCTCTCGCTTGGCATGTGTTCTGCTGGATGTGCAAAAGTGCCTCCTCTGGCTTGACAAAGTTCTGCTGAGCTTCTGTGGATTGCCATTGATTCTGTTGGACTTGCAAAAGTAGTTGTCTTTGCTTAAATTTGTTCTTCTGGGCTTCTCTGGTTTGATGTTGGTACTGCTGGGCTTGCAAAAGTGGCCCCTTTGCCTAGGAAATCTGCTGGGCTTCTCTGGTTTGACATTAGTTCTTTTGGGCTTGTTTTTCCATATTGGCTTTGGGATCTGCAGGGCTTCTGTGGATTATCATTAGTTCTGTGGGGCTTGCAAAAGTACCTTCCCTTGCTTGAATTTGTTTTCCTCAATATTAGTTATTATTATAAATTAAGTTAGGGGTACAGGGAAAAAAGAAGAAAGTATCATATTTATCTGTTATTTGTTCATCATAAGGGCAAATGGCATCAGAGTAAGTATAAAACATAAGATTTAAAATTAGTATTCAATAATTTCTACATACTATGCTTGTAACTAAGACCTAACATTATTATCATGCTACTATTATTAACATTCATTATTTCATTATATATTCTAATATATCCTAATACTCTCACAGTTATCGTAGTCAAACTTAAATCTGAGAGTGTTTTGAAAAGTATTTCTAAAAGTAAAAAAGAAAACAATAAAGTAGATTCATATGTACATTAAAGTAAACTTTTATAATCTTAAGGTGCAGTTATTTCATAAGTATAACATTGTTTCAAAAATACCTATATTTATGCCATTATAATATCTGTAACAACCTAAATTATATTAATACAGCTATATTAATGCCTATGCTAACTTTGTACTAGAACAAAATTGGAGTCTATAGCACCTTTAAGACGAACAAAGTTTTATTCAGAATGCAAGCTTACATTCTGAATAAATCTTTGTTTGTCTTAAAGGTGCTACTGGACTCCAACTTTGTTTTGTTGCTTCAGAACAACATGGCTGCCCACCTGGATCTAACTTTATACTAAATAATGGAATAATAGAAAGCATTTCAGTAGTTAATATAAATCATTCATTTTTCATTTTTACTTACAATAAGCATGGTAATTTCCCCATTTTTTTCAAAATCCTTTGACCATTTTCTATTTATATAATTAGCTAATTTGACCATGATGGCATATTCTGCCATTTTATCACATCAGTTTTCATTGTTTGAATTTATTTTGATGGGATTCTCTGGTATGATATTAGTTCTGTGGGGCTTGCTGCATTGGCTTGTGCTTGTAGTGGGATTCTTGGATTCTGCACTAGTTCTGTGGGGCTTATTGGTAGGCATTGACCAGCAGTTGCTGAAAGCATGCCTTTTTGCTTTTGCCCTGAAGATTTCCTCATATTGGAAACAGTGGAGGATAGATAGAGCACTTTGGGAGCCAATCTTTTTCAAATATGCGGGCTCTTCTGTGTTCAGGCACCAACAGCTGTGAAGCAATTTTGATACCTCTTGTTTCAAAAACAGCCCCCCAGCCCCTCCCCCGAGTTTCCCCATAGGCTATAATTGCGCCAAATAAAATCATATTACTGAATAAAATGTGAATCCAAATAACATTCAGGTACTGGGATCTTGGGAATATCAATATTTTTGTTCCAATATACCTGGATTAAGAAAAAAAACACCCTCTTTTTTGATGCACACCCCTAGTTACAGTGTCAGTCTAGGATCTGAGAGGCTCCAGGTTCAAATCTTGTTTCTACTTTAGAAGCTTTCTGTGTGACCCTGGGCCAGTCCCACACACTCAGCCTAACCAACTCACAGGGTTGTTGTGAAGATAAAATGGAGCAGAGAAGAATGATGTAAATCGCTTTGGGTCTCCACTGGGAAGAAAGGCAGGTTATAGAAGAAAAAAAAAATATTCTATGCAGGAAAAGAAAATTGAAGTTGACATGGATCCCAAGAAGCCTTTCCAATCAGCAAAAGAGCAGTTCTGCCTATGAAATGGCATTTCAGTGGGCAGGGAAAGGGAAATCTTATTCTTCCCTCCCACTGCAGGCTCCAGCTTGCCTCTCCTTACTGTTCCTATGGGTGAATTGATTTGCAGGACCATGATGGGGGTGGGGCAGAAAGTTGCAGTGGGAGGCGGAAAACTGATGAGTTGCCTTCTTCTAGCATGAGAGGATCTGTACTTTTGTTATTCATTCATTTAAAAAATCGGGTAAGACGGCAATGACACATATCCCTTCAAAAGAGATCACTTGTGAAAGATACCTCTTGAAGCTGACATCACACTGAGTGTTGCTGATTGGGATCTGCCCTGTGAATACCATTATGCAGTGATGTAACACAATCTTTATGCTGAGAAATAGTTCTGCAGCGCCCCCCGCCCCCCATTAGCCTTCTCAATTCATGCTGCAGTCATCAAGGTGGCTAGCCTCCCATGAGGTTCCAGTGTGTGTTTAACGCCTATGGGTTTGCTAAATATGTTTGCGTGCAGTGGGACAAGTATCAGTTGCTTCAGTGAGAAGTAACTGATTTGTATAATGGATGTCTTGGTTTTCATTGATGCTAACGTCCGGGATCAAATGTGAGAAGAAAGCCAAAGCTACTCCATCTGGGGTCCAAAGGGATGGAGGTGCATGAAAGTATGAAGCCTGTCATCTATTACCTCTTCGGATCATTGATAATGAATCCCTTGATGCTCTTGGCATGGACCCACATGGGTCTTTCCCATGCCCACCATGAGTGCAAAAGGGAAGAGTTCTGAAGCAAAGAACTAGTCAGTCATTTATTCTGACAATTTATAGTGTCTGCATTTGCCAAAGAGCTCTAGGCAGTAACCATAAAACCAAAATACAGACCAGACGATAAAGTAAAACAAAAATAATAAATCCCAATTTTGTAAAAGAACAAAACCATTCATAACTACATGAAGTAATCTTTTTTATTCAATTAAAAAGGTCTCAGAGATGTCTAAAAGATGTCCATATTATAAGTCCTGAGTAAATAACCATTATGAGAAAAATATGAATTTTGTATTGCTGGATTAGACTCAGATTCATCTTGTCCACTTTCTGTTTATAACAGCTGTTGACCAGATATCTCTGAGAAGCTTACAGAACAGGTTTCCTGGAGTTTTTGCTGCAAACATCACCCCTGGTTATTGGACTCTAGCATCTGGTCAAAGATAAAGACTACACAGGTAAGTATAGTCACAGTCACAGAATCTTTATTGGCATAACAGGTGAGTATATTACAAGGGTGGAGATAGGCTTAGGATAGTTTTGACAATAAATGTCAAAGCACTGGGGCCACTTGAGAAAAAGGTCATGTACAATGTTCTTACAAGTGTAATTTCTTGTATTGAAGAAATATTTGGATGACTGTCTCGGTGGCTGAGTGAACTCCAATGACTAGAGATCAGGGATTTTTTTCTGGAGGAATGTGGTGGTATGGAGTTCTGAAACCTCTTTGTGGAAACAAAATCCTTTAAAAATGTTCACAAGTTCACGAGAGGCACCCCTGTGTTTCTCTTTCATTTCCCTCCGACACCTCCTTTTCCAGGGAAAAAAAAAGCCATGCTAGAGATATTCCTGGGCCTAAGATAAAAGATTTAAACCAGCACTTTGGAATAGATCTTGGAAACCTCTTCAAAACTCTGTGCCCATGGGAAAGCTAGCATTTCAGGGAGAAGGAGCTTGATCTTGTGTTTTCCTTGATGCACTAGCTTTCAATATGATTTCCCCAGCTGCATTCTGGAGTGGTGCAGTCCAGAGAAGCGGGGGCATGTCCTTTTTTCCCCAATGTGACTTCTAAGGGAATTCTTAGTGAAAATTGCGAAGGTAGAGTCTGACAGGAACCTTATTTTAAAAGCCGTCAAAATTATAATTTCTCGGGGAGGACCTCTTTTTCGTTTCTCTCCAGGTTTTTCCTCAGCTGTAGCTTGTTAACATTTTCAGGGGAGTTTACTAAAATTTGATTGCCAGAGTACAAATCTCCAGTGATTACCTTCTAGCTGCTCTTGTTTCCAGTAGTATATCCTTTTTATGGCACTTGGCATGTAAATGATGCTGACCTTGAAGAAAGCAAGGGAGGGGGAGAGAAAGATTAACATTTTAACGTCATTCCTTGGCTACTCATGCTGTGTTGGACTGTTATTTATGATTATTTTTGTGACCACCAACCAATCAGCTCAGAGGCTCCCAATAAAACAAGGAATGTCAATGCAACCTGTACAACTGCACACTTTACTGGCTTGGTGAATGCTCAGGGGAATTGTGTTGGACTTGTGATCTTGTGTTTAGTTAGGGTTCATTGCTATCTTTCCTAGATGACATTCTGTATTGTGCTATCTGACATTTCTGTCCAAAGGAAAGGCCTCCGTGACCCAGCACTCTGAATATCATTTGAAATAAATATACAACCATCTAACTGTTTACTGTATATAGGATTTAGACTGTTTTAGTCTTATAAGAACTGCCAGAGTGGAGAGATGCCCTTTAAAGGATGATCAATGCACTGTTTCTAGTCTGGGACTTACACTGATTACATTAGAAAAAGGAGAAGTTCTCTCCTTGCATATGGCAGTCAGTGCTCTGTCTCATCACTGTCATGACTATGAAACAAAACCAAAGATTGTTCTATGCTGATAGCGAAGTGGAGCTATGCTAATGGCATCAGGCTTGCTGCTCAATGGCTGGGGCCATCATGGGCAGGAAGCAGCATTAGCTCCGCCTCCCACCCTTGTGATGACCCTGAATTTATACTTCTTCCCATGTAAATGAATGGTTTCAGAGTTCTCCTATGTGCCAAAAAGTACAGTCCTGCATAAGAAGGTATTTGAAGTGAGGGCAAAACTCATGAAATGCCCTGTAATGATGCTAAAATGACTGTTCCATCAACTTATTGGTTTTGAACAGCTGTATAATGAACCACAACAATTGGAGGGTGGGGGGGAATTGGCTACATCCAGAGTGATTTTTTTAAAAAAAAATTATCTCAGAAGCTAAGCCACCCTAAGAGGGAGTGACACAGAGGACAAGCTTTCAAGGGGAATAATTAGTGAGGGCCAGAACTTTTTTTGTAACAGGAACTCATTTGTATTTTAGGTCACACACCCCTGATGTAGCCAATCCTCCTGGAGCTTACAGTGAGCCCTGTTCTAAGAGCCCTGTAAACTCTTGGAGGAATGGCTACATCAGGGGGTGTGGCCTAATATACAAAGGAGTTCCTGCTACAAAGAAAGCCCTGGTGAGGGCAAAACTGGCTTTCCACTCCTGGCAGCCCAGCCTTCACCAGCAGAGGAGGAGCAGGAGATTGGATTTGTATCCCATCCTTCACTACCCAAAGGAGTCTCAGAGCAATTTACAATCTCCTTTCCCTTCCCCTCCCCACAACAAACCCTTGTGAGGTAAGCAGAGCTGAGAGAACTCTAACAGAAACTGCTCTTGAGAGGAAAAGCTCTGTGAGAACTTGTGACTGACTCAAGGTCACATCAGCAGGTGCATGTGAAGGAGTGGGGAATCCAACCTGATTCTCCCAGATAAGAGTCCACACGCTTAACCACTATACCAAACTGACTCTCACTATTGCGGTCCATTCCAACAGAATGTAGTCATTCTCTTGCAGTGTACCAGGCCTTTTTCTGTATATGTCCCACCTGTCAATAGTGATGGATCAGTTTAGCTCAGCTCACTGCGATTAACAGTTGAGCCTTCCTTGGAAGCATTCAGAGATCCCTTGGAATTTTTTTGAATAAGTACTCTTGTAACTTCTGTGTCCCTCTAGACCACCCAACGTCTATCTACCCTTCCATTAAACTGGCCACAGAGTGGCAGTATCAACAAAAGTCCACTCTTCCTACTTTCTGTCTCCCTTAGCAGAGATGGACTGGTCATTGGGACCACTTGGAGAAGTCCCAGTAGGCCAGTGGGCAGGGGGACATCCCCCACTGGGCCACTTGAACCCAGGGGCCATGCCGCACCAGGCTCACCGCAATACAAAAAAAGGGGTGGGCACACACTAGAGACACGGGGAAGAAGGGCTCACATCGGCAAGGGATGTACCCTTCCAGCCTAGTTTGTTGTGACATGGGACAGGAAGGGCTTGCCTAGCCTTAGTGCAGGAGGGACAAGGGGGGCCCATCCTACCCGCCTCACCCAGTGAAGTCAAGCTGACAGTGAGATTATCCATCTGAATGTCTGAGTCCAGTCACACCTTAAAAGACCAGACAAATCCTTTTGCTCTGCCAAGAATAAATAATTTAGTATTTTAGTGTTTTTTTAAAAAAAAAATAGAGGCCACTTATAAGTGGAGGATCTAAACTGTTACTTAGCTTGTACATAAATCATTTTCTGCTGAGGTTTTTTTTTTTTAAAGAGCTGTACTGCCATATTGCCACACAAAGAATCTTGGAAATTCTCATTTCTTTAGACACTATGAGGTCTTTGCTAGAGATCCATAGCTGCACCTCCTACCCCAAATTATGAGGAAATTACCATTAAACTGGTTTTAGTCTGTAGTGTAGATTTTCCCCAAGGGGAATAGAGTAGAGAACACACAAGAGTACTTGTAGCTGTATGTGATTTGTTGATGAATGCTGTTTGAGTTCTCTGCTTGGTTTCCTAGAGGCAATAACATGGAAGGAATCAATCTTTATGTTCCTAGTGGAAAATAAGTGAGGCCTTTTTTTGGTACAAAGGAAACCAAACAAAAACACCTGCAAAGGAACTGTACACATGTGTTCTCTCTCTCTCGTTCTCTCTCTCACACACACACACATGGAGTATAATATGTTCAATTTATCATCATTGTCTGTAGGCTGAGCTGAGGAAAACATTCCAAACACTGTTGTTGCTGTGGAATGCAGTCATTCTTCACAATATCCTTTAGGGCATAAAACATCTTTTAAACTGAAAGTATTTCACAGCATAGTTTAAATAATCCATCATCACACGGAACTTTCTCAGGGTCTCCAGCATTTTGGATGGAGAGTGGCTACTTATAAAATAAATGCTATGAAGTAAAATAACTCAGGTTCTGATTTGACTTTGATATAATGAGAGGCTGTCCCACCTCCACACTCAAGCAGGGCTCCCTGAAGGTGTTCCTAATGGCAGTTGTAGAATGTCATAAACTACCGTTTATTCACGGTGAGTCCATGCCAAAAATCTTCAAGTCCGTGTCCTTCCTCCTACCTCTTGGCTCCTATTGTTTGCTACACAAAGCTTGAAAACTTCTTGGTTTAGTCTTTAAGCAATTTGCTATTGGTTATCCAAAGTGGGATGCTGTTGTTTGTTGTTGTTTGCCCTTCTAAATTGTGTGCAGGCAAGACATCAACTTGTTAAAGCACCACAATTTTGGTTAGATTGAAGTCTTCCTGAATCAGGGAATGTATGACTTTGGTGCAGGAGCAGAGGGAGGGAGGGAGCATGCTCTTCTGCTTGTTCCCACCACAAACAACACCTCTCAGTATATTCCCACAAGCCAGCAATGTTCTTCAGATAGCCTTTTCTCATGGTGCCCCTTTTTTCGGATTATCTGTACAGCAGTACTGTTTTACTAAACGCCTTCCTTTTGTGCCTTTAAGAAGGTGGAGGAAAGAAAAGGTCCCCTGTGAAAGCACCAGTCGTTTCCAACTCTGGGGTGATGCAGCTTTCACAACGTTTTCACGGCAGACCTTTTTATGGGGTGGTTTGCCATTGCCTTCCCCGGTCATTACACTTTCCCCCCAGAAAGCTGGGTGAGCAAGAGTCTTATTGAGTGAAAGATAAACTGTTTTAGTAGATTTGACTGTAATTTTAATTTGTACATTTTTGTGCATTTTAAATTTGGGTCTGGTTTTTATTTTGTCAACAGCCTGTTCTATGTTTTTTTGTGTCTGTCCTATTATTTTTGCGTCCTTGCCAGGGCCCCTGCAGGAGGAAGGACTGGCGGACAAATTATTTGCACCCCAAGTCAGCTGGAGGGCTTCTGAAGCCGATGTCATGCTGCCTTCAGAATGCATCTTGATTTATTTTAGTTTTAATGCAAGTCTGCACCGCAGCCACTGGGGGCACAGGAAAGGCAGAGCACAGTAAAGAGCTTGGCCTTTCTGCAAAGTTTACTGCAAGGGAGCAAACACGTGCATATCATGATGCTAAACCCGTCAACCAAGCCAGCACTGGAGCAAGGCAAGATCAGACAGCACAGCTCATTGCCAGGCTGCAGCCTCCTGATAACATTGTTGCTTCCAACAGTCTCTTTCACTCTTTCTTTCCATAGTTTTGTCTGCTCAGACAGAGTTTAGCTGTTAGCATGTTGTAGGAAAATTAAACAACTCTCCCTCTTTTCTTAACTACCTCTTTTTCCACATTTTTCTCCTTTGTTGCTCTCTCTTCCTTTCATTATATGCCTTTATTTCTCTCTCCCCATTTCTAATTCCACTCCCCTTGCTTGTTGGTCTTGGTTTCAGCTTCTTCTCATCCTAGGGTTGCCAAGTCCAATTCAAGAAATATCTGGGGACTTTGGGGGTGGAGCCAGGAGACATTAGGGGTGGGGCCAAAAGCAAGGCTGTGACAAGCATAATTGAACTCCAAAGGGAATTCTGGCCATCACATTTAAAGGGACGGCACACCTTTTCAATTCCTTCCTTCCATAGGAAATAATGAAGGATAGGGGCAGCTTTTTTGGGGCTCATAGAATTGGACCCCCTGGTCCAATCTTTTTGAAACTTGGGAGGTATTTTGGGGAGAGGCACTAGCTGCTATACTGAAAATTTGGTGCCTCTACTCTAAAAAACAGCCCTCCCCCAGAGCCCCAGATACCCACAGATCAATTCTCCATGATTTTCTTTGGGAATAATTCCCTTCCCCCCACCTGGGGATTGGCAACCCTAGGGTGGGGTGAAAGGGCCAGGGAAGCAACAGCCACTGCTAAACCAGTACATCTAATCTAAGCCCAATGGGTATAGAAGGGTTGTAAGTCTGCTTAGGACAACATCGGTATTCACCAGTGGGGTCTTCAACGAATGAAAAAAAAAGCCTAACCATTAAGGAACCGGACGCCTGCCTTGGTTTTGCCTGCTGTAGATGTGAAGCAGGGCTGCTGTGTCATAGGCACAACTGAGCGCAGATGAAACGACTCGGCACCTACACCACCCAAGAGTGAGGCAGCTTTCTTCACTTGCTCTCGGGTCGGGTCTCCTCCCTGAAGGCAAAGCTTGGGGACGCGCAGGCACAAGTTTGGGCGAGGCGACTACAGCGAGTTCCGGGCTGGGAGAGTGTTGGAAAGCAGCGTCAGGATCATGGAGAGCGGTGGGGGCGCCTACAGAGCCAGCAAAGCTGGCGGTACCTTTGACCTGTGGCGCTTTTTGCAGCAGCCTCAGGTGGTGGTGCGCGTCCTGAGCATGGTGAGTGGAAGGGCTCGAGCGGTGCTAATTAGGATGTGAGTGGGTCGATTGGGGCAACTGAGGCCGTCTCGCTCTTCTTCCTGCTATCCCGAGAGGAGTTGGTGCATCTGCCCTCGTGCCTGGTGCAGAAGAGAGGGGCCATTGCTTTGGAGGGCTGGTTACAGAGTCCGGCACCTGTGCCGCAATGCCCCTTTCATGGGGTGGAGTAGCTGAGGTGAAGCAGTTCCTTCACTTGCTCTCGGGTCAGGTCTCCTCCCTGAAGGCGAAGCTTCGGGATGCGCCATTTCCCCCCTCCCCCCGCTTCCCTTTTTTGGGGAGCGGGGGAAGAGGCTGGAAATCCTGGGGTCCCCCGCCAGGGCGGGAGGGTTGGGAAGCCTATCTCATCCATAGATGGCAATTTAAGAATGTATTTAATAGTAGTATACCAGCAAACCCTTGTTAATTTAATGAACAGAAGGGGGAGAGTTAGTATTTTCCCATGATCTATCAAAGTAGAAAAAGGATGCCCCCCCCCCGCCCCTTCACATGCATGGTAATGGAATATTAATCTGACATGAGTGGATCAGAAGCTAGAACTCTCTTCCTCCACTCCCAAGATTTCATTCATTATACACACTATTTGGGCACTGAATAGTGGCCATGTTTACTTGTTGCTATTGGCTATGCCATGAGCCATGTTTGTTTGTTGCTATTGGCTTGTTTCCATTCCTTGTTGCAACAGGATCCTGTAGGGAAAGATATGTAAGTAGGAATTCGATTGAATGACCAGAGATGGCACATTTTTTGACCTATACCGTCAACACTGTTCCCTTTAAGCTGAGTTAGCGTGAGATAGCTCACAGATTTTTAGCCTCCAGCTCACACATTTTTGTCTTAGCTCAGGAAAAGGTCCCAGGGCACAATAATTTATGCAGTAGCTCACAACTTTAATGGTAGTAGCTCACAACTTCAAGAGTTCCTGTTGGGCTTTTTCTACCAGAAAAGCCTGTGTGAAACCAGGTAATGCCAGGGAGTATGGCCTAATATGCAAATGAGTTCCTGCTGGGCTTTTTCTACAAAAAAAGCCCTGGATAAAACTGTATAGTAGAACAGCAAACCATAACCATACCTCAGTTTCAAGTGCATGTAGAAGAACATTAGAAGGTGCAACCTAATGGCAGCTGCCTGGCCTCTGGTTTTGAATATTGAACTAGGGTGCAGAAAGGAGAAGACAGATAAGCTTACCCTGGCTTCCCATCGCCAACTGTGTGACCTCATTGTGAAATTATCCCAGACTGGTCTCACAATCATTCAAGCCATCTAAATTGCTGGGCAGCAGTCCCAGAATATGTAGTTTAGCTCTTAGACTAAAGCTGATCTCCGAAGATGAGTCAAGAATTGTAAATGCTTGGCTGAAACACATTGTATGTGGTTATACTATACTATAATTTAAAAACAAACAACATAGCTGGCCATGGCTGTTTCTTAGGGGACTACTTACATATTTGGTCACATCCCAGCCTCAGAAGTTCACAAGTTACACAGTCACAGGAATAATATGGGACAACAATGAGAATGTATTTAGAGGATTTGAAAACTCCTCCAAGTGAAAAGCACAAAAAACTCCCCCTAGCATTTATGAATGGATCATGTTCAGGCAGGTCTGTTTTGGAAGGTAACTCCAAAGTTCTATTGTGTACCATTAAGAGATCCCTCTCACGATCATGAACATCAGATTGTTGTGGGCATGCAAGATCATAGGAAGGATAGTCCCCCAAATCAGCCAGAGTACAGCCTTTCTTTCCACATCTCTCTAGACTCTACTCATTCTCATGCATTGGAATATCTCCAGAGGGTTTTCTGCCTACAGAGAAAAATCCAACAACATAGAAAGTAAGCCAAGATAGAACTAGCACCATTGTGCATTTAATGAAATGTAAGAATGCAAGAAGAGAACTGTTAGATCAAAACAGTGGTCCAGCAGTTTCCACAGTGGCCAGGAAGATGCTCTGGAAGGCCCACAGCACTTGGCACAAGGCCGAAGGCCTGCTCATCCCACCCCACCCCCACTTTTGCCTTTCAACTACTGTTGCATAGAGGTAGACAGCCTTTGAACATGAAGGTCACATTTAGCATTGATAGGTAATAGCCATTGATGGACCCATCCTCCATGAATTTGTCTGGTTTGGTTTTAAAGCCAAATCATGTGACAGAGAAAACACAAACTGTGGAATAAGCCACATTATGCATTAGTATGTGCACCATAGAAACATTTGTAGCCTAACCCTAAGGGCAGGTTAACAAACATGGATAGTTAATAAACATGCTTGACATGAAAGAAACCCCTTCCTCTAGGAGTTTACAGTCTAGATGATAGATTACTCATACATATAGCTACTAACATATGCCTAGGCTGGTGTATGAGTGTTTTTCAGAAAAAAAAAAAGCCCAAGAGAGCATTCAATCTACACTGTTCAAGAGAAGCATTTTTCTGTGAATCATTTTTAGGACATGTTCCGAGAATTTTTTGATTGAATAAATGTCAGATTTTTTTTGGTGGGGGGGGGGGAGAGGGGGAGGAATGTGAGAAAGTGAAAATGTAACAATACTGTTTTAAGATGATTTAGGGTTGTTAGATGAATAGACTTCAGCCAATTTTGACTCCACAGAATGAATCCTAAAGGGGTTACCCATATTGTAGCCAACTGAAAGCAATAAATGTTTGAAAGTGACGCCAAACATATATTAGTTGATAGATAAAACAAAAGAGGAAACTGTTAAATGTGAGGGAAGCTGCAGGACTTGTAGGTAAAAAAAAAAAGTTTCAAATCAAGCAAGACCTGCTTGTTTTTGTTCCTGACAACCTTAGACCAGGTATATCAAAAGGCTCATTGCCATCTCCTCCTCTCTGAGTGAAAGCAGGCCAAGTATTATGTAAAACCTGGCAGATTTATGTGCCACATTTTCACATGATTTTGACATGAAACCTGATAAAACTTGGCAGTTTTTCCCGTATGCCTCACTGTGGGATTTTTGTCTTTATTTCGATCTGAAATTCAGAACATAACTCATACTCTGAGAAATCACCCTAAGATTTAAAAAAAAGCCATAGAAATAAGGGCTCTGTCACTTCATGAGTGATATGAGACACTGAGAATGGAAGCTGAACTCCTGGCGGTACAGTGCATACTCGATGGAGGATGGTGGAGAAAGGGGTTTAAAGTCAGAGGCATAACAGCATGTCTCACTCTCTCTCAAGAGGGGAAACAGAAGAAGCCCACAATGAGCTTCAGTCCCAAAGCCGCCAATTCCAATGAACTTAAATCATGGGAATCAACAACTATGACAAAACTTTGTTGTCTGGGATGAAACTAGTTTGATCTTGATTTTTAAAGAAAAAGTATAAAGCCCCCCCAAAATAAGGTATTGGAATGGATAGTAGTTAAGTTTCTAAGAGAAATGTTAGTTGATGCAATACCCAGGTTAATACTGAAGTATATTTACAGTTATAGAAATTGTAGAAAACCGTCATGGATGCAGCATACCATTATGAAGGAGTAATGGTGTCTGGCAGTTGAAAAGGACATATGAGATAGGGACAAAGGGACAAAGACACTTACGTGTATTAGAATGCAGGAAGAGTTAGAACATTGTGAAAAGAAAATTTTGACAGCAGACCAAAGCAGGTCTTCTCAGAATCATAATAGAGACTGATTTCTCACTAGTGTTGCTCCACTCCCAGGCCTCTGTTTCCCCCCAGTGCAAAGCAATCAATTTCCCACCAGTTGCTCCGCAGATGCATTTGACATGCAGCTCCCTCCAGTTCCCTGTGAGGTTTTGTAATCCTTAAAAGACAGCATCCCAAAACCGCACGGGGAACTGGAGGAAGCCGCACATCAAAACGTGCCTGCAGAGAAATTGATCACCTGCCCTGGGGGAAAACAGAAACCTGGAGGTGGAGCAACCCTAGTGAGAAATCAGTCAGAGTCTATTCAATTGTGGATGTAGTGGGCACCCTGGACAGTAGTGACCCTGTGATTTTGGAATTTACAGTCTTGGGGAAAGGAAAAGCTGTACGTAGTCAGACGTATAGGTTGGACTTCAGGAAAGCAAATTTTGACAAACTTAGAATTATGCTGGGTAAAATCCCATGGTCAGAAATACTTAAAGAAGTTCAAGAGGGGTGGGAGTTTTTAAAAAGCAAAATATTGAAGGCACAATCACAAATTATTCCTATGAGGAGGGAAAATTGGAGGAGCAGGGCCAGCCCTGCCACTAGGCAAACTAGCGATTGGGCACCCCCATGTGACTCAGTGATGTTATCAGCGCAGGGGAGTGCACCAGAAGTTAGCCTTGCCTAGGGTGCCAGGCAACCGAGGCCCGCCCTGGAGAGGAACCTAAAGAAGCCAAGGTGGCTCCATAAACAGTTCTCTAAAGCCTTGAAAAATAAAAAAGACTCATTTAGGAAATGGAATGAGGGGCTTATGGCCAAGGATGAATATAACAATAACCAGTGTTTATACAGAAAGGAAAGCTAAAGCCCAGTGTGAGTTTAGGCTAGTGAGAGATGCTAAAAACAGGGGGGGGGGAACATGTGGGGTGGGGCGGTTCTTTCCTTATTTACAAAGTAAGAAAAAGAGCAAGGACGTAGTAGGTCCATTGTGAGGACAGAAAAGTGAAATTGTAACAGGTGATGAAGAGAGGGCAGAACTGCTCAATTCCTATTTTTCCTCAGTCTTCTCTTGTGAAAGAACTGATTTTCAACATGGCAAAAACAGAACATATGATGAGGGAAGGGAGTTGCAGCCTAGGAGCAGCCTAGGGGTAGTACATAAACACTATTTTCTTTAAATGAAACTGTCCTCGGGGGCAGATGAACTGCATCCAAGGGTACTAAAAGAACTTGTGGATGTAATTTCCAAGCCTCTGGCCATTATTTTTGAGAATTGTTGAAGAACAGGTGAGGTGCTGGAAGATTGGAGAGGGGCAAATGTTGTCCCTATCTTCAAGAAGGGGAAAAAGGAGGATCTGTACCTGGAAGTTTTAGAACAGATTATCAAACAGTCAGTCCTGGCACATTTAGAAAGGACAACTGTGATCACTAAGAGCCAGCATGGGTTTCTCAAGAACAAGTCATGTCAGACTAGCCATATCTCTTTTTTAAAAAAAAAAGTTATTGCCTTGCTGAATCAGGGGAATGCTGTAGACATAGTATATCTTTATTTCAGTAAGGCTTTTGATAAGGTTCCACATAGTATTCTTGGTGACAACTTGGCAAAATGTGACATGGATCCTGTTACTGTTAGATGGATCTGTAACTGGTTGTCAGATTGCACCCAAAAGAGTGCTTATGAATGGTTCCTCATCCTCTTGGAGAGGAGTGACTAGTAGAGTGCCTCAAGGATTTGTACTGGGACCTGCTGTGTTCAACATCTTTAGAAATGATTTGGATGATGGAATAGAGGGAATGCTTATTAAATTTGCAGATGATACTAAATTGGGAGGGGTCACAAATACAATAGAAGACAGAGTCAAGATACAGGATGATCTTGACAGGCTGGAAAACTGGACTAAAACACCCTAATAAACCCATTGGCTTTAATGGAGTAAGAGGCATGTAACTCTGCTTAAGATGGCACTGGCATTCAAGACCCAAGAGATACAATAATACTGATAGCCCCAAAGGAATTCTAGGAAGCCTATCAATCTTGTGGGCTTATCTGTTTTAACATGGGCTTTAAATAAGAATGAGGCCACTCCTCTAAACTACAGAAAGGCCTAAATTTTCAGGTGTGGGTGAAATTAGACATTAAAAACATGAACAAAAAGTGAAGTTTGCCTCCCACATCTTTCCAGATGTTAAAACAAGAAAACTCTCTATTAGGCAGTTGTAATTCTTCTTTATTTGGCCTGGTGTTTGGATTAACCTTCACCTGTTTTTTTCACTTGGCCCTTTATTACAACATTTGTCGAGGGTTCAGAGGTGGTCTCTCCAAGGTGTTAATTTTAAACTTTCTTTATAATGTAAACATACCCACTGAGCATTCTTTTATTATGCAGGGAAAGCTAACTCCAAACAGTTTTTCTCACTTAAACCCTCAATTCTTATATATTTTAACAAAAAAAACCCCACATTTCACTCAATAGGTATGATTCAGTTGAAATGGTGGTGTTGTGTGTAATTGAATTAGTGGTGGTAGCTGTCCTTCCCCACGGGAGACTGACTCAAGGCAGATGGCAATAAAATGCCATTATATACCACTAATAATTAAAAAAAACCCAACATGTGGTTTTGGCAGCAGGGAAATTTATTTGCTTGGGAGGAAATCTGTTCTTCTGACAGAAGTTCATGTAGTTACATTCTTTTCTGGGACCCAATTCATAAAAACATCAAAAGCTCATTTTACATATTGTTCTTATTGATGTCCTAGGACTTACTGAAGTTGGGCTAGACCTGACTTTTTGTATCCGTGATTCATGAAGTCAAATTAAACAGCATTTTGCAGCTCAGTCCTAAAGCCGTTTCTGCACATGAGGTATAAATTGGGATCCATGCCTTTATGATGACATTAGATTTTTTGATAACCTAGAAAATATTGGCATTTGTCATCCATGAAACTGCTAAAGGTTATAATGAATAGATTTGTAAACTGAACACTGACAGCTCGCAGCTTGAAATAATTGCCTTCACTATGACGTGACCATCAAAGGCATCAAGAGGTTTACATTTGTGCCGCAAAAGCCGCGGGACTTTGCGGCTCTTCCAGGTGCTCCGCAGCAATTAGTGCGAAAACCGTGCAGACGCTGCGCGGTGAAGAGGGACGTCGCTCCGGCTTAAGGTAAGTGCGAAAACGCCCGAAGTGACATACCAGTGCAGAAGCCAGTGGTGTTTCTTTTATTTTTCTCCATACCCCACAATCTTCTAGGTCCTCTGAATTCTCAGCTGCCAGGCCATTTTTGTTCATCCTAATTTTGGGGGGGGGGGGGGGGGTGTCACATTACTCAGAGTATTTCATCTCTATATTTATTTCAGATTTTTTACTGCTTTACTCAAAGTGTTTTCCAAATAAAATCACAATGTGCAATTAAGAAGCCCCAGAATAATGCTGTAAGATCAAGAGAAGTCCCTCCTAAACAGTTCTGCTTTGCAAATTTGCCTGCATGCCAAGATACAGCCCATTCCAAGAAGCCCATTTTGCAAGGATGAGCCTTTCACAGAAAAAGCTCATGTTCAGGAACTGGGAGGACCACCTTTAAAATAGGGAGTGGCAAACAAAACCTGCTGGGAGGACCAGATCTGTAAGATGCGCTCATAGACAGAGGTTCAAGAGAAAAGTTGTTCAAGAGAAAAGAATTCATCATCTTACCAGGCAACCAAATGTTCTTGAGTCTGGCAAAAGTGTGTGCTCACTTCCCTTCTGAAAGGGGACTCCTCCAGTGACAAGAACCGTGTTTTGCCCACAGATCAAGCATTACCTAATAAAGTAAAATGGGATTATTTCACCTGAAGGCGAAATCACCGTGGCAGTTCCTCAGCCATTATTTCATCACCGTGGCAGCTCCTCAGCCATTTCCAAGTCAGCCTCTATAATGCTGGGTGGAGGCACCATGTCCTTAAGAGGATTGGCAAGGCAGCAGTGCTCCATCAAGAGGTTATCTCCATTTTTCTTCACCATTGCCATCTGGTACACTGAGCGTTGTTATCCCTAGTGGGACAAATTCTAATTGCCCCCCCAGGCGGAATAATGAGACAAACACCGGATTGGATTAAAGGGCCACTTTATTAAACTTAACGGCAAGGGCAAAACATGGGGAACAGATCAAGCCAGGGATCAACCCGACCACCTCCTTGACCTGAAACTGGGCGAGCCCCCAGAGCCCCGGGTATGAGCCAACCCAAACGGCTCAGACCCAGCCGGCCCGGCAACATGATCACCGCTCACCTGAGCTCCGCCATCCCCATAGCCGTGCAGCCTGGGATGCGGACACTCTCTGCGTGCCGGGATCCCACAGACTCCCTGGAGCCAACCTTGGGCCGTACAGCTTAACAGTCCCCCAGGGAAGCCATGCACCAAAATGGCATGATGCAACGGGAGCTCACCAATCCCAAAACATAATCCCAACCACAAACTGCCAGTGACCAACCTATATAACGGCACCACCATTCCAATTGCCAGCACCTAACATCAGCAGTACAAGGTAGGCAAAAACACCCTTGAACAAGGCCAATCAGTCTGAGAGCGAAAAATTCCTACCCGGCCCCCAGAAACGGGCGACCAGCCTCTGCCGGTACTGCTTGACAGGCAGGCGGGCCGAGAGCGAAATTCAACTGCGTATGAGGGGGCGGGAGTGGCCTTTTAAGGCCGCTCCTCGCCCCCTCCCCCTTGGGACAGAACCATTGCCTCGCATCCGCGCGGAGAGGCAATGGGCGGCCCCCAGCCTCAGCGGTGGATGGACCGCCTGGCTGGGAAGGGGCCGAAGTGTCTCTGGCAAGGCTGAGTGTAGGCTGTAAGGGAGTGTCTATGTCTTCAGGGTCAGACTAAGGCCCCTAAGGTCAAGAGCTTGGGCGTGCTCCTTGAGTCCTCCCTTACAATGGAGGCCCAAGTAGCAGCCACTACTAGATTCGCCTTTTTTCATCTTCGGCGGGTGCGGCAGTTGGCGCCTTTCCTGGAGCACAACGACTTAGCAATGGTGATCCATGCTACGGTCACCTCAAGAATAGATCACTGAAATGCTCTCTACATGGGGCTACCCTTGATGCTGACTCAGAAACTACAGCTAGTGCAGAACACTGTGGCCCAGCTGTTAATGAGGCTCCCTCGATGGGAGCACATTCAGCCAGTGCTGAAAGAGCTGCTCTATTGTGTTCCAAGTCTGTTTCAAGGTGTTGGTATTGACCTTTAAAGCCCTTTATGGTCAGGGACCTGTCTATCTGTGGGACCGCCTTTCTCCACATATTCCCCAGAGAGCACTGCATTCAGGGACAAAAAATCTATTGTCCATCCCTGGACCAAAGGAGGCTAGGTTGCGTTTGACCCGAGCTAGGGCCTTCTCAGTAGCAGCACCAGAATTGTGGAATGCTCTCCCAGAGGCCATAAGGGCCCTGAGGGATCTTTCTACTTTCCACAGGGCCTGTAAGACCGAATTGTTTCGACAGGCCTTTGATATTTAACCGAGAGAGAGCTGCCACCTGACATCATATAGAGTACTTGGTGATCACCGTCTGAAAAGAAGAACCCGCCTATATTGTACATCGTAGCGATTCAGCACCATGAAATGGTTTTTTTAAAAAAAATTAAAATTGTAATTATGTTTTATTGGTTTTTAACTTGTGAAAATGAGTGTTGCGAGCCGCCCTGAATCCGCTTGCAGAGAGAGTGGGATAGAAATTTAATGCAATAAATAAATAAATAATATATTTTATATGCTTTCAACTTTGGTAATAACAAGAAGGTGTTTCCATACACATTTGGTAGCCTGGAGATGTAGATTGGACAAAACAGTTTGGAGTTGATTGGTCAGGATAAAGGAACAGCAACATAAGCTACCCTATTCTCTTATTCTTGGCAGGGGCAATTCTCTTTTCAGTACGTCTTGCTGCAAAAAACCTTCAGGTAGCCATCACAAGTCATTCAAATTAATAGTGTATATTGAGTTCCCTGCAGCCCAGTGCTAAAAATCAGTGTCTGCCTATTTCTCTGCAAGTGTCTTCCTGTTTCTGCAATGGGGGCTTACCATCCTGTTTTTGTACATGGATCAGTTCAGTTATAACCCTGGTTTATTTTAACTGTGGTTATTTTGTGAAACCATAGACAATCACTCACATCCTAATTGCTTCAATAGCTGCCTTTTCGCTGTCTCCTGGTCAGAAGAAGAGTGAGCAACAGCAGGGAAATAAGCCAGGGCTTTGCATCCATACATCACAAGAAACCACAGGGTTGGAAGCAGCCCTCAATCCCCTTCCATGCTCCTGCTCCTGCCCCTGTCCCATTTTACTTTTGTATCTGATGATTCCATGATTCTCAGCATAGCTCCTTTGAGTGGTTGAAAAGGACAAATACTTTCTTTTTCACCAACAGAAAAGATGGTTGGATCCTGTCGGAGCGGGAGTAGCAGAGTGAGGGAGATGACTTGCCCGACACAGGGCTTCAGGAAAGAAAATCAGGCCGACACGTGCAACTAGTGCCAAAAGGTGTATTAACATGTATACACGACAAGTGCTCTCTTGTGCAGTCTATACAATATCACCTCCACGGACAAAGTGCTTCGCCTAACCACCATCTCACAGGGAGAGACCTGTGTGATGCACACACAGATCATATATAGTCCAAGCAGCCAATCCTGGCCGTGCTGACTCAGCAGATTGCATCACTTGGCTTCTGCCGGCTCAAGCCGGTCTGCTGATCAGGTCACTGTGACCTAGCCTGGCAGCTAGATCACCAGCTGTCATACTGTAGCTGTCAGACTGGGTTTATGTAGATTCTTGCTCCAACACACCTCCTAATCTATTTAAACCCAGTGCACCAAAACACTTTACACAGTTTACATACATGTCCACCAGCAACATTACAGTTCATATTTACGTAGCTCGGAACCCTTTCCGGAATTCGTTCAGGAACTCATCATGATTGTAAAACACATCATCGTGTTCCTGTTCAGCCAGCTCTTTCAGACGCTTGGCTTCAGCCTCCATCTCCCTTGCCTCGCACTCTGCCACCCAGGCTTTCCATTTCTTAGCCTTTTCTTTTAACATTTCCTCTAATCCGGGTGGGTCTGGTTTGACAGTCAGAGTGACATAGGGACACTTGTACCTAGCGGGACGTTGGCCTTTGGTGGACCTGGCAGACACCCGTGGCCCTGTGCTTGGACCAGCTTTGTCTTCTTCGGGTTGCTCTGTTCCCACCTCCTGGGCTGGTTGCTCTGCCCCTGTAATTGGGTGTTGAACCTCCTGACTCTCACACTTTACCTCCAGTTCCTGCATTTGAGGCTCTGCCTCCTGACTCTGCTCGTCAGGCTCTGTGCCAGCATTCGGCTCACCTTCTCCAGCCCCACTGGGTGCCACCTCCTGGGCTGGAGTTCTGGGCTGCGCTCCAACATCGTTATCGCTACTTGGCAGCAGGACAAATTGTTTCTGCAAGGAGTGCAACCTTGGCCAGCTGCTTTCTTCATTGAACTGGGCACTCTTACTAAGTGTTATCTTGCTTTTGCTATTGCAGAAACGATAACACCTGGCCCTTGGCTTGTAGCCCAGAAAAATTAGGCTCTCTGCCCGGACATCCCCCTCCCCGCTACTCGTGGAGTGGATGCCAACCCGAGCCCGTGACCCAAAGACTTTTAAAGAACTCAAATCTGGGGTCTTGTTCAACAGTAACCTGTAAGGCACATTTTTCACAGTATTACACCAAACCCTATTTTGCAAAAAAACAGCTGCATGTATGGTTTCTGCCCAATAGGTCATTGGCAGTTGTGCATCCTCTAACATGCAATACATCACATTCTGCAATACAGCCCCATGCCCATTTTCTCGGGGCGTTGCCGGGTTCGTCAGACGGTGGGCAATGCCCTTGTTCTCCAGCCAACGTTTCATCTGGTTAGATAAGAATTCCCCCCCTCTGTCGGTTTGTACAGCTAGGAGATTAACCCCTAATTGTCTCTCCACTGCTTTGACCCACTTGGTGAATGTCTTATACACCTCAGACTTATGCACCATGGTGAAAACCCACGCGTACCTCGTGTGGTCGTCGGTGGCCACCAAGCAGTATCTCCTCCCCGACAGACTCTTTGGCAATGGGCCAATAACGTCTAAATGGACTAGTTCCAGGGCTCGTGTGCTTTCCCTTGAGCTTTCTTTAGCAACAGCACACGCCTTGCTTTTGGTCTTCTTGCAGACCTGGCAATCCAAGTAACATTTGCAAGGATTTACTTTCAAACTAGGCACAAGCTCCAGGGTTTTCTTTAACGCCCTAAATCCGCAGTGCCCGAGTCTCCTATGGAGCAAATGTATACAATTATTGTGCACAGGCTCATTCGACACCTGAGCCACCTGGGCACAATCACTCTGGACCACATACAGTTTACCTTCCCTCTTTCCTGTGACAAGCAACTTTCCCCCACCTCCCAGGATTTTGCAGCAGGTTTTCTCAAATCTCACCTGGTATCCCTGGTCAAACAGTGTGCTAACACTCAACAGGTTAGACTGCAGTGAGGGTACATACAACACATTTTGCAACATACATTTCAGTGCAGGAAATTCCACATTGCCTGAGCAAACAGAATTGGCAGTGGTCCCATCAGCCAATCTCACATACTTATGCTCAGGACTGTCAATGTTTTTCAACAACTCCTTCTCGCAGCAGAGATGGCTCGTTGCCCCGGAGTCTAAAATCCAAGCAGACCCTGTGCTCTCTACTGCAGACGTGACCAGCCGGGTTGCTTCCTCACACGGGCTGGCAGTCCTCCGCTCTCGCCGCACACGCCCCCGCCTCTTCTCCCTCTCAGGGCAAGCTCGGAGCAGGTGCTGCGACGACCCGCATCCATAGCAGCGACGGACTGCAAACGCAGTCGGCTCCACTTCCTCCACCTTCGGACGCCTGCCAGCAGCAAAAGCTGGCTCATTCTTGGCTGTCTTCCCGGACACACCGATAACAGCACGCTGCCCGGCCGACACCCCCGGACAGCTCACGGCCGCAATTCTCTCTTGGAAGTCAAGCAGGTGGGCACAGACGTATTCCATGGTCAGGGTCGCTACGTCCACCGTCTCCAGAGAAGTTATCAGGGGAGTGTACTCAGGTGGCAACGACGACAGCAAAATGTACACTCTGTCGTCTGGAGCTACAGTCTTGCCTCTTGCCTCCAGCTCAACGAAACAGTCCGTTAGCCGTTTGATGTGATCTTTCACACACCCTCCAGCCGGCATAACGGTGCGGAACATCCTCCTTGTCAAGGCCATGAGGGAGCCAGCAGTGGTGCTAACATGCACCGCACTCAACGCGTCCCAGGCAGCCTTGGGAGTGTCCTTCCCTCGCACATAAACCAGCTGGTCATCTCCTATAGATAGCACTATGTTGGCCAGTGCCTTATCCGATAACACAGTCTCGGCAGGAGATAAGTCAGCAGGGGGGTTACTCACGAACAGCCATTGCCCTTCACGCTTGAGGTAGTGTTGCATTCTCAGGCTTCACACCGCGTAGTTGGCTGAGGTGAGCTTCTCAACGGCTACTCCAAGCTGTTGCTGAGCCATCGTGCCGACTCCTCCTCACAGCTGGCTGCCGACGTCCCTCTGGCTCTCAAACAGAGAACGGTGGTGCTTCTGTGTCCTTCACCGGCGTTCCTCGCCTCCGGCTCTTTCCAAACTCACAGTCAGCTCAACTCTCAACTCTCTCCTCCGCGCAGCGGAACCGCCCTGGGCCCATAACCCTGTCGGAGCGGGAGTAGCAGAGTGAGGGAGATGACTTGCCCGACACAGGGCTTCAGGAAAGAAAATCAGGCAGACGCGTGCAACTAGTGCCAAAAGGTGTATTAACATATATACACGACAAGTGCTCTCTTGTGCAGTCTATACAATATCACCTCCACGGACAAAGTGCTTCGCCTAACCACCATCTCACAGGGAGAGACCTGTGTGATGCACACACAGATCATATATAGTCCAAGCAGCCAATCCTGGCCGTGCTGACTCAGCAGATTGCATCACTTGGCTTCTGCCGGCTCAAGCCGGTCTGCTGATCAGGTCACTGTGACCTAGCCTGGCAGCTAGATCACCAGCTGTCATACTGTAGCTGTCAGACTGGGTTTATGTAGATTCTTGCTCCAACAGATCCCACCCATAGTCAGGACTAATGGTGGTTAATAAACCAGCTTAATGAATTCATTTCTATGATTTTTTTTTTTTGTGTGTGTAGGCTATTTCTATTTACTGTCATGGATGTTCTACATTATCTATATCAATGACATAACGCCCCCCCATGGATTTGTTTTTTTTTTTTAAAAAACTACTTAATTTGTGACATTGCAGTTTCCATTCCAAGAATAAGATCTAGATTTTAGAATTTTTGGTTAAACATTTCTTTAAAAAAAAAATTGGGTCACTGAGCACTGAGGAAGAGCTATGGCTCAGTGGAAGAGCCTCTGCTTTGCATGCAGAAGGTCCCAGGGTCAGTTCCTTCTCCCGTTAAAAAGGAATAGGCAGTAAGGGATGTGAAAGACCCTGGAGAGCTGCTGAGTAGCCAATACTGCTTTGATGGACTGATGGTCTGATTCAGTATCAGGCAGCTTCATGTGAGCACCCATCCAAAAGCCCTCCTTGTATATTCTGTATAGCACCAATGCATTGTTTTAAATTGTAAATTGGTTGTGTCTTATTGTTTTATATCTGAAATTGAGATGTTGATTTTATTGTGACTGTTAGCTGTCCTGAGTCAGTTTGGAATGGGCGGGATATAAATTGAAAGTAAATAAAATAAAAATAAAATAAAATAAATATTTACAACAACCTTTTTTGCCCAGTTCTGCCCACCTGGCTTAGGGCTCCTGGCTTTTTCAAGATCATTACAAGTGAAATAAAACCTGGCTGGTTTGAATATCCCCATTTTGGTTTTGCTTCTTCCTTATAAGCCACTATCTGTTGTGTCTTAATCCCACCCTTCTGCCAAAAGGCTTAGGGGAGCAACATCTATGGGTTTTCTCCCCTCCCTTTTATCCTCACAAGAACCCTGCATATGTGATTATGCTAAGAGACTATACTTGGTCCGATACCACCCAATGAGATTTATGATTGAGTGGTGATTTGAACTCAGGTCTTCTAAATCTGGCCCTCCAACCACTCCATAACACTGCCTCAGTCTCAATCATTTTCTATCTTCGCCCCACAGATTTTCTGTGTGCACATTCTTCAACATTTTTTGTGCATTGATTGCACAGAAATCACATGACATTAAAATGGCATGATGCAGGAGTTCCCTGATTTGTTGAACCTATGAAAACTTTTGGAATGTTGAGAATGAAGAGAGAGCGCCACCACAAAATGGGTATATGGGCAACAAGAAACCCATCAGCATGTAGTGCATCGGGGACTGCAGCCAAGAAATTGACAATAATAACAAAAGATAACCAACAACAGCAACCCAAACCAAGGAGAGTGGAATGAAAAGGAAGCAAAAATGTCTGATCTAGTCATCTCTAAAAATCTCCCATCAGACTGCCAGCATGCAGGGCAGTCAAATAAAGCCAAAGGCAGACATTACATTTGTAAACCCCATCTTTTGTTGCAGAAGCAAGATTTCTCCAAGCGGCTGTCTTTAGAAGGCAAAGCTTTGGACATTCATGGTAGTCAAAACCCTTGATAGCAAAACTCTTAATTAAAGAGCTCTCGAGGCAAAGGTTTTCCCCTCCGCCTTTGGCTGGTTTTGTTTTACCGTCACTCTTCCTGACATGCTTTTCCTATGCTAACTTGTTGGTCTCATGATGGTGGCATAGTAAATTATACTCCCGGCTGGGCTGAGGAGCCTTCTATACTGATCCTAGGTCCCCGTCCCGGTGGCATTGCTAATGATTACACAGCTGCCCACTAGGTTTCTAGAAGACAGACTCCTGGGTCTTTCTGCTTCAAAAAGTTGCAATAAAGTTTATTTTCATTTGAAACAAAATATATTGGGATCATTGTCAGAGCAACCCCAGAGGCTTACAGAAGGGGCCTTGAATCAGTGGTAGAATATTAGAAGGCCTTGGGCTATTTGTACTGCCAGGCCAAGCCGAGGTGTAACTTACCTATTCTTCTACCATGCTTTGAAGGAAAGAAATCAAGTCCAGGGGTCAAAGGACCCTCTGGAGCAACACAAGGCAGGCCTAAAGCTGATGCTCAGACAAAGAGTGGAATTCTCAACTAGTATAAATATAATTAAGCAAGGTTGCTACATTGGTTTACAAAGGCTGGGCGTATAGTCAGGGGGTTTGCAGCCTTTGTCAGGCTGAGTTTCCCTCCAAGAAAAGAAAACAAAATGTCAGGCCTCTTTGAAAGTAATAAAAATCCATAAAACAGACAGATGGCTCCTCTGGCAATCTCTGTTCTTGTTCTCAGCTTGGAGATCAAGGAGAAGAATCAAAGAAAAATTGGAGGATATCTGCATAAACTGCAGCAGGCTTTCAAAGTCCCTGCATGATGGGCCCAGAAAGGCCAGAGAACCTCATGCACAGGGGACTCTTCTCTCCAGCAGGACATATGCTGTGTTCTGACCCAAATTGTACTTCTTGTGCCAGCTTCTCCAAAAGTGGCACGCCTCCAGGACAATCACACAGGGGGACAATGGGATCAGGCTGCACCCCAGAACAATGTTTGGACCACTCCAAATGATACATCCCCACACTTCAGAGGCTGTCCCCTGGAAGAGGACATACAGTGGTGCCCAGTCCAAACATTGGTTCTGGCACCACAACATTCTATTTGGAGTGCCACCAAGAACCCACTATTTCAAAGAAGATTTGAATAAGGAACTGGAACAGTTGTGTGCCCTCCACGCCCAAAAATAAGGTTTGGATTGCCAGATGTCTTAGAGTATCACATTCAGGGTACTCTCCCCTTTGAGGGGACATATGGTGTTTCCTCATCCAAAGCCCAGTTCTTGTGCCAGCTGCTCCAAAGTGAGGTGCCGCTAGGACAATCACACAGACAGACACAGGGGCCAAGCTTAGGGTTGCCAGCTCCAGGTTGGGAAATAACTGGAGATTTTGGGGGTGGAGCCTGAGGAGGGTGTGGTTTGGGGGATAATGTCATAAAGTCTAACTACCAAAGTGACCATTTTCTCCAGGAGAACTGATCTCTGTCACCTGGAATTCAGTTGCAATAACAGATTTCCAGCTGCCACCTGGAGGTTGGCAACCCTACAGGCTGTGCTTCAAAACAATCTTTGGACCACCCCAAATGGCACATCCCCACACTCCAGAGACTGTCCCCTGAAGGAGGAAATACAATAGTGCCCAATCCAAGCTTCTATTTGCAGTACAGCCAAGATGCCTGTATTTCAAAGGAGATTTGCATGCCCTCTTCCACATGCGGCTCTTCCACACATATTGTGCAGCTCCCAGGGATCAAGTAGGAACTTGATGAAGGCTTACTCTCAAGTAAGTGTGCTTAGCATTGGGACCTCAGTGAAGCGGCAAAGGAAGGGGAAATAGGCAGGTTTGTAAGGTCTTCTCCTCCACCACAAAGGTTGCCCAGAGACCTAGAATGGGGGGGAAGAGTGCAAGATCTGAGGGAGCCACTGGAAGGAGGGATGGAATTACAGAGGGCAGTGCAGGGTTCCTTCTTAGTTTCATAGCTCTAGTAGGAGTTGTATTTACTAACCTTGGTGTCAAGGCAAAGAGAGAAGCATAATGAAACAAATAGTGGTCAGTGATTTATATGGAACATGTCTGTTTTCTTCTCCCACTGGTGCCAAAAAATAATACCCTAACCTTTTCTTATGCTAGTCTTATGGGGACTGTTATTCCCAGCTTTTGTTTTTTTTAAAAAAAGTCTCCTTCTAGCATGATTGTGCTGTAAGTGCATACATATGTAATTTATCTTTCTGTGCAAATAAAGTATTAAGGATTTTAATAAAAACGTGTGTAATATTTGTTTGGTCTTGCAGCTTTGAAACATCTGATGTTTATTCTATATGGCTCTTACGTTAAGCAAGTTTGGCCACCCCTGCTCTGTACACTGAAATTAGGGTTGGACCACCACACATCATACACACCTACATTCAGAGGACTCTCCTTTTGAGGGGACATATGGTGCTTTCTGGTCCAAAGTGCGGTTCTCATGCCAACTGCTCCAAAGTGGGGTGCCCCCAGGACAATCACACAGGTGGATACTGGGGCCAGGTTGCACCCCAAAACAATCTTTGGACCACCCCAAATGACACATCCTCACAGTCCAGAGACTGATCTTGGACACGCAATGGTGCCCAGTCCAAACATTAGTTCCAACACAACAACCTTCTACTTGAACAGCCACCAAGAGGCCTGTATTTCAAAGCAGGTCTAAACTATTTCTCTCCAAGTTTATGGATGCAAATAAAATAATTGTCCTGTATTATAAATTATGCCAACTATTTTGTATCTGGAGAAGAGAAAAGCTTATTGATTTTATGTGCACTTGTACATGTGCTATGCTGTTGGGATGGGGAAAAGTCTTTCAGGAAACAATCTCTGGAGTGCTGGGAATGTTTTATTTGAAGTGGTCCAAAGATTGTTTTGGAGCGCAGCCTGGCCTAGAGTTGCCAGCCTCCAGGTGGGGCCTGGAGATTTTCCTCTTTTACAACTGATCTCCAGGTGGTAGAGATCAGCTCCCCTGGAGAAAACGGCTGCTTTGAAGGGTGGACTCTATGGCATGGTACCCTGCTGGGACCCCTCTGCTCCCCAAGCCCCATCTTCTCCCAGATCCACCCTCAAAGGCTCCAGGTATATTCCAACACAAACCTGGCAACCCTAGCCTGGTCCCAGCGTCCACCTGTATGATTGTCCTGAGGGCACTCCACTTTGGAGCAGCTGGAATGAGAGTTGGGTTTTAGACTAGGAAACACCACACCTCCCCTCAAAGGGGAGAGTCCCCTGATTGTGAGGGTGTATGATTTAGAAGATGAAGATATTGGATTTATATCCCGCCCTCCACTCCAAAGAGTCTCAGCGCGGCTCACAATCTCCTTTACCTTCCTCTCCCACAACAGACACCCTGTGAGGTGGGTGGGGCTGGAGAGGGCTCTCACAGCAGCTACCCTTTCAAGGACAACCTCTGCCAGAGCTATGGCTGACCCAAGGCCATGCTAGCAGGTGCAAGTGGAGGAGTGTGGAATCAAACCCGGTTCTCCCAGATAAGAGTCCGCACACTTAACCAATACACCAAACTGGTGGTCCAAACCTTATTTTGGGGGGAGCTTTTAAATTCACCTCTGTTATGCAGTTCCATAGGGCCTGTAATGATCTGCCAGGTGTTTAGTTGAGGGCAGAGACAGTTTACATCATGGCTGGCAACATTCCTTTGCTCTCCACCCCTCTGACTGATCCCAATCCTCTACCCCACATCTATGAGATGCCAACAGATGGTAGTGGGAGGGAACTACAAATTTTGGCACAATTTTAAACTAATATATCATATGTTATGATTTTAATTTTATGGCTTTATTGTTTTTATGGCACTGTACATTGCCTAGAATCCCACAGCTGTGGGAATTAGGTGATTCATAAATATCCTATATATAAAATACCAAGCATATTGGCACTTTCTGACTCTCCCATTGGCTGTGGTGTGCACTCTATCAGCCATTGTCCCATCAACCGCCACTCAAGTTCCATTGCATTCTATTGGTTGAGTCCACTCCTCTCTCCTGCCCATTGTCACTTACCCACACTCTGTCGAATTTGGAAGTAGGTGGCGGGAAGATGGTGAAGAGACAGGGAACAAAGGTGATAATGGAAGCTTCCCCAGTTGCCCAGTTCTCATCTGTGCTGGGTTGAAGTTAAGAGGAGGAGGGAGGGAGGGAATGACAGGAAAGAGGTGGCCACCATGGCCTCTGAGGAAACACTCCCAGCAGGGCGACACCTTGCCATCTAATTGCATTAATAAAAGAACCTGGGTCAGGCAGATCCTGCTCTGAAGTGCTAATTCTTATGCCACACTGGCTGTCATGAGGGGGGTGGGGAGGGCTGCTGCTAAACAGTAGCAAGCAGCCAGTGTAGGGTAGCTAACCCCCAGGTGGAGCTATCCCTTTATAGCTTTCATAGCGCATTCTTGCATTCTCTCTTTAGGCAGCCATTTGCCATGAGGCTCTCTCAAGCAGCTTTTGGCCTTGAGGACTTGGGTCAGAGAATTTTATCACCTTTTTGGGGGGGGGCGTAATTTTGTGTGTGTGTGTGCACCTGGAAGTCATGTTAAATCCACATATGTGATGTGCACTTTTTATTTTCTTAATAAACTTCCTCTCGTTTTCAATGCAGTTAATCTGATATCTGAGATCCTCAGTAATCTCTGTTCAGTCCATGCAGACTAAAAGGGACATGAGAGGGGAAGATACAGCCCTTAATCCTGCTCCCTCACAGCATCCAACCAGATATGTCACTCCTCTGGTAACCAGAGAGAGAAGTGGGGAAATGTAGTAGAGCAGGAGTGTCAAATTCATTTGTTATGAGGGCCGGATCTGACATAAGTGAGACCTTACCGGCTAAACCACGTGTGTTCCTATTTAAGATTAGGTAGCAGAAATATAAACTTTATAAAGGACACAGACAAATACCATTAAAGTTTTTTAAAAAACTTAAAATAAAACATGTTTAAAACATTAGCACTCATTGGTCTTAAAGGTGCTTTCTTTGTATTTCTCCCATGGGATCTAGGGAACTTGGCAAAGGAAGCTCTGGCTCTTTCCTTCCTTCCCCAGGGGACTGGAGGGAGGAAGCCTCAGCCAATAGAAGGAAGAGGGGCTTGGCTCAGTAGCTCTACTGTGTGATTGAGAGGCCTGGCAAAGCAAGCTCTGCCTCCCCCCCTTTCCTCCCCAAGGGAGGAGCCTCAGCCAACTGAGTAAATAGAGGTTTTGCTCTGTAGCTCCTGTGTGATTGAGCAAGCCTGGCAAAGCAAGCTGTGATGCAGAAGGAAGCAAGAGATGGGGAGAAGGAAGCAGATGACAGCCAGTTGCTCAGGGACCTGATAGGAGCCCTCTGGGGTCTGATTTTGCCCCTGGGCTGCATGTTTGACACCCCTGCTAGAAAATTCCTGAATGCCAGTCTTCAGAAGCAAAGTGACCAGTTGCTAACTGACCAGTTGATGGCAATGAAGGTAACCCAGAGAGACACCTAGATTTGTCCAGTAGTACCGTAGAGATCGAGAAGATTTTCAGGGTATGAGCTTTTGAGAGTCAAAGGTCCCTTCATCATACTCCCAAAATCTTGTTTGTCTCTTAAGATGTTACTTGACTTGAATCTAGCTGTTTTACTGTAGACCAATTTGTCTTCCCTATGGATTTACCCAGAGAGAGAACAAGATACTGAGAGTGGAGGGAAAGGGGCCAAGCTAAGCAGGTGATCCTGGAAGGCTGAGTACCTTCCTCACTTCCATGTGGGCAGAAATGAAGGCTTGCAAATCCCATGTTTCCACAGCGTATCTCTGCAAATTGCATATCTCTATCATGTATATGAAAAAATAGTACTAACACTTGTTTTCCCCCCTCCAGGTTGGTGTATTCTACAGAACATGATGTGCTCAAACTGTGTAGCTTTGCAGAATTAAAGCAAGACACATTACTCTACCATTCATTAATACATATTAGTTAGCCACAAGTCTTTGAACTCATTGCCAGGGTAAGAGCATTGAGGTGATGCCAGTTGGCTGTTTTCTCTGCTATTGTCAACAGGTTTTTTTTTCACAGACAAGATACTTCCATTTCATCCATCATCTTCTGCAGTTAAATATTTATGAACGGAGATCAGCATCCTGCACTTTTGGATGCATACCCAGAAATGGGATAAATGTGAGACAGTTTACCTTTGGCTTTTGAATGGCAGGTTCCCAAGTTTTTTATTGGTTTGTTCTTTGCAGTCCTAAAGGAAACAAACTTCTGATAGGTAAATTCCTTTCCATTTTAGTTACCCATTCCAGAAATAAACACTTCAATAACCAAAGAGGAGGTTCGCAGTGATATCCTAAAGAATGTTGCATTCTTCTAAACCCACTGGTGTCAATGGTCTTAGAAAGGTGAAACTCTGTTTAGGATTGCACTGATAATCTCATCCAGTTGTCCACTGACCTCTCACCTCCCATGGACAAATGCCACCTGGCTGCCAATTGGCTACTGACATGCACTAGGAAACAAGTGTCTCATGGGTAATTCCTCCTCTTATTTTTAGCCTTGCCAAAAACATCACTTTCAACACACCTTTCCTCCAATGCCCATTTTATCCTGAAAAGGATGCTCTTTCCACAGGTGGCCCTTGAGCCTTTGACCCTGAGTGGTTAACTAGCAGCAAAATATCTCTGGGCTCACACTACCCTTAAACAAATTCCCACTCTTGCAAAATGTGTCTTCTTTTTTTAATCCTTGCCCCGCAAATGAACTACGAAAACATAAACAGAGAATAATGTGTGAATTCAGGTTGGGAGGTACAAAATAATGTACTTGGGCCTCATGAGACAGGAAATGAACAAATGCGGACATACAGTGTGAGGCACGCAGACTGTTTCAGTTTCATATAGTTAAAAATGTAGGTGGATTCCAAGCTTCATGAAATTTGTCTTTGTTTGAATGTACTGTATGTTCTGTGACCCTTTAGCCTGGTGTCTCCATAGGGGGTTTCTACCTGGCTTCAGCAGGAATATGCCTGAATATACACACAAAGTTTTAGCCATGCCCCATTTGAATCTGTTCCTGAATAGCCAAGCAGTTCATCTGCAAGGAACAGATCCTGCAGCAGTTAGCTGCTTATGACACCACTCCTCTACTTCAGGCATTCTAGTGGAGCTGCAGCCCACACTTCAGGGAAGTCTTAAATCTTTCTAAACCTTTTACCAATAAGACATGTACTGCTCCATCCTTTTTCTGACTAGCAGAAGAAAGCATAAATGGCACCCTGTTCCTCATTTTACTCTCTCAAAAACTCTGTGGGGTAGGTTAGGCTGAGAGGATGTAACTGGGTCAAAGTCATTAAGCAAGCTTTGCAGCTGCGTGGGAGATTTGAACCTGGGCCTCTCAGTTCCTCATATAACACTCTGACTACTTGACAATACTGGCCCTGAAGAGCTGTTTGGAACCATCATGCCTTCACCTCTTCTCTGCCTAGTCTGAGACTGTGAAAACAGAAGATTTCTATATAAACATGTACATGTTTCTGTTGAATTCTGCCTTGAGTTTTTGGAAGCCACAGAGAACCTCACAAAAGATAAACTGTAAGAAAATGCCCCCTACTTTTCATACGTATGAACATCGTAGTCACCAGCCTGGTTGCCAGAGCGCCTGGAGAAGTAACTCACACACGTCTGGCCAGAGAGTGTGGGTTTGCCTAACTGGGCATAAAAGGGACTTGTGCAGTACTAACAGCCATACCACTACCATAGCACTCGACACTGGTGAAAGAGTGCTAGCCAGGAGAACAGATGGTTTCCCGTCGTTTTGTGTGACGTCCATCTTGGCCGTGAAGCGGAAGAAGTTGCACTGTCAGGAGCTATCCAGGCAAGCAGTTTTCAGCACTGATCATGGAATCCACCATGGAAGGCTAATACCACACGCAACTATCTTCTACCATGTCCGACTCCATTCCAGCAAAGAGAACGGTTCACGCACTTGCCAGATGCCACCTTTGCATACTACAATCAAGCTTATCCCGGGCATGGACAACTGTCCAACTGCCATAGCCATTGTCCAACGGAACTAAGGACAGTGACTGGTGTCAAGAAGAACACTGAAGAAGAGGAAGACCATCTTCAGCCAGAGCCAAGTTCTTTGTGCAAACTGGGTGTTACCTAGGCAGTAATTTGGCCATCTATTGTCAACTTTTTAGATATGTTTAATAATCCTAAGCACCCCTCCACCCAGTAATTTCCCCCATTCTTCTCCCCAATGGTCGTCTTGGAGCATCCCCACCTTGGTCCATTGTTACCTGGAGGTCCAATCGGGTAACTAGGACCCAAGCTTGTTCATTGGTCAGTTTTTGATACCCAATTGGGGACCACCAATTAACTTGCTATAGGCTACTGCTGAAGTCCAGCCCTTATGGTCACTGCAGAGCCTCCCCTTTTTCCGCCCCTGGACCTCCCATCCCCTGAGGGTCTAAGTTAGTCTATTTAACCTCTGACCCATCTCCACTCGTGTGTGCATCTAGCAGTACCCTATCTCCACTGTCTAGCTCCATCCTCGATTTTGAGGCCTAGTTTTGGGCCCCCTCTCCCTTGTCCTCGTTCGTTGCCATTGGAGCCTTCCTTGAAGACTACGATCGGTAATTATCACCCTGTTTGTCTACCCATGTGTTGTCTCTATCTCTCTCTCTAATTTTCTTAGGGCTGTATGTATGATTTTTCTGAGTATTTTATCTTGTGTGTGAGAACTATATTTTCTACAATAAATTTTAATTGATTTTACTTAATTAGTGTCCCTGACATATTTGGGCAATAGTTTCTGGACGTGGAGCCTGTATACATAGGCTCTGATCCTTTTAAAGTCAAGTGCCTACCTGTCAATTCCCCAACCTCAGTTTTGAGGGCATTTTGGCTAACAAAACCTATGTTTGGTTATAAAAAGTTCAGAAGTTCAGATATTATTTGATAATGATATCTAGGCAAACATGCCGTCTCTGTATCTTCACATGCAAGAAAACTGTAATTGGCATTGCTGTGCATGCCTTCAAAGAATACTGAGAGGCAATGAAAGAGGCAGCTTTCTTTTCAGTGGGAGAGCTTAAATGTTTGTCAGCATTTCTGCCAGTATAATATTATACTGGAGTGGGGACTGAGGGAACTTCGGGCCCTCTAGCTTCTCACCAAGCAGATTCTCAGCACTGGCCATTTTTGGCTCCTATTTTAGCTCCCATTTTATTTACCTCATTTATACCCCTCCTTTCTCTCCACTGGGAACCCAAAGCAGTTTACAATATTCTTGTTTCCTCCATTTTATCCTCACAACAACCAAAGGTCATTTTGTAGAAAAAGAGATGCTGGAGCTCATTAGCACAACTCATTTGCATAACTCATTTGCATATGCCACACACCCCTGACATCACTGGAAGGTGTACTAAATTATATCAGCTCAGCATCTACCTTAAAATGCTTCTTGAATTAGAATTCATAATAAAATTGTTCTCCCATCATACTTTTAAAATTACTTTCTCCCATGTGGCAACAGTGGGAGAATGAAGATTTCCATCTATCTGTTTTATATGTTGTGGTTATTTTCCCTTTTTTGAGGGGAAGGAAATATTAGAAAGTTTGTCAAATCTTAGAGTTCAGAAGAATTCTCACAGAGGAGTTGAACAATGGAGTCCAGAACCAAGTATTTTTTGGGGGTGGGGGTGGGGAGTAAGAAAGAAAGAGCACAATAAAAGTTAGAGGTTCCAGAGTTCCGCTCCTAGAAGCTCTTGCCCAAAATGAGGCCTGATAACAACCCTGTTAGGTAGATTAGGCTCAGTTTGGGGGGTGACTGGCCCAAGGTGACGCAGCAAGCTTCATGCCATTGTAGGGATTCAAACCTGGGTCTCCCAGATCCTCCAACTCTCCAATCACTACACCTTGCTGGCTTTCGCATTGTATGCTCATTTTTGAAATGTGAACTTGAGTTTCTTGGGCTGAATCCAACTACTTTCTCTGCTGGTGAAAGAATGAGGAGAAAGTCCCCTTCACTACCAAAAACAGTTGTCATGCCCAAAAGGCATGT